>NW_017804464.1:2444313-2501124 GCF_001625305.1 Branchiostoma belcheri
GGGGCAATTTGGCATTCTCAACGGCACGATACAGAGAGTTTTTCAGTGACGCCTAACGTGGGATTAAAGTTAACGGTTTGAGTGACAATTTGGTGGCAATTTGGCATTTGCAACGGCACGATGCGGAGGGTTTTTCAGTGACGCCTAACGTGGGATTAAAGTTAAAGGTTTGAGTGACAATTTGGGGGCAATTTGGCATTTGCAACGGCACGATACGGACGGTTTTTCAGTGACGCCTAACGTGGGATTAAAGTTAAAGGTTTGAGTGACAATTTGGGGGCAATTTGGCATTCTCAACGGCACGATACAGAGAGTTTTTCAGGGACGCATAACGTGGGATTAAAGTTAAAGGTTTGAGTGACAATTTGGCATTTGCAACGGCACGATACGGAGAGTTTTTCAGTGACGCCTAACGTGGGATTAAAGTTAAAGGTTTAAGTGACAATTTGGCATTTTCAACGACACGATACGAAGAATTTTTCAGACGCCTAACGTGGGATTAAAGTTAAAGGTTTAAGTGACAATTTGGCGTTTTCAACGACACGATACGAAGAATTTTTCAGGGACGCCTAACGTGGGATTAGAGTTGCCGGTTAAAGTTAAAAAGTTAAAGGGCTCTTTCATGGAAAAAAGGCATATAGACTGAACTGGGCAAAAGAGAGAAATGTGTGTGTGTGTGCACCTGAAGGCATGTGGAGTGTTGTCTCGTGTTAATAAAGAAACCATACTCACACCTCCCCATCTTCTTTCACACAGGTCTGTCCATAAAAAGTTTCCTTCCACTCAGACCAGGCTTTGGGTCCCCATCTTGAAAACAGGAGAAACAAAATAAAAGTCAGTGTATAGAAAATTATGAAATTATGTCACACAACATACAATTTTATATAAACCACATTCAACTTTAGTACCAACATGAAAACTCCGATTTTACTCGAGAAATTCAATTGTCAAAGGAAAACAAAACATTCACTATCTAGTACTTACCGGGTAATGACCATAATTATTATAAATAATATATTACAACTATTATAAAATATGTACAAAAGGCAATTTTACAAGATTCTAAAAGTTCCCATCTAGCAGCGGTTGGTTAGGTCCATTTACAGTGTCTAGTTTACCAATATCTAAATTTATGCATTTTCCACCAAAGAACCACACAGTATCTATCTGTGAAGCATAATTGACAAAATTGAAAACAACACTGCTAACTTTAGAAATGAGGAATACACACAATGCAACTGGAACTATTTTCCTTCAAAACTTTTTGCTTCAAAATCAAATTGTTTTCCCTCGTGGTGGAATGTTGGTCTGGGACCAGTAAAGCACACATAGATGGAATAATAAGTGCATCTTGTAATATTGAGTCAGCATACCAAGGAACTAGCGAGTCCTCATGAAAATGTTAGTTCGACAAATAGATCAACCATGAAAACAATTCATTGGGCACGTGTAACGTTAGTTCTGTGATGGATTTCTATGCCCCACTAGGGCAAAAAGTGTCGGGATCGAGCTGAATTTATTCGCTTGGATCGGATCATTTAGGGCATCAATTTGGCTGCATCTAGAGTCAAATTTACCTAGTGGGAATGGGGACTATGAAACAAGACAATGGTTATCTGTGTCCAACAGAAACCTCAACCAATCGTTCAGCCGCGGCACCCAAATCAAGCTTTCCTTATCACATCGTACTTGTCAACGTCAACTAAACCCTCCTACTCATCTAGAAACTACGTCTTTGCAGGCCTCAAAACACTGTAAGCCTTGAACTATTCTGTGTGTAAAAGTCGTTTCCAGAACTAACTGGAGGTCAGAGATCCTATGTTTTCATCAGGGGTTCATTTTTCAAGAGAAATGAACTTGTGTATTCTTTACTTTTTTAATAATCAATTTGGTCTAGAGTACAAAAGAATCTGAACCTTTCCTCCTCCCGCTGAAGACTCATAATGAGCAATCCTTCGATGTAACATTATTTGATCCCATCCCATTATGGGGTTCTCCAAGCAGAGGTTGATGGGGGAAGGTCGTTACCTCTAAACACAAAAGGTCTGCTGCAGTGACGTAGAGACCCCCACGAGGCCCATTTTCTAAATTAGCCTTGGTCTGTACAACTGTAACCTGCCTACCAAAAATAATGAACATCCATTTATCCTGTTAACAAGTGACAAAAGGGCCACTGCATTGACATAGGGACCCCCCACGAATCCCAAATTTGCACATGGCCTTGGTCTCCATTACGGTAACCTGCCTGCCAAAATTCATGGACATTGAACCACGCCTTCAAGTTATGCCGCTAAATCCACAGTCTCACACAAAAAAAATAGACCGATTCCATAGTCTTCTTGATGAAGACACAATACACATAATGGACTTTCTTGGCAAAACATTGCTGGGTTGGAGATGTACCTCAACATGGCTGCGGGTGATGACGTCATGTGAATATGCTCTATTCTTCCTTACATGACAGAATTTTCTTACATTGTTGAAAAAGGTTTCTATACTGATTTGTTTACTGAATTGTATACTTGTATTAAAAACTACACTGTCACATAACAATATATATTAGCCACAAAAATGGCAGTCACAGTTGCATACAAGACAAAGTACTAAAACAAAAATGAACAGTTTGATTTGAGAGTCAATCACCCTAGGATTGACTCACATGTTTTGATGGTTGGGGACTTCAACCACTCAAATATTAAGTGGAAAGAGAATGTGGGAACTACTAACTCAATCAACTGTGAGGCATTAAGTTTCTTGAAGCCACCAGAGATGCATATCTCTAGTATCAGCACGTAGAAAAGGCAACAAGGAAACAAGCTTTCAAGAAAGACAAGGAAACAAGAAAGTAACTTGCTGGACTTAATCCTCACAAACGAAGATGAAATGATCAGTGATCTGTCTATTTAAGACCACCTATCGGGAAGAGTGATCATGTGACTTTAACTGCTATGTGGAAACAAGTCTTAAGAAAACATAGTCTTTACAATATAACAAAGGTAACTACAAAAAAATGAAATAAGAACTAATAAATGGATTGGCAAGATATTCTGGGAGATCTGAGTATTGAAGAAAGTTGGGACATTTTCTCGAACAAAATCACTGAAAGTGTGGACGAAATGTACCGAAAGTAAATGCCTCCAAGAAAAAGAGAAAATGTTCCTGAAGAGATAAGTCACTCAACACTAAAATGAACAATGTATGCCGATGACACGGTCATTTATGTCAGCAGCAAGGATGTTGAGACCATTGAGACTGTCCTACAGGAAGATCTCGAAAGGCTGTCTCAATGGTTTGCTGTGAACTCTCTGTCTGTGAATGGAGGTAAATGTAAGTGCATGTTGCTGGGTACAGACAAAAGACTGAAAAACAGTAACAACCCCAGCTTGGTTATTAATGCTCAACCTGTAACCATGTGTAATACATGTATGTATAAGTACTTAGGCATATACATTGACAATAATCTGAACTGGAAAGGGCATGTTAAACACGTACTGGGTAAGCTGAGACGATCCCTAAGTATCATGAAGCACGTCAGCCCCTTCATATCCACATCAGCACTACGTACTTTGTACAACAGTATTTTTCTACCATACATAACGTACACTAGTACTGTTTGGGACACTGCACCAGAGCAAGATCTACAGAAACTTCAACGGATGCAGAACAGGGCTGGGAGGCTGTTGCTGGGAGCCCCGCACAGAACGCCGTCGGCTGAAGTACGGACTCGACTGGGCTGGAAGGACATCAAGTCCATACACAGAGACCAGAAATCCCTGCTAACTTTCAAGAGTCTCAACAACTGTTTGCCAGCCTACATGAGAGAACTGTTTACATACTGTAGTGATAGGGCAGTAAGAACCACGCGGCAAAGTGTATCTGACCTTTTGTATGTGCCAAGGGTTCGTCGTGAAGTATACAGAAGATCGATTTCCTACTCAGGATCAGTACTGTGGAATAACTTATCAACTGAGTTAAGAACGGCTACGTCAGTTGCAGCGTTTAAAAACCGGCTGCGTCAAGCAACTTAGAACGACTAAATATGTGAACTTGGATGTTTGATACTGAGATACCGAGATAGTGTTTGAATTTTGTACACTTTGTATATATTTATATTGTATTTCTACTATTGATTGTAACAGAACTGAAGAATTTTGCAAAGACCCTGACCTACCTCCCCTTGACCTCTTGAAAAACGGCTTAGGCCGAAGAGTTGTACTGATACCAACATGTACTGTACATTTCAAGGTTAAATAAAGGTTGAAAAAAAAAAAAAAAAACAACAAACAGAAATACTGGAAAAAATTTTGTGAGTCTAGGAAAGAAGATGACTGTCAAATACATCAGAGCCCGGAACCAGGCAGGATGGGCTTCAAGAAAGGCACTGAAAAAATATGAAAAGGGGAAAGCGAGGAATGTAAAAAAAACAAAAACAAACTAAGACCTGCCAAGGTATAACCAGAAGTTGAGAACTGAATAACGGAGTTGTAGTGGCTCTCAGACATGGAAAAAGCAGGAGTCTTGAACAGATTCTTTGTGAGCACTTTTACGAAGGAAGATCTAACACACATACCAGACCCAGTCAAACGACAGTACTGCAAAGATCTGAATGATGTAACTTTTAGCACAGAGGAAGTTGGCCGGAGATTGGGAAGTCTGAATCCAAATAAGGCAATGGGTCCCGATAAAATCCATCCAAGGGTACTAAAGGAATTGGCGGGCAACATTGGCAAATAAATTAACAGTAAAAGTTAAAGTCTTTAAATGAAGGCAAACTCCCCGATGAATGGAAGTCTGCCGATGTCACGCCAATTTACAAAAAGGCTGCAAGAAGACTCCAGGGAACTATCGACCTGTCAGTCTCACATCACAGGTCCTTGAAGGAGTAATCAGGGATGCTATAGTCAAACACATGAACAAGAATGGTCTCTTTACACCACACCAACATGGCTTTCTCCCAGGAAGGTCCACAACTACACAAATGCTTGCATGCATGGACAAATGGACTGATCGTGAGTGGTTAGATAAAGGCCTCCCAGTGGATACACTCAACAAGAAAAGGACCTGGGAATCATCGTTGATGATGACCTGAACTTCAACAGACACATACATGTACTTAGTGACTTACTATAACAAGTAAAGCAAACCAGATATAGCCGGTCTTATGTGGAGAACTTTTCAATTCATTGACAAGGTTTTCATGCTTTTCTACAAATCTCTAGTCCGGCCACACTTGGAGTACGGGGTATCAGTCTGGTCACCACATTATCATACATGTAGCCTGGCGGTAGAGCTAGAAAAAGTGCAGAAGAGAGCAACTAACTGAGTGCCTGGGATCAGAGACTTACCCTATACTGAGTTCTGGGACTGCCGACACTAATAGAAGACTCAGAGGGGATCTGATTAACACCTACAAATTCATACGTGGAAAATTCGACACAAGACTCGCCTTTCGAGCTGAAATCGGATACAAGAACCAGGGGTCACAATGCTGGGATGAGGCCGCCGGCATTATCCCGCCGAATTCTGCTCACGTGACTGGCTCCAGTCTACGTCACTCGCAGCTCAACACTCATCCTGACTGGAGCTCTGCGCAAAGGCTCCGAGTCTGACTTTCGACACGCGCATTCCTGCAAATATTTGGCACAGCAAAACACCTTTCTTTTTCTACAACAACCGTGACAGTTTCGGTGACATCCCTGGCGAGTCTGCCAGGATACCTGAAATCGGATACAAGAACCAGGCCAGGGGTCACAGTCTAAGAATAGTGAGGAAGCCATCAAAGGGCAACAGGAGGGCTTTACTTCTTCGTCAACAGACTGGTAGCCTGGTGGAACAACCTCCCAGAGTCTGTAGTTACATCACCCAGTGTAAATTCGTTCAAGGAAAGTCTCGACAAACACATGGAACAGAAGAAGCTGATGTATGACTAGGGGTCTAGACCACTCCCAGAAACCTGAGATGTCTGTGCAGTAAAAGGAAAAAGCGGCCGAAACTGGAACTGAAGCTCCTACCTGGCTGTAGACATGTACTCTACTCGAATAAATGATACAATAAGGACCAAGATTGCATAGTTCATCCTCAAAATCAGTGCAACCACAATAACTGCTTCATTCAATTATAACGTTACATCAAAAACAGATTATAATTTGGCAATGAAGTATAGAATCCAGTAAAATACCAATTATATGACAACCTCCGATTCAAAAGCAAGAATAAACCAGCAACAAAACCGAAATAAACTACATGCATTTTCACTTGTGCACAGATTTACTTTTGGATGCTCAGAAGGGTACTGAAATAGTAAATGCATCCATTTAATCTTTAAATAGGCTTCGGAAGTCTTGTTCACGCGACGTTTTTGGCGGGAACGTCGAGTGGGTTTAATTATGCACACGTGTGGTGCGTTCCAAAATGTGTTCACTGGGCCAAACTGTGGAAATTTCCAACAAAAAAAACGTGTTTGTAACAGTTTTAGCAGCGAAATTTTTCCCATTCTACTCAACACCAAAGAAATATATTCAGTGTTCCCCAAAACCACGACAGTCACGAAAATAGCCTACTCAAGTACAAAATGGCGGTACAAAATGTGTGCGACATATCGTTCCACAAAACGCAAATTTCTACGGAATACAACGGTTAACATGACGAATTATAACGTGGTCTGTTGCTACAGGTTTCTTGGAAGTACAAACATGTACATTCAAGGAGCTAATTTGCTGTCTTACCTCGCAAGAACTTGTCTTTTTCAGCACCACGCCACGCCGCCATGGTAGTCGCCATTTTCATTTTCCCAGTCTCCAAACTCCGTCTGGAAATTACGAATTTTCTCCCTCAAAGGTCGAAAGAATGGCACACATCCGACCTAGAAACGTCCAGACGATATACTGTACACTTTAGACGTATAATTTGTGGGCAAAAAGCCGAAAATTTACCCCCAAAGTTGGAGAGAATTCACGCACGACACGCCACATGACAACGTGCTGCACACAGCTGTGCTGAACGGACCGTACCATGTGTGCTAATTGCATAGGGGTGCAAACGAGATTACCCATTATTGCTCTTGATAACTAACCATCACCATTCCGCCACCAATCAAATGTAATTATTCTCGTTGCCCAAATTTGAACTTATTTTCTGTGCCAAACCCAATGAAGAAGATACCTCGTGCCACAGCAAGTGTTTATATCCCCAAACTCGTGGATGCCCCCCCCCCCCATTTGTTAATGGACATTACCAGTGCGGATCTCTCCTTGGTGCTGAACTCACCATCAGTTCCATGTATTAAGTATTGCAGTTGTGGCCTCAATACTTAGTACTGTACTAGACGCTTTGTTTGACTCAGCAGTATCCCCATAGAAAAGCGAGGGATTGATACATTTTAGTATATAGTACATTGAAGCCTGTATATCAACAAGATCTTTATTTCATCAAGTCACATACATTTTCTGAGGATTTTAATCCTCAGAAAATGTATGAACAACAAGGGTTACGGAAAAACATGGGTGCCTGCCAAGCCGGGCTACTACAATATCAGGTATCATTTCTTGCTTAACAAGTTTTATACCAATACCAATGCCATTCAGGCAAACTTATAATTCTATATTGTATGTCTGTAATGTTGGTATGTAAATAAAGAATTGGAATGGGAAAACAATTGAAAATGTAGGAATCTTGTTTTTTTTAGCCCACCTTGTTTTTTTCCCTATTGCATTAGATTTGGAGTCTGCTGAGGGTGTCATCCATAGAATTTACTTGTTATGGCCTTACAGCAAAAACAACTGATTCAAGAGTTACCGCTAAGTTATTTTTGAAATTCTGTGTTCCTGCTTCATTTCACTTCCACAAATCAGCAAAAGGTGTTACCATATACAGTATATTTACACCTGCATGACTATACAAATTGTATGAATGTTATACAAGTTATCTTGAGTATAGTCATATCAAATCATACAATAATAAAAAAAAACATTGGTATAAACTGTAATCAAACAACAATATCTATGCTATTGTAAAAGGTACAATTTTAGTTTTCCCTGAAATCCATTGCTGCCAAAAGAGTTAGCTTGTCATTGCCATACATGCAAAATGTTGTAGTAGATATATAATCAGATTCAACTGATTGTCCATGATGTAATCATTATCATGTTTTGTTTCACAACAAATGAAGACAGAACAGAAAGGTACGATGCTGCCATGATGTTTCCACTTACACAGTATATAATGCTTTCTGTTATTGCTTATGTCACAATCCAACTCTACTCCATAAGAATCACTTCCAACCACCTTCAGCTACTTACGTACAGAACACAGAGAAGTAATAATGACAAATCACATCACATACTGTCTACTATGAAATAGCATAATTAAGTTAAGTTTCCCTTGCATTGCCAAAATGTTCCACTAGGTGGCGTTGTTTTACGCACGAAGAGCCTCTAGCTCCCCGTCCTTGGCGCCGTTACGGTCGGCAAGTTCCAGGTCACTTTTCTTCTTGTCCTTCTCCTGCCGCATGAACCACACCTTCTCGGCGGCCATGACCAACATGGTCAGCGCGATCCCCATCAACATGAAGTAGAACAGTCCAGCGAAGCTCTCCAAGTCCAGAACGGATTGATCGCTTTTAGAGATGACAGAGTCACATTTTCCTGAGGCCCTGAAAGGTATAAATTATAATATACCATAAGTTTGTTTTATTTAGTAATCTCAATAGACCAAAATCTACTCTCTACATTTTACTGATGTGTGACAATCCCTGCAGTGTATACAGAACAATACATAAGAAACTGTTCAGGACCAAGGACAGGCATCGTGTGGCATAATGTTAGGGCATTCCGCCCGGAACCCATGGCTCCTAGGTTCGATTCAAACAACATGCCTTGAAATTGTGCCCTTGGGAAAGGCACTTTACACAACTTTCCCCCAACATGCCAGTAGTTGCTGATTTCTTGGCAGATAGGCATTATTGGAAGAAGAAGAACTGTCTATGTGTCTAAAATTCCACTGTTTAAGTATAACGTCTCATCTCCTACTACATAGTTTCTTGTTGAGTACTTAACTGTGTAATCTTGTTTAGTTTCTTATCCTTTTTTAGTACTTATATACTTAATACTTAGTAGACTGATTAATGATATTTACATGCAGTATTCACATGCATTGAACTCCAGCCCTTTTTTCTAGTATATCATATCAATTTCACATAAAAATTGCCTCAAATTATCATGGTTCATCTGAAGTTCTAAAGCATCTGTACTGCCCACCTGAACCAACGGTTGTGGAGGATGTCCATGAAGCCATTTTCACGGAACTCCAGGATCAGTCGGTTGAACTCTTTAACATACGGAGACCCTCGGGGCAGCATCAGGGCTAGAGGTGACAGGAAAAACCTGCAAACAAGTTGCAAATATCGTCAGGACCTCTAATGAACTGTCTATTGGTCAAAGAATGTCTTTATCTACTGGTAATTTATTCAGTTTGGATGTTATGATTTCCTGACACCTTTCTGATATAATATCCAATGGAGCTGACACGATTCAGTACCAAGGACAGACACAGCATATGGTACATGTACTGGTACATGGTTCAGCACCAAGGACAGACACAGTGTATGGTAGTGATACATGGTTCAGTTCCAAGGACAGACACAGTGTATGGTAGTGATACATGGTTCAGTTCCAAGGACAGACACAGTGTATGGTAAGAATAGGTAGTCAGGCACAATGCATAGAATGTAACACATTCAGAATCAAGGACAGACAATCCTCTCACAAAAAAGTTTTCAAGCAGATTTTCAAAAAGACTAAATATTATCTGCAATTCAACATGATAAAGCCTATCAAGTTCTAGTGCTGAAAGCATATTAAAAAATATGGACATTAAATGTGATTCGGCCACTAATAGTAACTGTTGTGTTTGCCACCTCAGATAATACGATACAAATTTCTCCATCAACCACACTACAAGCATTGCTACACATTAAGATCTATAGCAAATCCTCCTTACTTCTCCCCTACTGTCATGAGCACACATCTCTCTTCCTTGATGGTGAACGCGTTCTCAGCATCAGCAATGAACACAAACTTCTCCCTCTCCGCTTTATCCAGCAGCTCATCGCGCGAGTCCAGCAGAACCTCCTCCCTGTTCATCTTCAGATGGTTTCCGACGGATTTGTACGGCTCGTCGGTGGCCGTCACTAGGAACTGTACGATGGTGTTCCGTGCCAGCGCTCCGTAGTTGAACTTGCTGTTTGCCAGCTGGTCTAGCGAGCTGACGGTCTCCTCCAGGCGGGTCTGCGTGAGGAACGCGGCCAGGTTGGCGGTGTAGGACGAGATGACGACCAGGATGACGAACCACCACGTGCTGGAGAGGACCCGCCCGGCGTACGAACACGGTAGAAACTCAGCGCCACCGCCGACAAAAGCGCCCCAGGCAGACCACATGCTGTTGAGGAAGTCCCAGTTCCCCCCCTCCTCAGGCTTGACTTCTCCCCGTTTAGCCAGCTGGTGCCACTCATACGGGTCCAGGTAGCTGATGACCGTGGACAAGATGGCAACTAGGAGGCAGGCACAGCCAATCACAATCCACACAGACGTGCTGAAGGGCGCGAGGAACTGGAAGATCCCAGGGATGGCCTTGGAGGGGCGCTTCATGATGAGGTAGTACCCGGACATCTCTATCGGCTCGGTGAAGTCTACGGCTTCCAGACGGAAGGAACGCGTTGACACCGCATCAAGAACTACGTCAACCTTAGGCAAAAATTGGAAACAATTAGGACATGTTTCAACTGGTTTATCAAGACTGACAATGTTTTTCTATAGTTGTTCCAACTCAGGCTTTATATGTTGAATGGATTGTAAAGAATGGATATGTTGAAGTGTACTAGTTTGTAGAATAATGAGGTGGGATTTGAACCCAAGACCTCTAGATTCTGACTCAAAGACCAACAGCACTCTAACCCTGTAGTTGAACAGTTCTCCAATCATGCCATCCCAGGACCCGTCAGGCTGTTTCTCCCCCACGTGTGCATCCTCCAGAATGTCCAGACTGTAGGTGAAGTTCAGGTGCAGTGCCATCTTACGGATCAGATCCATCAGATAACCCTCGTATCGCTCCTCTCCCTCCAACTCAAACGCATCGGCATTCTTCTTCAGTTGGACATAAGGATGTCTCTGGAAAAAAGATTCAACTTTGGTTCTTTCAGGTTTGCCATGTTGTATATTAAATAAAGATTCCAAACATTGTCTCGGAGCTTGCTACAGGTAACTAATATGTGAAAATGTGTGATATGTGAAGGGTGAAAATACTTGGGCATCAGGGTGTCTGAAATTTCAGTTGTTTCAGAGGAAACTCATGAACAAATATGTACTAATCATTATCATAATCTATGGCATTACATGTAGTTTTGAGAACAGTGTACTAAACAATTTACTCTTTTCATTTTTGCAGTTTGCTAGGCAAAATAGCAAAATTTCAGAGTGTCCTAGATCTTAAAGTTTAATAGCCCTATATGCTTGTCATCTCTGAAATTGCCAATTGACTCTTTGTATAGTAGCCTGTAGGCAGTGCGACATTATATAACTTACGGCAATAGTCTTTCACCATTTAGCTGCACAGAAATTGCAAATTACTGGTTTTTATTTCAATACTGGTGCCTCTTGTCTTGTTCTGTAAATCTGACCTCTTTGGTGATGATCTTGAGCTTCTTGCCGCCCAGGACAGGGTTTGTGAGGAAGCTGGTGTTGAAGGTTGAGGTTAGGTTGGTGCCATGTACGGAGCTCCATGTTCCCACCTGTGTACAGATCGACAGAACAGGAGATAGATAATTAAAGCAGGAATAACTAGAAAGGTAACATCTACAAAGCAAATTCATCATATTAACCTCCACATGGCCCAGCTTAACAAACTACCGCTTGATGTATTCTCTAATACTAAAACACACTTTCATATATCGTGACCATGCAGCCCCTCTTGAACTCTGCATGGCACTTGCAACATTATTTAACTCATTATTTACCATGATGGTCATTGGCCTTATTCGTTTGGAGAAGAAGAAGAGCAAGAAGAAGAAACAGAGCAAAAACAATATTTTTTCCTTCTACAAACTTTTTAAGGTATCTTGAATTATATTTGTATGTGTGTTTGTGTGTGATTGTGTAGAGCTTTCTGAATCATCCTCCCGATAATAATGAAACTGAAATGTTCATGACATTTGCAAACAACAATGGGCAAACAGTGACTAAATATTTTCAAGAAACCCGCCGACAACCCTGCCCTGTCCCGTTATCATTGTTCAATCTCACCTTCCTTAGTTCTCTGCCCTTGTTCTCCAACAGGTCCATTTGCAGGTTGTCTCTGATGCCATCTTTATCAAATGCCACCGTACCACTGTATCCCTCAAACTCCACCTGAAAGTGTGGATTGTTCTTTTAATCATGAATAGATCTCTGGACATATCTGACAACAATAAAAGTAACATGTTTTTAGGGGGTGGAGGTGGGATGAGCTGTTTATATATACTATTAGGTTCCTTTTGCATATTCCAAAAACTGTCTGGAAGTAGGTGATTCACTTCAAATCACTGAAATGGAGGCCTGGCACTCCCCCGTCTTGTATAATATATTAATTTTTACACAGTATTTTACATCATCATCCTTGCAGACTCAAGGAAGAATAGTGTGCAATGTAAAACTAATGGAGATTCTAATAAAAGAAACAAACAAACAAACGTACCTTAGTGGCGTAGGTGTGCAGCAGACACTGGTCCTCCCCACCTGTGTCCTCCACCATGTCAGCAGCAGTGTTCACCACAGTCAGCATAGCATCGATCACAAACCTCTCAAACAAACGGGTCTACGGTTGAAAAAAAAGAGAAAAACACACATACATTGCCAAGTAATGTAGAAACCTTTGAAACTAAAACTACTATACTATACCTACTTTGAAAAAATAGTTGCTTTAGTTACAAAATGCCTTCAAATAACAACCAAGAATTGAGGTGTTCAAAAACTTGTATTTTCAAAGAACTATTATAGAGTGCCACCAACTTGTTGCCACCAACAAGCACAGTTGGGGCATCATCACCAGAAAGCTTAAAACAACTCCTGCAATTAAATGTGCAAAGACAGATATAGCTAGCTGCTGACGCAGCGCGTGCCTGCGAAGATGATGTGTTATGCCAAAAGGCGGTTATACCGGCTATACCAATACAGATACAGATAGAGACAAAGACATTAGCTGACTGTGTGCTGCTGCAAAGCTTCAGGTATTTAGTAACTGTGTGATTGTGTCTTACATCGTCTCCTAGTTCAAAGTTAGGGTGGAAGAACGTCATCCGCGCTCCACTGAACTCATAGTCCTCCAGAGGAACTGTACCCAGTGGACCGTTCTGTGCAGAAAATATAGAAATGTTTTTCCAGATCTTCTGAAGTTCTTTATGTTTTAGCTACTGCAATAAGTAACAAAGAGTATTGGACATAACAGATAGAAATTTTTGAACTTACCAAACTTGTTATCACCCACTGGTACTGGTAATTCAGCATCTGCATGTGAACTGCCTAAAGATATAACATTAACAAGAAATCATCAGTGAGAAATCAGAGTGAGAGCAAGTCATAAGTTAAACATGATTTTCACACAGACTGTTCAGATGGTTTTCTCAATACATAATACATTATCACTAGTTGATTTGATTTGATTTATCATCAACAACAGTTCTGCTTTGTGATTCTGCCAGTCCCATAGTCCAAATCATTGCAGCACTGAGGCTACGCTTTATTGTATTGAAATTGCATCATCAATTGCAGACTAACATCCACACAGACATACATAGACAGACAAGCCAAAAGCAATACTTGGCTCCCTTGGAGTGAAGAAATAGCACAAAACACCCACCTTTTCTAGAACAGTGACGATGATGTCAGAGTTTGTCATGAGGATGACGTGGACCTCTCGTGACATCCTGATCTGCAGGAGAAGTGACCGCAGCTCGCGCCGGTCAACCTCTGACCTGGACAGGAGGGGGATCTCCTTCACCCTGAGGAGCCAGTCCCTGTCTGCTGCCCAGTTCAGGAACTGCTCCAGGGTCCTGTAGGAGTCTGGGATGGGAGCAAGTATGTTTGCATGATTGGGCCTAGGAAAAAAATTGTGTTTCCTGACAGACCCTAGAAAAAACTGATGACCCTAGCATTTTTTGCGGGGTGTACCCCTGCAAGGGACATGAATTTTTCTCCATGATCTGAAACCTGAGTGATGAAACGTTGTACAATCAGGTTTCCAACATTGACATTGAAAATATAAGAGTGTCTTCATGCAAGTTGATGTCACTGGTCATCGTCAAGAATGACGGACGAACAACAACAACTCTGTTAAAGTGTATTGTATAAGTTGGATCACTGGAGATTGCCAAAGTTTAATAAACAAAAAGATAATCCCTACCTACCGACCCTAATTTTTTCAGGACTGAAACAGGAAACACAACATTTTTTTCTTAGGCCTTGGGTATTGAAAGCAATGTTATGTAAGATTTTTCACTACTGCATTTTGAACATTGCTGTCTTTTATACACTGGTAGCCTACCTGGGTTCCTAAAGACATTTAGGGAGTAAAAGATCAATGTTGTTGTCGCCATAAAAACATGTTGAAGCTGCCGAAGATACCCAAACAAAAACCGCTGTTTGTTTACATTCTTTTTAGGAGCCTCCTAAAAATACAACGGGTCTGGCCCAAATCATTCTTGCAAGATGAGTCCTTACTATGTGGGTGATACCTCAAAAATCAGCCCAGGATCCTAAACCTACTACCTTGTACATTTGTATATAGAAATGACTAGAATATTTACATTGAAAATATGGTTTTCAAGCAAATGAAAATGCCTACAGCTTTATTTTCCATTTTTCTCAGCTTTTGTTTTGTTGCAGAAAATTGTAGGAACGTTTTGTCACAACCAGAGAAGAGCCACTAGTATTCTGAATACGGCATGGTCTGTCCTTGGTGCTGAAGATCTTCCTACATTATTATATGTAGTTTACACGGCTCTTTTTGTGTCCAATGTGCAGATTTCTATGTACAGAAACGTTCACAATTAATTTCTAGAGCCATTAATGTAATGTTAATATAATTTTGATTCTTTGCATTGATTAGATGTAGCCTGGGTTCCATCCGTGACTCATAGCTTGGGTGGTGATTTTGATGCATTCGGTGCGCGCCGGAGGGTGCACTTTCCAAGGCGTATAACAGGCGTCGCTTCTTCCACATCAACAAAGTTTGACAACAACACACTGACGGATCTTTGGTGCTGGCTAGCGTATTTTAGATGCTATACTCTTTCCGTTCAATCCCAGGGCCTGGCGGGTATAGCGTTCACGGATGGAGCCCAGACTAACTTGCTTACAAGAAGAAAACCACGTTGAAAATGTCGTGCAAGAACACTGTGGCTACGTACCGGCGAATTTATCGTACAGCACGAAGGCAGACGTCCACCTGTACTTCTGGACGGTGTCGATCACCATCTTACTCAGGTCGATCGGTTCCGGGTAAAGGTTCATGACCCCTGGGCCAGAGTTCAACAGAACACCGGACCTCTGAAAAACAGGACCTTAAATAAAAGTCTTAAATTTTCACAAAGTTCTTTGCGCGCTGCAAGTTTTCAAGATGATTTGCTTGTCCTAAATCAGTATAACATAAAACTTGAAAAGAGTGAGGTATTTGTTTCAGAATGTTCAGTATTTAAATGAATGAATGTTTGACAAGAAATCAGCTTTGAATATGTACAGATACGATCCCAAACTGGTTGATTTATGGACCTTACACAACACTAAAGAAGACTATGTGACACCGGAGGTCACTCAAAGTCGCAAAGTCTTGAAGTAAAATGCACTTGCAGTTAAAAAAAAAGTTGCTATGGGGACCAAACCAAACCAAACCATTTCTTTCCGAGACTGAAGACTTATCTGAAAATTACATAGCTTCATAAACATAGATTGTTCAGAACACGAGATATCATATCAGTTGGTCACACGAAATATCATATCATATTTATCATATCATATTTACCGATGGCCGAGAGACGAACAGTGCCAGTAAGGAGGTGTCGTTCTCGTTGTGGAAAGAACAAGGCGTGCTTCCCTCGTCTGACTTCCGCTCGTTGTTAATGACCACGATGTTACAAATGTCCTGTTGTCGGAACGAGTTGATCACTGATGAAGCACAGATAGGAATGGAGAGATTCGTTTTGTCAAGATGCATGAGTCAAGATGCAGCAACACAGCACGACAGAGCTAATATATATATAACATTCTCTTAATAATTCTCTTCCTCATAATTCATATTTACATGTAGACTATAGTGCATAATACTTTGAAGGTTAGACCTCCAGGTAACAAGATACGCCAAAAAGTTACTCAAGCAACTGCATATGATTTTGAAAACGGCCTGTTGGACCGTTATGAAAATCATATCCAGTGTTTTTTTGGGGCTTACTTTGTACATTGTTTGGCCGATATGTACATAGTTACACATACATGTACAGTGGTATTGAGTTACAATCTCCATTGATTCCAATGCAGAGTCACGTGTCCAAAGTAATGGATCAGTTATCCTGACAAAGGCAGTAGAGACGATCGAAAATCACGTATCTTAACATTTTGTCATGTTCAAAAAATCCCATCTACGACATTGCTATATATCATGGCAATATGTCTACTTGGTACATGTAGTAGGCACTTTCATGATTGGTAACATCCCATAGCTTTTTTGGAACGTCCTTCCATCGCCTTTTTATGTCTACCCAACCGAAGTCATAGTAAAATAATTCTAATTCAAAGCAGCCGAATTTCTGTACCGTTGTATATGGCGTTTTCGCTGGAGCAGTTTGCGTCTTTTTCAACGATGTCGAGAGTAACGTTACGGGTTCCATAGTCGTCTGACGCGTTGACGAGCCGTAAGATCTGCCGTACCGTGCCGCTGTACGCTTCCCTGTTCCCGGCAGTGTACACCACACCTGTACATTCAACCAATCAGAGAAGGGCAATTAGCCATTCGACCAATGAGAGAGTGGCTGCATATCCGTCAAATATTTGACGGAGCTGGGCAGGGAAGAAAACCTGTACATTAAACCAATCAGAGAATTGCAAGAAGCCATTCAACCAATGAGAGAGTGGCTGCATATCCGTCTAACATTTGACGAAGCTTGGCGTGGCTACAAGATTGGTCCTAGAATTTCGAAA
Source organism: Branchiostoma belcheri (assembly GCF_001625305.1). Taxonomy (NCBI): domain Eukaryota; kingdom Metazoa; phylum Chordata; class Leptocardii; order Amphioxiformes; family Branchiostomatidae; genus Branchiostoma; species Branchiostoma belcheri. The sequence continues at coordinate 2,461,530 of NW_017804464.1, forward strand.
GGCAAATGTTCATGAGAATTCTTATCTTTTGCCATTTATATCACAATGCAGTTATTTTGCTCCGGAATCCATATTTCACAGAAATATGCATGTAAAATGTGCATAGACTAATACAGATCCTTATTTTGGTTCTGTTCGTAATCATATAGGGCAGATTTGGGCGAGGAAAAAATCGTTACGGTAATTATTTTTCAAATTGCCCGAGTTAGAAAAAAGTCACGGACGTTCCTCTTAAAGTCCTCTGGGAGATGAGTCATTACAATCATTACGACCATTACAACTTGACTGTAGTGAAAATAAGGGACAACAAAGCGATTATCACCAAACCCCCTATCAAATATTCATTTTCATATTCTCAGTGGACCATTTTCATGGTCACCATGGTACTATAGTGAGTACATTAGGGACCCTAATGCTGCTTTTGGCGTCCTCTTATCTGTGGTTGTCCTAATTACATAAAAGATCAAGAGATAAGACGGCTCATCTTTCAACAGAATGGCATCAGTACCTGGAGATGAAGCGATAACTTTAAATGAAGTTAACTCTGTGAAGAGATACGAGCGTCTTATGCCAGAATGAGATTAGTGTTATCTTGTCAACTTATGGCAAAGAGGGCTTAAGTTAGTAACCTTGTTATCTGTTTTTAAGGGAGAGGAAATCAGGAAGACGGATGCTGTAGGTAGTAGAAAGTGAAAACAATAGTGTAGCCATAAGAGTAGTAAAAACTCGTCCTGTGAGGTTAGGGCTGCTGACTCAGAATGTGAAGGTTCTGGGTTCGAATCCCTGACAGACCTCAGTGCTTTGTCCTTGTTGAAAGGCGCTTTATACCAGTTTTCTCATTTGACTCAGGTGTAAATGAGTACCTAGCTTCGGGGGGTCCTCCCGCTCCCGGATAGACGTAAAGCAGAGGTCCCATGTCACACCTCGAGCACATTAAAGATCCCACCATACTTATCGAAAAGAGTAGGGATCCTTTCCTAAGAGAGTTCAAACCTAACAGTCTTGTCTCAGCTTTGACATCTTGAAGAGGTGATAGTCACCTGTTATGTCAATCCTTCCACAAATGTGGTAAAGCTTCACACTTCACAAATAAGCATTATCTCTAGGAAGTTAGAAGAAACTAATTCTGTATATTAGTACATTTCAGTCCTATCGGTACTACAATGCTATGTATGATACTGCTTGTAAAAAATGGGTCATTTTGCTGTTACCGAAGCATTTTATAGGTCCCTTGAGTCAAACTGTACGTATAATAGAAGATCTTACATTCACATCTTGTAATTAAACGGGTCATTTTGCTGTTACAGAGGCATTTTATGGGTCCCTTGGGTCAAACTGTACGTACTATAAAGATCGTACATTCACACCAAGACTGTAATTTTTTAGTTTCGAACAAATGATCTATACTTCTCCCATTCACCCTGTTATGTCCCTCTCACAAGACAGTACAATAAAGAGCTTAGATTCACACAAAGACTGTAATTGTCATTCCGAACAAATGGATGACCGTACACTCCCCCAGCATGGGGCACTTGTTGTGGCACACCTGCAATCTGACCTTAAATCAAGGGCATTGAACCATGTAAAATGTCAAAACAGAATGTTGTTGTCCCGGTAGTTGTTTATGTATAAATCTTAGAGACTACGCTTTAAGACAATAGTTAAACCTTTATTGTTGTCGCTGACATATATTCTGTACGTTATTTACCGCATACATATATTCTGTACGTAGGATGACATACATGTATATAGCTTAGTTCGATCTTTAGTAGTAGAAGACCATACAAAGACTCACTTTTCGTTGAGTCAATTACGAATCTATCACTCATATGCGGATATATTATACGGTTTTAACAAATACAAGTAAACTAACTGCATTGAGTCTCTACAAGTCTTATAGGTAGTGAGATTTGACTCACCACCCAACGTTTCTTAACGTTAATTGCTTGTGATAAAATGAAATTTCAACACGGTGACTCCTGTACAAACCCACCAGTGAACGATGCAAACCCAGCCGGTACTCGAATATTTTCTATATGCGCTGAGAGCCGATTGTAGAATGCTCGTCTACAGAAGGCTCACAAAAATGTAGAGAATTCAGACATGTTTACATCGAACTATAAGCCTTGTTAATAGCATAAGTCAACATACAGGTGTCTTCTGAGTGATTTTTCGAAGCGCACATAAACTGTGAATATTTCCACGTATGCAAATTCTTTCAATAGTATCGTCAACTTTATGTCTTCTCGGATTTTGGTTCCTGATGCAACCAAGTCGTTATGACCTAACCTTCACATGTATCGTCTGTCTGTTCTTATGTAATGACCTTAAATGGATCGTGTAATTTGGTGACCTTACTTAGCCCTGTTAATTCTTATAAGTTTTCAGTCTTAAGAAAACATTTGAGTTACGCCAAAAAAAACAAAACAGTTACTCAAGCAACTGGATATGATTTTGGAAACGGTCAGACGTTTCAGGAAGCATCCAATACCTTTCGTCTGTGACGCTAAGAGACTGCAGGAGAATGGCAGGTTTACAGCACGAACTATTGATTGATATGCAATTAACATTTGAGTTACTTACCGACGGTGACTTGAACAGACAGTGCCGTGTGAAAATAAGCAATAGTAAGAATGAGAACCACCACAGAAACCCTCATGGTAGACGCTATCATGGTGGCACCATTCAAACACAGCGACGCTGGGAGCAAAAAGTGGTTAGATCGCTCCTGGCGAGGTCGGGCGTTTGTGTACGCTGCTGCGGGGGTCATGAATGTATAATGTGGCTACTGTACGTAGAGGTAGACCTCTCATGGGCTGTCCAGTCCAACCAGAGAGTCCTTAATGTGATAACCACAATTGGTCTTGTTTGTAACAACTTCATACACAAGCAAAAGTTTGTTATTTTCTCTTTGTTCGTAAAATGTAGTGGTAAACGCTGTGAAACACCTAATTTTGACACCTCCGTAGGTGCACTAATAAGAGGGACGGTGTAGCGTCCCTAGAAAAGTGGACAAACCGGATTGTATTTTCAAACCATTGACTGGTTGTCATATCCACTTCATATTTGTGGGTTCTATAGAACTGGGAATGGGCGTCGTGTGGTGTAGAGACGGTTGAAATTGCCTTGGATGCAGATACGGAAGAATTTGACTTTTTTACGTGTGATAATAACATTAGGATATCCTCAAATTGCGTAACGAAATGAATGATGATTTTGCCACACTGGGCTAAGTACAGGTCACAACGAAACATGATGAACAGATACAGTTGAGTTTAGAAATAAAAGCTAAAACTAACAATTACTAAATAATATCAAATTCTCACTCTTCAGGTACAGTAGAGATGAAAGAACATGTATGTTTTTCGATGGAAGGTTTGTCTTGTTGCATTGGGAATATGAATTTTTCTTCAGTGCTTAAGTGTATGAAAGATGATCTCAATCAGAAGAGTTAAAACAAACGGAAGTGGGGAAACTAAATGTTGTCGCTCCAGATCTTATCATGATAACTGACTCCCCTGGCACTTCATCATTCACACAGTTTGACCTATTTCTGCCACTGATTCAACCTGGGAGCGAGTCTTTTGAATGCTGAGATTCTGGACTCTATTCTAGGACCTGTCGTTCAGAACAAAGCCGCAAAGTGTCTCTGCTACACAGGTTCTCTTCCAGTTCTCATCAATACACCGTTAACATACCTGTCTCCAAGTCATATTACAACAACAGCTTCTTTCCCCGGACTGCAAAATTATGGAACTCTCTTCCAAACAGCTGCTTTCCGTCCGATAACAATAAGGTCCACCGCCATCTCCTACCTCTAGCTCTATGCCTAGAAGTGGCCAAATATAATTGGCCTTGCATTGAGCGATGCCGTTAAAAAAAAAGGTTACTTCTGTAATTAGTGCCATCACTTGTCGTAAAGGCTTAACCGCTAGATGTCACCTTTACAACCAGGCTCATCTCATTTCTATCAGCACCTATTGTCACGAGAAAGTATGATACCCGGCTACGAACCAAACAAAATAAAATAGAACAACATAAGCACATTGACTTCGTTGAATCAAAACTAAAATAGAATTGGAAAGAAATACTGCACGTTGAGGAGATAATGTGTGAGAGAGTGCAAGAGAGAAAGAGTGTGTTTGTATATATATATATAAAGATAGGGAGAGAGAAAAGAAAGAAAATTATTTTGTAACTGCTTCTATCACATTTCATTATTCTCTAGGGCATATCATTCTTGAATGAAATGTTTGCACAGATCATTTCAAAAACCAAACTGTCACATGTCGATGGAGCAATCGTGAGATCGCGTGTCAGACACGCGTCACGAATGGTTGGTGTTAAACCGTTGCGTGCCTCTTCACGTGCGGCTTAGTACTAACTAAACAATCCGAGAAATACACTCATCATATCATAACAATTTACCGTGCCTACACAAGCTGCCAAGACAAGGACCAAATACAGGTGAGAGACTATACACTGTGATTTGTAACACCCCAATTTCTATACCTTTCTAAAACTATTTCCACCTAATTTAAGCCTGTCCGTTAGATATGTTTGTATCATGGTATATGTGATCTAATAGCGAAAATGTGATAAATGTTTCTTTACCACTTCACACACACAAGGCTGTAGAATTGAGGAATCATCCCTGTACATGTACCAGTGTTTGTACTATGTGTATACAGTGTGTTTCTCCTTTCGTTCTAACATGTGTGTTCCGAGGGTTGTGTTAAACAGCAAGGCTGATTGATCTTTTGGTTAATTGTCATCTTCGGAAATCGTTATGCTCCATTTTTCTGTGAGAAATTGGAAAACTAAATGCAGTAGATAACATAGGTGGAATACCCGGTGATAAATATAGTTTATGTTCTTGAAAATACTTAAGACAGGAAGTACGCACTTTGAAGACGATATGTATTGTTGTCGTTAAGGTGCTCGTGTGTATGTTTATGATTTACTATTTCTGTCTATTGTTCAATATTAACAGTTTGTATATTTTTTGTATCAGTGGCGATGAGTTTCCTATGAATTCAGTTTGATATATGAATGAATAAAGGAATAAAATAAGGCTATAATAAGGATATAAGGATATGATAACAAAGAATATCATTCATATCTATATACGGGTTCAATGATATCATTAGAATGCCAGAATGCTGTGACATTCCGTAGTACTATGAAGACAAAAGCTATGATATGATTTATGTTGATATATGAACCTTTGGCCTTAGCTAGATTTAAAGGTGCACGACACCACTGGGCACTGTATTTTGAAAACAAGTCCAAATAGTCCAAATGTAGAGATATTGATTGATTTTGATCACTAAATATGTTTCCAAAGGGAAATTATATCAAATACGCTCATTTGGAAGACGCTGTATCATGTTTGATGTGATGAATGTTATATTTGCATATCATCATTTGCTGAGTGACTTTTGATTCTGACATTTTACATCATGTTGACATGAACGTAGGAACATCTCGCCAGTGTTATCTACTCGTACATTGCATTGTGACAAAGGAACATATTTCCCTAAACATAGATAAATATCATCTCGAGCTCTAATCCTATGTGACACGTTCGTTATTATACAGACCAAGCTCGCATGTGATCCGTGAGAGTTGATTAAGAGACGCTAATTAGTCAGGACAGCCCACCCCCGGGAGTCATCCCTCACAATCCGGCACAACTCTGCTGTCAATCCGGATTATCCGGAAAAATGGTCAGACGATGAATGGTTTCGGAAAATCAATTTGAAGAGAAATGAAATATCTACTTCCATGACTTGTTTATGTTCCATTGGCCCTCGTGTAGTATCATGCATGGTTGGCAGTGCACAGATAGTGTACGTGGGGTCGTGTGGCATGGCGGAACGGCAGAGCTAGTGCTCGACTCGGAACCAAGAGGTCCCTGGTTCGAGTCCTGACATGCCACCGATCTTGTGCCCTTGGGAAAGGCAATTTACACAACTTTTCTCACTTAACTCAAGTGAAAAGTATTGTCCCATCCTGTATTTGTCCTCTGCGTTGGCGGTGGTATAAAATAAGTTGATATAACTTGAGTGTGCCGTCATCATGTCTAGTCATGAAAGAAATGTTGGAATATAAAAAAAAAAAGATAGTGTGGGGGAAGGCTAGATTACGTCTACATTGGCACCTACTTTGCCAGAAAATAATTGTGCTGTCTGGACTACATCGTAGTGATCTTTTAAAGTCTGTAACTTGGCATTTCAGACTCATCTTGCAATAAAGGTGATGATGACACCACTGAAGATGCTCCTACCATGAGATGAGCCAAGACAAAGATTCTACTGGACATGGCGAGCCTGGTTCTCCTGGTGATGATGGCTACACTGGTGACAGTGACGTCCAGCAAAGGTCGGTCAATCATTGTTTGAAACATAATGTTTATCATTGAGAAGCTCAAATCACCTGCAGGTCGCTTTTCATTGAGGTCATGAGGGAAGAGGTAAGGGTCAGACAAAGACACATGTACAGTTTACATCAGTTATATTAATACATACAGATATTTTACACACATGGTACAAAATACATACTTGAGACCTGGTATATGGTTTGTGTCAGTTCGTTTTGTCCATTTATCATTTCTGTTAGTTTAAAAGACACTTGCCAGCGTTGGGGCCCGGGTTATGCGTGTGTCTGGTGGTGGACTGTTCCAGACAATGTCCACGGTAGGCTATAGATATTCTGAAGCACTTTCGCTGAGGTATATACGTATGTTATGACAAAACAAATCTCTGTGAAACCACGATCTTTCTGTGTCTCTCCGTGTGTGTGACTATCTTTTAATTGAGAGTCAGATAATTAAATGCTTTCAAAGTGCCCTTTGTTTAGTCACAAAGAAGATGAGCAAGATGTCTTAAGGCTATGGTAAGACTCTCGTCGAGTGACAAGACTATTTCTCGGAAATCAGGTGGAAGAAAGTCTCCCATGTGCTGTTCACATGCACATCTACCTGTCCCCACGTGACATGCCTCGGATTTTGTGGGGGAAAATCTTTGTACATATGTTACAAACAAGTAGTTACAGTCAACGGTCAGTTCTATACACTCACGTGCCACATTATGTAGGGGGGAATCGTTTTGTTATCTAGTTGATCTATCTGTATATTTCATTACGATCTGGAGTTCTTAATCCTAACTTCCCCTTAGCATAACTGATCCTCCCCGTGTCTCACTTACCTAAAACGTGGTATGTCGGGTAACAGGTTATCTATAAAAGGCAGACAGTTTGGGAGTCATACTAGATGAACGCCTTCCATATGTGAGGTAAACATGTCCTCGTCTTCGCACAAAGTGGTAAGAGATCTTTTTTTTTCTTTCATTTTGGTGCGGGTGACTGTTGTGCGAAGTATCATTTCAGATGGCTGTAAAAATACATTGTGAATAGCGCCATGGTCCTAGATTTGTAATACTATTAGCATGCAAGCTTACTCTAGCCTCTAGTCGACTGCAAGTAGGCTATGATAACAACAGCACCCTCTTATTATGAATTTAAAAGTTACTCTGTGTTGGTAGTAATCATAGTAAAATGTTGAGCTTTATTCCGACACAAAGTTACAGTGGTCGTTGAAAATTTGATCTCTGTGTAACTTTTTGTTGGAATAAAGTTCCACATTTTACTATAGCATGACCTTCTAATTTCATTTTACCTCATTTACCTATTTAAATGGGTTCTACAGACATGGAATTATATTAGGAGCTTTTCTGCAAATTTTAATGGAAAGATTTTGTCGAGGATAAAATGTAGAAATGACAAATTTAAACTACAGGTGGTAATGCAAAACCCTAGAAGGAACACACGTTGAGCATATATAATCTAGCTAGCTAGCTAGATTTCATGGGAGGTATCAATTTGAAAATATACGTTTGAAAAAGAGATCATTAGATAGCTTTAAACAATGTTAAGAGTTAGATGTTCAAGGGTCAGGTGTAACAAGTCGATCGATGTAATGTAGCCAGCTGCTGCCGCGCCGCGTGCCTGTGAAGCTGGTGTGTTACGCCGAAGGGCGGTTATACCGGCTATACAGGTACAGATACAGAAGAGAGCAATCTTCCGAAGTATTACAATGTTGAAGCAAGGACATTATACAGATACATAATGTCCTTGGTTGAAGTGATCAAATGATTTCACTCTTCTCGACAACTTTTTTGCTTATATCTGATAAAGATGATAAATCATTGCTGCGATTTTTGACGGGAACCGGTTTTGTCCCTCCGGGCTGTCGCAAAAGTAGCTTAATATTCCTTCTCAGAAACCGAGCTTTGCTGTAAAATCTTAAAGACAGCATTATTTCACATTTCAAACGTATGCAGATACCCTATATTGTCTATATCAAAATTAGCAAAGCACATTAAAAAGTTTCTTGTCCTTTACGTTTATCAGGATTTTTGAGACTTTACTAATTACAAAATACGTACTCGTACACCAACCTGGAAAAAAACACACAGAGGTCTAAAAACACGTTAGGCATCTATTGAGTAAAAAAAGTGCGAAACCCACTAATTACACGAGTCAGCATATGTTCGCACAAAGTGAACACTAGGAACACACACACTCACACGCCAGCGCCGGATATATATTCGGTCGGAATTTAAAAGGATATGTCGTCTACTGTTATTGTCCAACATGGCCTCTCATGTAGGGTCTCTCATGACTGAAACCTGTTTTTGTTGGCGACGCCTTAGGGGCGGAGCCGTTGGTAAAGTACTGTGATTGAGTTGAAAATATGCTAAAAATTCCTTGAATGCATTCCCTAGGGAATTTTTTTTTGGTCAATGCCTTGTGGAACCGGCCTTTACGCATAGCAAGGACGAAATCTAATCTAATGGTTGGCTTGGGGCATAAAACATGTGGTAGTCTGTGCAGTTTTTTTTCAATACATGTATTTCAAATAAGTTCTCTAGACGTTAATAACAACCACAATGTCACAGCTGTTTGTCTATCATTACAGATTGTCTGGAGGGGACTGGCCTGTCCTACCGTGGTTCAATAAACGTCACGTGGTCTGGGCAGAGCTGCCTCCCCTGGGATACCGCGGATGTGGAAGACTGCGGCTTCAGCAGTTTGAGATTTCCTCTGGCGGACCTGGACAGCAACTACTGTAGGAACCCGGATGGAGACTACCTACCGTGGTGCTTCTACGAGGAGCCTAGCGGCATTGCCCTGAACTGCACCAACTGGCACTACTGCGCTATACCGCCTTGCTCCGGTAAGTTACTAACGTTGCTCAATATGTGCTTTCTTCAAATCATGATTCTGGTGACAAAGAATACCACTTTGTAATAAGAATAAGATTAAGAAAGCTCCTTATAATGGACATCTCCACCTTCAAAATCTTAGCTATATATGTCGGGGAAGAAATTCTGTTTACGGCCCTCAACTATGACTCTGTTCAGCATCACACAAAATACCTCCGCCCCTGAGGCACGGCCAAAAAGAGTAGAACATACGCAAGTTTTTGTTTTTTCCCACAGACTGCCGGACGGGTAAAGGCATGTCATACCGCGGGACGATCTCAGTGACCAGGTCGGGACGGACGTGTCAGGCCTGGAGCAGTCAGTCCCCGCATCCACACGAGTACCCCCCGGAACTCTTCCCAACATCCGGACTGGACGAAAACTACTGCCGGAATCCGGACGGTCAGTTTGAACAGCCCTGGTGTATCACCATGGACCCGGACCACTTAGCTGAGTACTGTTCCGTGCCCCTTTGTGAAGGTAACTGATGTTTTTTTTGCCTCGTGGTCCACTTCTTGTCAACAACAAAACACACTATTTACCTCCGTGAAAAATGGAGATATTATGTTTGGTTTTTGTTTGTGTGTGTCCGTGTGTGCATCTGTGTTTCTGCATGACCATCGGGTAAGGTTGTAATAGATATGGTTATGTTCAGTCCCTCTCAGAGGGAGAACGTCATAAATCACGCCTGCACCTGGTTGCACTCGCTATTTTCACACGTTTTTCATTACATGACCTCCTTCACAGCTGGCAGCTAGTGTTGTTTCCCTTGCACGATAAAGAAAGACTTGTAAACACCGCGTTGAATACGAAGAGGGAGCAGTGACCACCAGACAACATTTAGATAATTCGCGGAGGTCTGGGATCTCCGAATTCTTGTTACTTCTGGGGAGCAATGGTCACACATCGCGACTGAAGCCAAGCCTGCACTGATCATGAGTCAGGTTCTGACAGAGAAAAGTTGTGGCGTGTCTTGAACCGTTTAATCAGTGACTTGCCTGTGCCTCCGTCGTGTCCACCCAAGTGAAGACGCCTTGTCTTGAGTTGTCCGAGGAGGGCGATATCGTAAGTCATTGTTTGCACGGCTCAAGATATGTCAGTAATCAACGCATCAATGCAAACCTCCATTGGAAGAAGCGGATGTCATGGTGAAACAAGTTTAAACTGTAATTTCCAGCACAATAAATTGGACTTACCCAAATTTCAGACTGTACAACTCCAGTCTTTGTCAAGGAATGAGCAATCCACCGCTTCCGTGACGTCACGTAGATAACACACGTGACTACGTGAGCAGTAGATCATAGGTTGCAAAAAGTCTGTTGCGCCCCCCGTCTCTGTTTAGGGATGGTTGTAATGCCCTGATGTAGATGGCCTCTTAGACCCCTCGTGCAAAAAAATCCGGTTCTGTGTTCAAGATTCTTATCTTATCTAATGAGACTGAATGTCTAGGCGGATATTATTGTCATTGTTTGGTTTGACAAAAGATAGTTAACAAAAAGAATGAGAAGTACTTTTACGTTTAAATTCGTAAACACTTTGACCAATTAAGATTACCCCCATTATCAATAGTAGTCGGGTACTGGCGAACGATACTTAACAATATATAGTTAATGAGGTGTAATGAAATGTATATGTTTCAGCTACCACCACCGCACCTGGTAACAACCAACAAACGACTTTCACATCACCCTTTGTCTCCTCAACAACCGAACAACCAACAACAGCGACACGAAAAACAAGCCACGTCCCCAGGACAAGTAACAATGTAACGAAAGATGTAGTGCTGACTGGACGTAATACTAGTACTACTTATAACACTGTGACTCCTATAACTGTGACAAGATCTAGCATGCCCGCAGTACCGACTACTGACAATACCACTGACAGTTTAGTTAATACTAGTAGTACTAATAGTACATTGACTCCAACTGTGACTGTGACTGTAACTAGCATGCCGACGTCCGACAGTACTACTTACAGTCCCGTTAATACTAGTAGTACTAATGACACTGCGACTCATACAACAGTGACGACACCTACCATGAACACAGTACCTACTACTGACATTACTACTTATAACACTGAGACTTCTATGACAGTGACGGTACAAACCACTGACAGAAGAAGCAACACAACCCTACAACAAACCCCTGACAGGACAAGCAACACAATCCTACAACAAACCACTGACAGACCATTACAACAAACCACTGACAGAACAAGCAACACAACCCTACAACCAACCACTGACAGACCATTACAACAAACCACTGACAGAACAAGCAACACAACCCTACAACCAACCACTGACAGACCATTACAACAAACCACTGACAGAACAAGTAACACAACCCTACAACAAACTACTGACAGAACAAGTAACACAACCCTACAACAAAGCACTGACAGAACAAGTAACACAACCCTACAACAAACTACTGACAGAACAAGTAACACAACCCTACAACAAAGCACTGACAGAACAAGTAACAAAACCCTACAACAAACTACTGACAGAACAAGCAACACAACATTACAACAAACCACTGACAGAACAAGCAACACAACATTACAACCAACCCCTGACAGAACAAGCAACACAACCCTACAACAAACCACTGACAGAACAAGCAACACGACACTACAACAAACCACTGACAGAACAAGCAACACAACCCTACAAACTACTGACAGAACAAGCAACACAATCCCAGAACAAACCACTGACAGAACAAGCAACACGACCCTACAACAAACCAATGACAGAACAAGCAACACAACATTACAACAAACCAATGACAGAACAAGTAACGCAACCCTACAACAAACCAATGACAGAACAAGCAACGCAACCCTACGAACTACTGACAGAACAAGCAACACAACCCTACAACAAACCACTGACAGAACAAGCAACACAACCCTACAACAAACCACTGACAGAACAAGCAACACAACCCTACAACAAACCACTGACAGAACAAGCAACACAACCCTACAACAAACCACTGACAGAACAAGCAACACAACCCTACAGCAAACTACTGACAGAACAAGCAATACAACATTACAACCAACCACTGACAGCACATTACAACAAACCACTGACAGAACAAGCGACACAACCCTAGAACAAACCACTGACAGAACAGGAAATGCAACCCTACAACAAACCACTGCCAGAGCAAGCAACACAACCCCACAACAAACCAGTAACAGAACAAGCATCACAACAGTAGACAGGAATGACAACAGAGTTACGACCGTTGGAACCGAGAGTACACACAGACCTGCTATGATCAATTCTACGGAAATCATTACTACATTCATGACATTGACAGACAATGGCACATACACATCAGACAATACAGTTCCTTACATCGCAAAGACGACATACGCTCTTTCAACGAACACCGAGGACACTTCATCAGCAACAGTCGCAGATAACATCACCACGACATCGCTAATGTCTTCTGTTGACAACTCCACAGCTATAACCAAACCAACCCATACTACCCCTGCCTCGCCCATAGCCTCCTATACTTCACCGTCTATGACAATTTATCGAGTGACCAGTCAAACTGGTACACCTCCTACTGCCAGTCAACCTGGCACTGCATCTATGTTTATATCCAACAGGACCAGTGGCAATGTGACGTTAAAAGACTTTACATCGACAAGGACCGAATCTATAGCAATCATTGACAATACCACAACAGCTACAGCCCCAAGTACATCAAATAATCTTACCGAGATGTCCACAACAGCCCCAGTCATGGGAGAAAATGCAACAATGTACAACGGCACAAATGTCGATGTAACACTACAACCATCTACATATTGGAATCACACATTCACATCAGCTGTATTAAATACAACCAGTAGTAGCGCCACGTCACGAAATTTCTCAGCACATAATCACACGTCCTTTACAACAACGACAACGCTCTCTACAACGGGTAATTATAGCAACACCACATCAGCTACAACCAACGTGAGTGTCGCTTCTTATACTTACACATCTATAGCACCAGTGACAACATCAAATACAACCAATAGCAAGGTTTCATTGCAGACAGAAAATTATACTTCCATATCACCAGTGCCTACACTTAACATGAACAGTTACAATATAACATCACAAACAGTTACGCCATCTACATACGAGACCACATTCAATGCTTTGGGCAGCAGCAACGCATCACATACAGCGGCTACACATACGGTTACGCCCACCAACACACTAAGCACGTACATATACGATACAACCAGGAACAGCACCAAAACCATTACAACACAACCTTCTACATTCAATGTGGACAATAATAATACAACAGTCTTGCATTCAGCAATCAACCAGACGCTAGCATCACCATTGACAACATTCAGTACAGCAAGTAAAAGTAGCAAACCAACAACTGATGCATTCTTTACAACAGACTACACTTTAATAACAGCAGATGGTAACGTCACCAGTGACAGTAACACAGCGTATACACCTACACCTTCTTTTAGTAAACACACTCGTAGATCCAATACAACGGTTCCCTTTACACCTAATGATACTTCTATGTTAAACATATCCAGTAACAACGAAACTTTATATACAACCACTGCCAATACTTCCTATTACAGCTCTACAATCAACACAATTGGTCACAATGCCACGTCTTACACAAATAGTCCTCCCAGCCATACTTCCAAATCCAGTAGTATCGAACCAACATTAGATACAACCACACTTCCTACACCGAATTTCACTTCAAAATTCACCACAACCAGTGACAACGCCACATTACATACAGCTACATCAACTGTCGACAGGCACAGTAGTAAGCACGTCACACCACGTGCATCCACTCTTCTCGCTGTCGTTCATACTTCCATTGTTGATGCAACCAGTAACAACGCTACAATACATACAACAACTCCTCGTGACAGTTACACCTCTATATTCAACACAACCATCAGCAAACCTGTATCCCATACAGTTACACCCATGGTCAATTACACTCTCAATACAACTAGTAATACAACCGAATTCAACACAACCAATAACAACATATATGTATACACCACTCCTACAGTCTCAAATACCTTTGTATCCAATACAACTGGTAGCAATACGTCAAATACATCTACTTCTCCTACTGACGTTACCACTTCTAGAGCCAACAAAACGACTGTTACAGACACTTACACATCTACATCAAATACAACAAGTAACGTTGCCACATCGCACTTAACTCTTACAACAGACAGTTATCTCTCTGCATTCAACCTGACCAGTGACAGTTCCAGACTGTACACAATCATTCACACTATCGTCAACCCCACTTCTGCATACAACAAAACCAGCAGTACAGCTAGAATACAAACGACAACACCTGACTCTAATTTTAAGGACGCATCTGCAACCAACGTTAACACAACTAATGACAACGCTACATTACCTACAGGTGGTCCATATACAACCGATTATGTGTCCATATTAAACACAACAAGTGACATGGCTGCATCACATCCACCCGTTTCTTCTACTGTCAACTACAATTTGACGTCTAAAACTACCGTCAATACGTCTGCCTTTAACTCTAGCAGTAACACTGCTATATTACATACAACCATCCCTTCTTTAACTAACTACACCTCTCTCTTCAACACAACCAGTAGACCCGAAACTTCGAACACAACAGCGCTTCGTATAGTCCATCACAAATCTACCACTTTTGGTTCAACTGATGCCACTTTACCTACAGCCACTGCCACAGCTATCAGCCACACTCCCATGTTAAGCACATTTAGTGATGGTGCCACATTGCATACAGCCACTCCAGCAACGTCCATGCCGTATACAACGAAAACAGCATTTCAGACAACTATAGAAAGACGCAGAACAACAGTCAAACCTACTGCAACCACATATAACACTACATCGCCCATGGACACAACGTTTACAATTACCCCCACTTCTTCAGTAGCATTAGCGACGGAAACTGACAGACTTAATGACAACGATACAGTATCGCAAACACCAGACGGAACTACAGTCACGCCACTGAGGAAACTTGTAACATCACCCGCTAGTAACATCACAACTCCTACTGCAAACACTACAGTCAGAACCACATCTAACATGTTGACAACAACAGCGTTTGTGACCAAATATTCTCCTACAACGAAGCATTCTTCTACAACACGCACAACCACAGGAAATATAACTACCGGCTACAACACATTGGAAACAGTAGTTGCCTCAACATTATATCATAGGACGTCACTACCAATGGGAACAAACAATGGAACAAGTCTCACAACAAACTCACCAATGACGACAACTCACAGCACCGCATCATTGTCAAAAACAGTTTTCACGAAGAATGCAAAAAACTATCCCACCTCGTTTCCAGTGACCACACGTAATGACGTTAATGAGACTTACACATCACAAGTGACTACATTATATAGGCCTCGTGACAATGTCACATCGTTAAACACTGCACCTACACCAGTAGGTTATAATCACACATCCACATCCACTGGAATTCGCCATACGGACAGAATACTATCAACCACAATATCTGGGGCGAACACAGTATTGCCGGCAGGTACAGACATAGCTGATGGCCAGACTAACACGCCAATACCGTCCTTAACATCAACAATAGTGCGCGGCTATACAACAACAGTAATGAAAACAGTACAACCATCAACATCATCATCATCATCATCAATGTCTGATGGTAGTGAATCTGCAGCAGTATCTTCAGGAATGACGAGACAGAACACATTGTCTCCATCAACAGCCGTGGCGGCTGATTATGTGTCTATGCCATTAACAACTGCACCAACAGATACCCACACATCCGTCCAACCATCTGCACTTACAGCCTCATCAGCAGCAGCAGATACCATCACCAATACATCTGCAATCCACCAAAACAAAACCCATCATTCTGACCACCTTTTCAACACTACAGCTATGAACAACAATCAGGCAGACGCTTTAACAACTGCCAAACCCACCATTTCTTCATTTTCCACTTTCGAACCATCCTCAACTGTGACCAACTCAAACACTGCACAAAACATTCAAACTCCAACAACATCGAGAGTGAGCATGATTTCGTCATCAACAGAAGATAATGTTACAGATTATTCCAAAACAAGGACATCTTCGGTGAGTCACACATCACCTACACCACAGCCTATGGCAACTCAGTACACATCCACTGTGACAACAACAAGTACTTACACGTCTTATATAGATCTACTTACCAGAGCAAACCACACTGCCATTACAGCATCAAAGTCTACACCCGTACACGCCTCCTCTACAGCAACAGTTACTGAAAGGCCGCACTTAACAACATTACGTACGACGAGACATACAGTCACTGATATTATCACTACATTTGGACAGCTACAGGTAGACGGCACTTCCACTACTTCTAAAATTAGCCCTACATTCGGACAGTTAGACGGCACTTCCACTACTTCTAAAATTAACCCTACATTCGGACAGTCAGACGAAACTTCCACTACTTCTAATAATAACCCTACATTAGGACAGGTAGACGGCACTTCCACTATTTCTAATATTAACCCTACATTCGGACAGGTAGACGGCACTTCCACTACTTCTACTATTAACCCCACTTTCGGACAGGTAGACGGCACTTCCACTACTTCTGATATTAACCCTACATCCGGACAGATAGACGGCACTTCCACTACTTCTAATATTAACCCTACATTCGGACAGGTAGACGGCACTAACACAGTACTAAAGACCACGTCAGCTAGTCCACACACAGAAAGTAGGCTAACGATAACCTCCAACACACCTAATAGTGCGACAAATTCAGCCTTAAATTCGAGTGAAAATCTGACCATCACACAGTTTATACCAGACACGACTAAAGCACGTTCACAACTCACGACTGTTGCACGAACATACCGACAACACCAGCAAAATTCTTCGCACAGTTTACCTAGCACGGACATACCCACACCAACTCTACTACCAGTCAAACCCAGCGCTTCACCTAGCACAAGGACAGACAAGACGACAACAACAAGACCTGAGGACGACACCGCCACGATAGTCGTGGAAACGGAAACCGACTTTCTTACAAACCCACCACCACCTTCACACACCTATCCACGCTCTTCTAGCAAACATACCGCGGAATTTAGTAAACAAACACGCGTAAAATCTACGACTGAGTTCACAACTTCAGAAAGAGTAGCCTCAAGGACAATGACAAATACAGAAAATATAGCCTCAATGACAATGACAAATACAGAAAATATAGCCTCAATGACAAGGACAAGGACAATGACAAATACAGACAAAATAGCCTCAATGACAATGACAAATACAGAAACGACGACAACTACACAAACTACAACCGCAATCAAACTACCAGACCTTCAAACAAAGAAAGGCTGTGAGGTGATAACATTCCCAGCACCGGTCGGGACAGTAGGGAGAAGGGTTGAGGAGGAGAGTCCGGTTCACATGTACATCGCGATAGGAGGTGCGGCCGGCGGGGCGACACTACTACTGGCTGCCGCTATGGTGGGTTGGCTGTGCTGGCGGAGGACGATGGTAAAAAGGTACCACAGGCATGGTAACTTTGTGGTTTTGTTTGATGCACGGAAACATTGAGCATCATTGAGAGTGCTACGGGAGTACAAATTACGCAACATTTTATGGATTACGTTTTACGTTGCAGAAAGGCCTACGCTTTACGTAGAATGAAAACGACTTATTACTTATTACTGTGTACGTAAGTTTTGTGTGACTGCCTAGTTTTTGGATTACGAATACTTAAAAAGGCCTGCAGCTTTCTACGCCTTATAAAAAGGCCATGTAGGCCTTGTAAAAGATGTAGCAGATATATCTTACATATTCTAACATTTATGTCTCTTTTTTGTCCTTTAGGGCACATGTCTACACCAACCCGGGCGCGGTCAACGGTATTATGCAATACGCTTTACATCTGACATGTCCTTTTTGCCTATTGAAAAACACGACTAACAGAGTCTTGTATGTCGCCAAGGTATGTCATTTTAACTTGGCATGGTGGTTCTTAATCAAATGGCCTGATTGGTTTTATATTCTTTTCGTCAACAGAAAATGTTATCTACGAGGAACCGATCTACCTGTGGCCCAAGGATATCGTAAACACAGGTAAACATACTTCTTTCAATATAATAAAAGAGTAAGTTAAAAAAAAAACGAAACAGAATTAATGAAACACTAGAAAGGTAACATTTGCAAAGCAAATGCATAATGTTTACTTCCGCATAAGGTCTGCTCTGTTAATTTTTACTCAAACACATTCATATATATATGGTCAGACATATGTATGGTCTAAATCCCTCCTGCTATAAAATTGCAACAATATGTAACATTACACTGGTTTCCATGGTAACAGACAGTCTGGTTCAGGTCACTGACCTTTTTGCTTTGGAGTAGTAGAAGAAGAGGAAACAGAGCAAAAACAAATTGTTTTCATTGGGAAAATATATAAAGGTTACTAACCTGATGAAATTATGCACGGATGGTGATCTGATGACATACCGTTTTCAGACGACGTTGAATGGACCAGTGAAGACCAGGTGACCCTGTGGCCGTGGGAGGCGACTCCGATCTACCAGCGGCAGTGGTTACCCACACCGTCCACCATCGCAGAGGAGGACGATCAACATCTTCAGGTGAACTAATAGATGGGTTGAGAATTTTTTTATCACTTTGGGTGAACGTGTGCCGGATACATTACCATATGAATGGGAACCAAGCAGATATCAGAAGGGAATTTAAAAAACTGGCAAGGAACAAGAAGTTTACTGCTACAAAAAATCCCTTCTCCCTTAAAAAGATCTTATGACACATTCGTGCATATTATTAGCAGTAGTCTAGCCACCAAGGTGACCAATTATTTTAGCCACACATCTCATCACACGCCACCCAACCAGCTTATTCCCATCTTGGCCCCAGCCAGTGTTTTTTTTAGAAAAAAATTCTTGTTTCTCTTCACTACGCTGCCGCCTTTAGTACCGTTCGCCAAGTTAATGGAAAAGTATGAATAGATTTCCTAGATCTTCTGGTAATGAGTACATTTAAATGATCAATCACGTTGTGTGTTTTACAGGATTAGAAAAGGGATTCTCGTGGCCATGGTGACGTCATCATCAACAGTCAACCCCGCAAATGTTGCCTGATTTAGAGGGTGCCAGTGACGTCATATCAATTATGATTTGAATCCCCTCTGACCATGTTTGCGTGTACAATAAAAGTTTGTGTACAGCGCTTGGTCGCCATGTAAGAATCAGGGTGGCATAGTACGAGCGCCGCCATGTGTCAACTGTTCATATTGCAGAACAAGCTACAATGAAATGTACGTTGTATTGTTGAGCTACAAATGCAGACAATAAAGTGACAGTTTTTCCTTATATGTTCCGTCTTTCTTGCCTTTAGCGGAGTTGATGTAGACGAATCTTAATAAAAAATATTGATACCTAAACCCTACGTATGTATAATTAAACAATAATTAACATTATTTGCATATATCTTGCAATAGTAAACTACTATTGCAATAGTAAACTACTAAAAGTATAGTAAACTACTAACTTCCAGATCTCCATCTAACGTCATTTCCGAATATTTTACGGACCATTGTACATTCATCAAACAGAATGTAGAAACATAAAATTGTTATTATATATATGTTAAAGTTATTACATCTACCTTACTTAAGATATACTGCACATTTACCTGTTGCCTCTTGAGTCTTTGGCTCTCTTATAAAATGGTCGCTCTGGAATAAAAAAAGAAAAGGGACATTTTCAATAAGTAAATATGAAATAACTTTAACGTCTCCAGTAAACTTGCGGTGGATACATTGTGAAGTATATGGCAGCAAGTATGGATACGGGACACATTACTTCCGGAAAAAGGACAGATTTGTGAATAAAAAAAGTCACGGAGTTAGGCAGATATACATGGGATCCGTGTCACGCCGACCCAGCGATCTGTCACAATAATGAACTCATCTTCATTACTGTGTGTAAGGTCCTGTCTGTATATATGTAAGGATGATATGTAATGCATTTCTTTGTTTGAGCCTACGTTGATTCATGAAATTCTATAACATTTTGTACTCAAATCAGGTAACATGATTGGAGTCCTATCAACATTTACATAAACATTTACCAGCGATGTATTTTTTCTGTGGTTTGTCGCATGCACACTTGTAAAATTCACCGAGAATCTATCCAAAACCATGATCTATCCAAAACCATGTTCAGACACGGTTTGGGATTTTCCAGTCGAGTATCCAGAACCATGCCTGGGGGTGGGGGCAAATCTAAGTTCTTAGAGACGCGGAGACTATCCAGAACCGAGCTTTACCATTCACTCCATAGAACTAGATATGCATAGGTTTTGATAGTAAAAAAATAATAATTTTATTGCACGACAGTTGTGCATGGTACAATATGCATGGTAACAACTGTTGGACATACTACAAAAAGGAGGTGTACTATAGAATAAATCTTACTAGTATAACACTCCACGCTGGGTTGACGAAGCTAGCTGATGTCTGGAGGGACGATTATCCTGTGATGGATGCCCCTGTCATCTTAGCTGCCAGAGACAATAATCCAAGTAAGAGCACTTTAACCAAACATTGTTGGGACAAGTGGTGCTTGCTTACAGGGTCCTCTAGCTCAGAACTTCTACTCGATCAATCAAC
This sequence comes from Branchiostoma belcheri, assembly GCF_001625305.1. Lineage (NCBI taxonomy): Eukaryota > Metazoa > Chordata > Leptocardii > Amphioxiformes > Branchiostomatidae > Branchiostoma > Branchiostoma belcheri. The sequence continues at coordinate 2,482,561 of NW_017804464.1, forward strand.
ACGTGGAAACCAAACTGCGCAGTACACAGCCGTCTTGTCAAACATCTGGAAATAATTCATCGGCATTGAACTCGATCAACGTGGTCTATCGTGGCTGGGGCGGGTTTTCCTCGGGGCTGCTGAAGCTCTTCCCCGCCCGCCTGAGCTAGGTCCCCCGGTAGGTCTTATTCATGGTCGGGCAAATCAACTCCCGGCGTGCCAAACTCTATCAGCAAAGGTCCTACCGGGCGGCCTGTTTTACTGGGCGGGGGAAACTATTAGAGCCCCGAAGACAGCCTGCCCCAACCACGATAGACTGGGTACGAGGTTAGGATACCATCCTACCCTGTATCGTGCTTTATCTATAACTTTGCTCAGGCACGGTAGAATTTTGGATAGCCCACACGTATCCAGAACCGTGCAAATCTACGTTCTTGGATTAGCGAAAACAAGAGTTCCACGATCTCATTCTTCGCCAAATGATGTTAACCCTTCCGGTTGACGAATTATACAATTTTAACAATTGATTTCGCAAATAAGAGCGTCATTTGCATGGATTACATCAGTTGATCATATTTCTCTCATGACCCTAAGGAAAAAGCAGCCTGCAGGTCAATTTGAGTGTTTCTTGTAAAAACCAATCCTTTCAACACTACGCCGGTCTCAGTCCCTAGTCCTCAGTCTTACAAGAAACACTCAAATTGACCTGCAGGCTGCTTTTTCATTAGGGTCATGAGAGAGTACAGAGTTATATGTATCCTTTAAACTATATATACCATAGGATTTTAAAACCTCCAGATGGTAACAAAAGCTAACACGTTATTCCTACTAGATCCATCCATACTACTACTATTCCTACTAGATCCATCAACCAAGAAAGCTCCATCCAGACTAAACCAGAACTCCCTACGGTATGAGAAACACAGGTCAATGTTCCAGCTCTGCCTAAGAAAAGATATGACCTTTACTTGCCGCCTGAAGTTCCTGTCACACATAGCCAAATGACCCACAGAACGCTAGCCGAACTCCCCTCAACCATGGTTAGGGGTATAGGTTGAGAACAAGGTGAGCTGGTTGTCAGATTTGTCTCAAATTTACCTCAAAATTAAAATTTTAGACTAGATTTTAGACTAGATTTAGGCCTAGCTTTACATATACGAATCGAAACGAATTTGAGTTAAATTCGAGTCAGATTTGACCCCCGAAGACGCCAGGATTGCAGGAACACTGCTGGCTTATTCCCGAATGGTTGGCCGCTGTTCTGCAAACTTACAGCCGAACACCAACCATGATCGAACCGACCGACAACCGACGAACGACCGACCTACGAATTCTCTCTGTGCCACCTGATGGTGGCTTTATTACGTGCAACTTAGTGTTCCTGCCGGCAAAGCCACATCCATGTTCTCTGGATTCTTCTCTTGCTTTCCATTGTCAAAAGACGGTTAAAATAAACCTAATCTACGACTTCTGTGAAAAACGTGCATTCATGGACAAAAACACCCAAATCGCCAACTGTCAGTCCATGGTAACACTATCCAGCTGAGTTTGTTTAACTAGCTACATCGGTCTTTGAAAATGAACTTTTCCACCAAATATGGTGAAAGCACATCAGCCCTTGCCTGGTGGGTAGTTCGGCTGCCAACTTTCCGCCAAGCATACTGCAACTTGCTGCCCGAAGAATGGGGGAAAAATAACGCTCTGTCTCCATCCAGTTGAACTTGTTGGTAATGTAATAGTTATAACTACAGGAAAGGCCCTCTGTACACTATACACAAGTCGCAACGACCAAAGGACATGTGAGTATTTTTACGGTAAGTTTGTCTTTTTTCTTTAAATGCGGAAAAATTCTGTATATATAATTCCGCGAAGCAAAAATCTTCACAAGCGAGTTTGAGGCCGTTTGCATCGGAAATTCAATTGGAGTTAGTTTTAGAAGATTCCTTTGTTCATTTTTGGCACAGTGCATATTTTCACGGAAAGTTTGTCGTGTATTTTTAATTGTAGTCAAAATTACTGCAGATCTAATTCTGCGAAGAAAAATCTTCACAAGCGTAGTTGGGCCGTTTGCATCGGAAATTCAATTGGAGTTAGTTTTCAAAGATTCTTTTGTTAAATTTTGTGTCAAAATTCTGCAGATTTAATTCCGTGAAGCAAAAATCTTCATAAATGAGTTTGCATCGGAAATTCAATTGTAGTTTAGTTTTTAAGATTCTTTGTTAAGAATGTGTGTAGTTCATTTTTCGCAGTGCATTTTGATATGTGATACTTTCTTTGCTAATTACTAAAATATTGTACGAGTTAGGTGTTATCATCATTGTACTGTATGTATCCATATTTTCAATAGATTTTGTCATTGTTGTATGGATTGAATATATAAGAATTCTGTAAATTTGCTTTAAAGGTATCCAGTGAAATTTCACATATTCTGAATGAGGAAATCTGTCTGATATTTTCGACATCATTTCTTGAGGCGTTTCAAATAGCCCAAAAACAACGTAAATGTTTTAGAGTACAGCCCATAAAATCGCCAGAAAATTGACTGTAACCGGTTTGCCGCCCAGGAATTGAATGGGATATCTTTAAAAACAAAATCAAGATTGCTTTCTTTTGTTGTTGTTTGCAAAAGAATTCTGGAACAGAAATCGCATAACACTTATAGTTTGTCTAGCTGGATGTATTTTTCATCACTTGGTATAACCAAACGAATTTTTCTTGTTTGTGATATTCTGGGACAAAAGAGCATATACTATAAATTGTGTGTACTCTTTGCTGGCAGAAAATATTTAACTATCCTTACTGACACAGCAATATCTCGTGGGAATCCGTCATTTTCATCTTTACATGCTGGCGTTTGTTTTGTATTTACGGTTTTATAACATTTCACTTCTTCACTACTTAATAGACCGACAAAACACTTTTACTTCTCTCATGGCCAAAGACACTCCGCTGTTCATCACACATGGCTCCGTCTTAATTCCAGTCAGTTAAACTACCATCTATTTCAACATTATTGCATTGACTACCCTTACATGTAAATGTGGAGAAATTCAAAGGAGAAGTCGAACCACATTATAGCTAGCGTAGTAGTAGAAGTAGAAGTTTTTTCCAGACAGTTGTTACCTGTCTCCTGTTACTGTATTGCAATGAGTATTATACTTGATTGTAAAAGCAATTAGCCCTCGGGCATGATCTTGCGAATAAAGTTTCTGTAAATGTGGCTATCATAGTAAAAAAACCGAACACTACTTTCTACATTGTAAAAATGAAGCCGACTTCGTTCAGGTTCGTCACCGACGGAACAAAACTTTGCCCTCGGGGAAAGAGCGACGAAGGCCCGCGAAGGAGCCACTGGCGCGCCGGTACGCAGTACGGCTATCGAACTTCACCATCAGACATATAGCCCGGATACATGTACGGTACACAGTCTGACACAGCCTACAAGTGTTGTAAACTACCGGAGTTTTGTGATTTCGGGCCTTCGAACTTCTTGATACGTACTGAAATGTAAAATAAAAAGCATTTTCAGAAAATTCTGTGCCCCATGGCATGTAGTTCACGAGACTACATGTATGTTGGGAGAGCGACTGTGGGTATCAAAATATACAAGTCAGCTACTTGCACCTTGTCCGTGTACATCACAACCCATCACCCTTGAAACGTGTCTTGGATACTTCTATGTTTAGGGAGCTACTGTAGGTATCAAAATATACAGACACTTGCACTTTGCACTCGTACACCGGAACGCATCGTCGGTTTCTAGAAGTTTCCATGTTGAGAGAATGACTAAAGTTAAAGTTTTGACTTTAACTTTAACTTTAAGAAGAGCCTTCCCGCATCAAGTGACGCATAGGGCGGCGCTCATCTCCTTTTTTTCAGTAGCCCTGGGCCACACAGCAGTGTAATCACTACAGCATGGGGCTAGTCCACTGGTAGTGGTGTGTGTTTTTAACTCCGATACTCTTTCCCAAATGCCATAGACTGAGGTAGAACCTCCTTGCAAATACTGAGTGCTAAGCAGAGAAAGCAGTATGTACCATTTTAAATTCTTTGGTGTGACTCGGCCGGGGATCGAACTCACGACCTACCGAATGCAAAGCGAGGACTCTACCCACCTGTCCATTGCACCGGTTGAATGACTGCTGAAATCTAACTATACAAGCCAGGTCCTTACCGGGTGATGGGAGAGGTGATAGGGCAGTAAGTCACCGTGCTGTCACCTGCCAAAACACACTAGACTTGCCGCGAGTCGTTACAACGAACGGTCTGAGGGTTGAGCGAATCTACTGTACAGTTAGGGGGTTTGCATGGTACTAGAACGTCATCCTACTCCTACAGTTTGGGGTCCTTCCCTACAATAATACAGCAAATTTACTAAGATGCAATGCACTGTAATGTTATAGTTATTGTGGCTCAGTATGTATTCTATTTGCGGGTCACTATAGGAGGCTGAGGGTTTGATTCTATGTGTTCATTTCATCTACATAGGAACATTCTCTCAGCTTCCTATGGAGTCCTCTGTCATCATAGGTCAAAAAGGAATTAGATGGAAGTAAAAAAGATTGGCACAGAAAAGAACAGGACAGAATAGAAAATGGCAAAACAGAGTGAAGTAGAATAGACAATAATGAAATTAATTACAGGTATTGGTCATGATGAGGAAACAAGGTATTTTGATGTTTAATTTCCGGGTCACTATAGGATGCTGAGGGTTTGATTCTATGTGTTTTTTTATCTACATAGAATCATTCTCTCAGCTTCCTATGGAGTCTTCTGTCAACTTGGGCCAAAAATGAAATAGAAGGAAGTAGATAGAAAAGGAACAGAGCAGAATAGAACATTGCAAAACAGAATGAAGTAGAACAGACAATAATGACATAGAATAACACTGGTATGGGTCATGATGAGGATACAAGGTATTTTGATGTGCGTGTTGATGCTTTAACCCAACACGTGTTTTATTTCTGGATCACTATAGGATGCTGAGGGTTTGGTTCTATGTGTTTATTTATCTACATAGAATCATTCTCTCAACTTTCTATGGAATCTTCTGTACACTTGATTTAACATAGATTAAAAAAAAACAGAATAGAAAGTAACTGAACCAAATAAATGAGGTAGAATAGAAAATGATAAAATAGAATTATAGACATTGGTCATGATGAAAATACAATGTATTATGATGTGCTGTTTCTCTAGCTCATCATGTATTTTATTTCCGGGTCACTATAGGATGCTGAGGGTTTGATTCTATGTGTTTTTTTTTATCTACATAGAATCATTCTCTCAGCCTCCTATGGAGTCTTCTGTCAACTTGGGCCAAAAATGAAATAGAATGAAGTAATATAGATATCTAACAGAACAGAATAGAACATGGCAGAACAGAATGAAGTAGAACAGACAATAATGAGATAGAATTATAGACATTGGTCATGATGAGGATACAAGCCCATTTGATGTGCTGATGCTTTAGCTCATGTGTTCTATTTCTGGATCACTATAGGATGCTGAGGGTTTGGTTCTATGTGTTCATTTATCTACATAGAATCATTCTCTCAACTTTCTATGGAATCTTCTGTACTCTTGATTGAACATAGATTTTAAAAAACAGAATAGAAAGTAACTGAACCAAATAAATGAGGTAGAATAGAAAATGATAAAATAGAATTATAGACATTAGTCATGATGAAAATATAATGTCTTATGATGTGCTGTTTCTCTAGCTCATCATGTGTTTTATTTCCGGGTCACTACAGGATGCTGAGCGTTTGATTCTATGTGTTCATTTTATCTACATAGAATCATTCTCTCAGCTTCTTGTGGGATCTTCTGTCAACTTAGGCCAATTACTACACAGGGTAGTGTAAAACGGATTAAGATGAATAGAGTGTAGTCATTTTCCCCGAATAACTGTAATGCATGTGCCGTGGAAAAAACATGTATGTGCTCATTTTAACCCACATGGGCCTATTTTCACGTATCTCTTACTCTGGCAGCATGTGGCAACTTTGAACTGGATTGAATGAATGAAATAAAATAGATTTAAGAACGGAACAGAATAGAACGTAGCTGAATTAAGTAGAAAAGAATGAGATAGAATTATAGATAATGATGAGGTCAATTATTGGTCATGATGAGGATACAAGGCCTTTTGATGTGCTGATGCTTCTGCTCAACATGTATTTTATTTCCGGGTCACTATAGGATGCTGAGGGTTTGATCCTATGTGTTCATTTCATCTACATAGAATCATTCTCTCAGCCTCCTATGGAGTCTTCTGTCAACTTGGGCCAAAAATGAAATAGTAGAATGGTTTATTTCAATTCACTGAAAAGTACAGCCCAGTTGCAGCCCGAAGGCCGAATTGTCAGGCTTGTTTACAAACAAAGTCATATCATCATACTACCTCAAATACATACTAAAATGTAAACGGTCAACTAATTTATCACATATACATACATTATTATAGTCAGCGATATGATAGATAAAATTTGAGAACACGTTAAAATCACTCTACAAATTGACAGGCAAATGGCTAAAATCGACAATAACATTGTAGGACATTAAAAATTATTCTAAAATTGACAGGCAAATGGCTAAAATCGACAATAACATTGTAGGACATTAAAAATTATTCTAAAATTGAGAGGCAAATGGCTAAAATCGACACAAGAATTTGTAACGAAGAGTGGAGCAATAATGTTATCAAGGACTATGAATTGTTTATCAAATATAAATATAAATATACATGTGTTACTCTAGGACTGTCTTGGGCTGTTCGGCGTTTAACAGGTCCACTAAGAACGGCAATGTGCTCTTCCTATATCGTTCCGTCCTACATTTAAACTGTGTTATCTGGTGTTTGGATCTGAGGTTTCTGCCATGAAGGCTCACACGTTTTGGGGGAAGCCAGTTAGAGAAGGTCGTTGAGTTTGATAAGGAAGTAGCAAACTTCGTACATAGTTCCTGGCGTCTGTTGTACAGAGATACAAGTGACAACTGGTTTAATGCCATACTGTAACTAACAAAGTTTGATCCTAGAATAATCCGACAAGCTCTTTTCTGTACATTCTCTATCGCACCGGATTGGGCTCTAGTGATACCAGGGTGCCATACTGGGCATGCATATTCGAGGATTGGTCGGATGAAACCACAGAAGATGAGTACCAAGTCTGTAACGTCAAGCCCATGTCTCTTAAGTACTCGCAACAAGTACAGCCTACGGCTTCCTTTGCTGACCATCATATTAACATGCGCGTCCCACTTAAGATTAGCCTGTACAATCACACCTAGTATCTTAGCAAACTTAGAACTTAGAATGAAGTAATATAGATATCTAACAGAACAGAATAGAACATGGCAGAACAGAATGAAGTAGAACAGACAATAATGAGATAGAATTATAGACATTGGTCATGATGAGGATACAAGGCCTTTTGATGTGCTGATGTTTTAGTTCATGTGTTCTATTTCTGGATCACTATAGGATGCTGACGGTTTGATTCCATGTGTTCATTTTATCTACATAGAATCATTCTCTCAACCTTCTATGGAATCATTTGTTAGCTTGGTTTAAAATAGATTTAAAAAAAGATTTAACAGAATACAACATAGCAGAACCAAATTAATGAGGTAGATAAGGAAATAATGAAATTGAATTTTAGCCATTGGTCATGACGAGGATACAAGCCCGTTTAATGTGCTGCTGATGCTTTAGCTCATATGTTCTATTTCCGGGTCACTATAGGATGCTGAGGGTTTGGTTCTATGTGTTCATTTATCTACATAGAATCATTCTCTCAGCTTCTTGTGGGATCTTCTGTCAACGTTGGCCAATTATTACATAAAGGTACACTGTAAAACAGATTGAGATAAATAGAGTGTAGTACTTTTTTGAGGATGCAAGGCCTTTTGATGTGCTGATGCTCAGCATGTGTTTTATTCACCATAGGATGCTGAGGGTTTGATTCTATGTGTTCATTTTATCTACTTAGAATCACTCTCTCAACTTCCTATGGAATCTTCTGTCAACTTGGGCCAAACATGAAATAGAATGAAGTAAGTAGAAGAAGTAATAGAAAAGGAACAGAACGTGGCAGAACAGAATGAAATAGAAAAGAAAAAAAATGAAATAGGATCTTCATTCTAGTTATTAATTCCGTGTTGTTTTTTTATAGATAATGCCCAGGTCTTGATGTGGATACGGGATCGTTATATCATTGTGTTTGATTATCAACATGGTATGACCTTCCCGTATTCTCATTAGACTTATTATCAACAATTTTGGATTTATTATACCATTTGGCGTTAGCATACTATTTTATGCGTTATCATACTATGGCGTTAGCATAGTTTTATGCTAGATTATAATGAGAATACCAAGCAGTTATATTTATATGGATGTAATGCTGGCTATGACAAGGATACGGGGCAGTTATATCCAGGTGTATCTTTATCAACTTGGTATAACTTCCCCGTACTCTTGTTGTACTAAATATCGACGAGGTTTAAGTTATCATACCATTCAATTGGCGTTGATATAATACTGGGTTTGATGAGTATACGGGGGAGTTATATCAATGTGGTAGTTCATCAACATGGTATAACTTCCCCGTACTCTTATTGTACCTATTACCAACGATGATAAATTTATCATATTGTCTATTTGGGGTAGATATCAGCCCGGGTCATGATGATGATACGGGGCCGTTATACTCATGTGTTTGATCAACAACATGGTATAACTTCCCCGTAGCCTCGTGGGACCTATTATCAAGCAGTGTTGAAGATGTTAAGTTTGGTATTAGGGATGTAGACTCTGAGGGTTCTAGGGATACATGTATGTTTCAGGAAATGGACCAACAGGACAAAAGGAAGAACAGAAAACCGAGAAGGGTGGAGAAAATTGGTTGTCACGTTGTCTGTGGTGCCCCCAACGGTCAATAAGAGATACGATGGGTGCCTCAGGTTTCTATATCTGTATCTGTATAGCCGGTATAACCGGCCTTCGGCGTAACACACCAGCTTCGCAGGCACGTGGCGCGGCAGCAGCTAGCTATATCACACCGAACGACTTGTTACACCCAATCCTTGCACATTTAATTGCAGGAGCTGTTTAAAGCTTTCTAGAGATGATGCCCCAACTGTGCTTGGTGGCAACGAGTTCCACTATACAATAGTGTCTCTTCAAGAACAGGATTTTCGCAATATAATAAGAACCCACGACAGCCTTCAACATTTTTGTGTAAAGAATACATATATCAACATGGATGGAAAAAAACCGTCACTAATAAGTAGGATTGGTATCAGTGGATCCGCGCCATTTCTTCACCTGGTTCTGGGTCTTGTTGAGGTTGCGGGGAACTCACACCATGTGTTTACCTGCTACATGGTGTAGATTGCCTGCTACCTCACGGGACCTATCAGCAGCAAGATCAACAAGAAAGGTAACATTTGCAATTTGCAAATCAAATGCATAATGTTTACCTTAATGTTTAATCCTTACTCAAACGCATTCATATATATATGGTGACAGGAGTCTAAATCCCTCCTGCTATAAAATTGTAACATAATGTATAACCCAACACTAGTTACCATGGTGACAGACGTCTGGTTTGGGTCCTTGCTTCCCAAGAAGAAGAGGAAAAAGAAACAGAGCAAAAACAATATGTTTCCTTCTGCGAAGGTAAACATAAAAATATATCATGGCGATAGTGTCCTGTGATTTTATGCTTAATGCATGAGGAAGACGTAGGGTCCCGGTGATTGGACCAGTGGGTTTGGTAGGTAGCCATTCAGTTTACGTCGAATAATCGTATCTATTGGAAGTAATTTTAATGCAACGTTTACAAACATGTGATTGCTTAACCAAATTACGGAGCAGCTATAGCTGGTTAGACAATTCAGACAAAATGTATCAGCAGTTCTAGATCTAGCAAACTGTTCTGAAGGCTGACGACCCAGCTAGAAAGTGTCGTTGCCAACAGAGACTGAAACAACAGACAGCAATATTTGCCATCTCTGTCAACTAGCTGACTGTTATCGTATGGATTGTTATCCATATGGTAAAACTTACCATGGGCAACGGTTGGGCGCTTTGGGATGAAACCAGACGGCACATTCTGCAACCTCTGATTCGGATATAAATATGCAAATAAATACCGATGGTGGCACCTGTTTTTTTAACACCTAGTCAGCGTAAGAACTGGATTTAAGGCACGTTTGGTCTGGCCGAAACATTGCACAAATAAACCTCAGTGTGACAATAGGAACCTTTGGTAATGACCCTGTGTGGTGTAAACCTACTCCAGATGTGGCAATTGTGAAGTTGGTGATTGCCATACTAGAAGAACATTTGTCAGAGAGGGACCCAACCTTGTCTATGTTGAGTACCTTTCACAGTGGTCCAAATGGGGGTAAAAGAATCCTCACTTGCAATCATAAATAATTAATGAGATATCGATGTCAATCATTCTTATCACTATTGGCAACAGTAGCTGATTGGTTCACGCTTTAGTGGGAGGGCACGGGAAATGTTTTGGCACACCTTGAGCGGCGGTTTGTCTTTTTGGTTTTGGGTCACCACGCCCTTCCTCTGGGAGACAGAGCTTCCTTCGCTGGTGCAAAGCACAGGCAGGAGGGGACAGACAAGAAGGTGGCTCATGCATGGTCTGTTTCTGTCCGCAATCGTATGTCATTTGTCCATCTGGACTGAGACCCCACGTTACCACATGAGAGTCTTGCATCTACCTGTGCCTATTCTGAGGGGGTTGTGACATGACCAAGTTAGCCATGGTTCCCAGGCTCCCGGAGGATGGGATTCATTCTAGGAATTGGTGAGTTTATATGGTGTTTTCTGAAGGCGGTGAAACCGTATGGCCATTCTCTTTGACTATGCATGCACCACTACTACTGAGTGGTTCAACTGAGTGCAGAAATGAAATGAAAGCTATCCCTTAATTGAGTCCAGGAAAAAATGAAATTGAGATTTAAAAATCATACAATACAATGCACTTAAACTTTCCAACAGATCAAAGTAGACTGTACTAGGAAGAAAGTATCAAAGAAGTTCGCAATTTGCTTACAGCTCTGTGCTGATTAGGGTTTTAAAAACTAGTTGTAGATGTCCTATAGCCTAATGTGCTAGGGAGTGAGCTAGTCTGCACTAGCCTCCTGTGCAGGCCTCCGGGCGGGTGGGAGTTTTGATACTTCGTTTTGTGGAATTTTCAATGCGTTCCTCTGTCGGCTATCATACAGCCAGCCACACAGAGAAGGGTCGTATCCATGGCAGTTACAAACATTCTCTGTGCGGCTGGTTGTAGGATAGCCGTCAAAAGAACGCGTTAGAATTCTACAAAACGCAGTATCAAAGCTCCCACCCGCCCGGAGGCCTGCACAGGAGGCTAGTCTACACAGCTGTACAACATTTATTGACAGTGTGTCGTTTTTCCAATATGTAATAACAATGTTTTGTGTTTTTTTTTCTATCTTCTCTATCTTTTCCTATTCAGTACACCCTGAATCGAATGGTAGACCAGCGGAAAGTCAACAAACAACATCTAATGGTTTTTCCAGCAACATGCCCCGCACCAGCATGTATTCCTGCCACCTGTACAGGACACAGCAGGCTTAACACGGTGACACTGACGGCCCACATGGAGTGCCGGGGTAATTAAAACTCTGAGTCCTCTAAACACATCAGAGTTTTATTGCCCTGGCTTTTTATGTGGACTTGTTACAGCAAGTCAAGTGTAAGGAAAGTGTATCTATGTGAGCTATGACTGAGAAACGGAGAGTGGGCAAGACTGTGGCTTTAAACACATTTATCATGTAAAAGACAGAGCATTTTATCATGTTTCTAGGTCCACATGGGGTTCCGGGGTAATTTAAACTCTGGATTCTCTCATCTTCAGAGTTTGATTACCCTGGATCTTTATGTGGCCATCAATTTTGGAGGAAGGATATCTATGGCAGCTTTTTCTTCATTGCTTTTATTGTTCTTGTTGGTTCATATAGAGTGCCGGGGCCCGATGAAACTCTGAGTTTTGTCAGCGTCAGAGTTTCATCGCCCCGGCTCTCTATGGGACCACGTACCAGCAAAATATAACGTATCTTCAGAAGCTTCGTGTTTAGTTAGAACAGAGAAATGGATCCGGGTATATCCTTTGGATGTCAAAAATACGTACGTATGATGATTTTGAACGAATTCCTCTATTGTTTTTGGACCCGCAATAGGCTATTGGGCCTAAATGCGTTTTCTAGTTAAGCTTGATCATGCCACTTTGACGAGATTATTAAGTCCAAAATTACTAGATTGTTAATTCTTATATCCCCTATATCGTCTACCAGATAGCTTTGACCCAGTGTTGACGTCACACTTCAAAGAAGCCACGTGACAAGCTTCACTGGGTCAGTCCACTGAGGAAGACCATAATGACTGGTCAAAAGCTCTAGGTGAGAGAATTTTTTGTGTTGGACCAAAAGTTTTAATTTTAAACATGTAACTACCAACACAGATGAGCTTTCATGATAGAAAAACAATCCATATCTCTCAGTATTCTCAATTCAGGGAATGGAATGCAAGAAATATTTCTAATATTTTTGTAGGTCAGTTAAAGATCTGGGGCGGTTAAGGTTATGACTCATCTTCTTAAAATCATAGCCTTTCTGCCTCAGATTTTTACACGGCTTTCTCTCAGCTGGCTCAGAACAACAACAAAGTTTTTCTGTGATAAAAAGACAGGCGTCGCCATGACAGACCCCGCAATCACAAACATGGAATGACTTCGAACCCAAACAGTAGGTAACAATTACACAAGTTTCTGCAACCTCTCAGCTTTCCGTTGCTCTCTTGGAGGTCTTGGGCATGTAGGTTATGAGTTTTCTCCTCTATTTCATAACCTGTGTGCCGAAGATTTTCAATGGAACTTTTGCCAGTGAGCGTGAAGCAAGGATTGGATATCCAGACATAGCAAAATTTGGAATCTAAGACACGTACGGCAACTGTACACTATTACCTGTCTGTGGTTTATGTGGATTTGGGGTAATTGAATCGGGTAATTTAGTGTTTTAGGAACTCCATAGACTTATTGTCACAGATGTTAGTGGAGACCATGAACATACTTTCAAGTTACTCGTATATTACTGACTAATTTGTTGTATTTTTTTTACAGTGATCGATGAAATTCACCAGTAGGTACGAGAAGTGCACAGATGTCATTATGTACGTCTCCAGTTTAAAGATACTTGTTATTTCTTACCGAAATACCGTAAGACTACTCTGTGTTTTTATGTATATCTTGTTGACTGTGATCTATATTTTTTTAAAGTGCTTAACAAATATGATATCATTATTTTAGTTTCTAACTTAAAGATACAGGTTGATTTATTAAGAAGTGTCATTGAGCTATTAATGTATCTAATCATTTATTTTCTTTGGTAGAAGTTCTTGCCATTGCCTGCTGACTCCGCAAGGTGGCAGCTATGAGCTACTAGTATACCGACTGGAGTTTTCTAAGTTATACAACAAGGACATATCAGGTTTCATTGCTTGCGAAAATTATATGTTTCACTTTATCGATTTGATATTGTTTTTCAAAATAATATGTATTATTAGAAATCTTACGGATTTTCCTTTATAGTGATATACCATTTGCTATAGCTGTGCATCTTGGGGTCAAGTGCCATTGCTTGTAGCAATTATGTTGTATATGTATTTAGCGCAATATCTTCTTATTTGTGCTTTTAGCAATTCAAATTCGCCTATTTGTGTTTTTCACAATTCAAATTCACATGTTTTGTATGTACATGTATTGTGAAAGTCGTCATTTGGCAAGGTTTATTTTAACATTTCGTTAACTGATCTTGACAAAGTTGGCACAGGTGCTGTGACTGATAAACAATCTGACCTTGGGGGCAACATGGCGGCTACAGAAACACACAAGGAAACAGAACTTGATTGCTAACATACGGGCCTTGTGATTGGTGACAATCTGACCTTGGGGGCAACATGGCGGCTACAGAACTCGACTGTTAACATACGTGCCTTGTGATTGGTGACAACCTAACCTTGGGGGCAACATGGCGGCTGCAAAAACACACAAGGAAACAGAACTGTACTTTTAACATATGTGCCTTGGGATTGGTGACAATCTGACCTTGGAGGCAACATGGCGGCTACAAAAACACACAAGGAAACAGAACTGTACTGTTAACATATGTGCCTTGGGATTGGTGACAATCTGACCTTGGGGGCAACATGGTGGCTGCAAAAACACACAAGGAAACAGAACTGTACTGTTAACATATGTGCCTTGTGATTGGTGACAACCTAACCTTGGGGGCAACATGGTGGCTGCAAAAACACACAAGGAAACAGAACTGTACTTTTAACATATGTGCCTTGGGATTGGTGACAATCTGACCTTGGAGGCAACATGGCGGCTACAAAAACACACAAGAAAACAGAACTCGACTGTTATCATACGTGCCTTGTGATTGGTGACAATCTGACCTTGGGGGCAACATGGCGGCTACAAAAACACACAAGGAAACAGAACTGTACTTTTAACATATGTGCCTTGGGATTGGTGACAATCTGACCTTGGAGGCAACATGGCGGCTACAAAAACACACAAGAAAACAGAACTCGACTGTTATCATACGTGCCTTGTGATTGGTGACAATCTGACCTTGGGGGCAACATGGCGACTACAAAAACACACAAGGAAACAGAACTCTACTGTTAAGTGTCAGAAAAATACTGAAATCATTGTTGTAGTACTTTTATTTTGTTAGAAATGAAACAAAATTAGTTTTTGCTGATATTCTACTTATTTTATCTTATATGGTGCACACAGGAATTTTTGTGTGCCCATTTTGTTTTAGTTTGGGTGCTCCCAAAAATGTATTTCGAGCCCTGCACTAAGTATTCCAATATATGAACATTGCAATTGTAACTTTGGAATCGCACAAACATAGCGTGTTCATCTGTATCAATTATTCATCAATAAAGACCTACATGATTTGAAACTATATCCAGTTATTGTCTTTGATATGCTTTATGCTGGCCCACTATTGGAACAATTTTAACAACCATAATATCATTGCCTTTGACTAAAATTAGGTACGTGTTGTTATCTTATTTCAAAATCATTTTGTGATTGTAAAAACTGTCTAAAAATGAAAGCAAATAATTAATCAATCGTGGGAACATTATGATAATAAACAAACAAATAATGAACAATCAAACACACCAACAACTAGATAAACTTTGGAAAAATACAAAAGACTACAGCAGATGCGATGAAAATGATAATATTATCTGGCAATATATAGTTAATTCAGAATGTATATTGGCAATAATTTCATAAAACCTGCAGATGCAAGACTATTTCATAACTGTATTAAAACATTGATTATTATCAATTTTACACAGCATGTTAATTTAGACTTGACGTATTACGCAGTTTTTCTCTATGAATTACTTTATCAATCAATAAAATAAACTTAATTATAATGAGGATCGACGTGATTTAAAACTAAGTCTAAATAATTCATTGCCTTGATATGCTTTAGGCTAGCTGCTTTACGTAACCATCGTGTTTTCAAACAATTTAGAATATATAATATAAGATATATGAAACAACATAGCCCCGTTTTACGAAAATACATACTTCTAAGTAATTGAACTGTAGCACCTAAAACATAATTTGTGTCTTTCTTGTAAAATATTCATAACAGAATCAGACTATATTCAGCTGACTATACTATATGTAAACATACCTGCAATGTATGTTTAAAATTTGATTTTCAATTGAAACACCAAAATGTCCGATGCACATAATTCTTAACGCTTTGTCTTACTTGAATTGCGCCCCTCCTCTTCTAATTATAGCAAGAGAAAAAGGGGCTGACCTAGGCTTTATCCAAGCAATCTTTCATCTTGTACATACATTGAAATAAAGATGATTTTAACCCCCCTATAAGCCCACATTCTTCAGTACTGTTCATGCAAATATAATATCTATATCTGCCACTTATACAAGGCTAACCTTGGTAGATGACGTCTTACCGCAAGAACAATAAAAGACAGAAATAAAGTCACAAGGGTCGACGCAGATACATATACAAAACCTGTCATCTCCATTACAAAAATCAATATCATATCGAGTCTCAGAATAAAAGATTCTTGTTTTGTAACGTCAGGAATTTGAATAATTGATAAGGGTACCTGTTGGACACATGTCCTGAATTAGTTCGCTTTTTAAGAACACTCCCCGTGGGATCAACAACAGATATCGATGTGATCTTTAAGTCATACGGGCAGCATCACGCACTACTGTATAACATCCCAAGGCATTCAGGTAGGACATTTATGCGTCTACCCTTCCGCATATGTTACAGATATATCTTAAAGCTGTATTATGCAACATTAGGACGATACAAGAAGTCTAAATAATTCATTGCCTTGATATGCTTTAGGCTAGCTGCTTTGCGTAACCATCGTGTTTTCAAACAATTTAGAATATTTAATATAAGATGTATGAAGCAACATAGCCCCGTTTTACGAAAATACATACTTCTAAATAATTGAACTGTAGCACCTAAAACACATGTCCTGAATTAGTTCGCTTTTTAAGAACACTCCCCGTGGGACCAACAACAGATGTGATCTTTAAGTCAAAAGGGCAGCATCACGCACTACTGTGTAACATCTCAAGGCATTCAGGTAGGACATTTATGCGTCTACCCTTCCGCATATGTTACAGATATATCTTAAAGCTGTATTATGCAACATTAGGGCGATACAAGAAGTAAAGTTTCTCTGATCATTACTTTATAAAGTACGTTTTACCAACCCTACTATATCGCAAACTGTAAGTGCCACTCAGACCATAGATGTCGTAAACTAGTAACCTTATTGTAACCTCAGAATCAAGAAAACCATGTGAAAAGCTGTAGATAGCTTTAGCTTCTGATGGAGATCACTTTTAGTTGAATCTTTATCGTCAACTTTGTACTAATGAGCTAGCTGGTATCATATTGTGCATCAGCCTAGCATAGTGTGGACTCCGATGGCGATGACTCGATGCCTTACGCTGGTGGTAGTGACTGCATTTATGTTCGCGAGAGGAGGGTATGGTAAGTACAAAACCACCTTTGTGTATCTCACCACCTCTATCTTGAAATGACCACATTTGGCTTTAGAGACCTGTTAAATCGTAGCATAGCAAGTTCATTATCTTGCCCTGTTCCTTCTTCAACATCACGTACTTAATACGACCTTGTTTTTTTCGTGCACTGTTTTTTCTATGTATGCTATTGATGAATATATAGGTTTGGATCAGACGAAATGTTAAAAAGAAAATGGAAAATTCATGAAACGTTGATACTGGTAGGTGTCAATATACAATGACAATATTCTCAAAGAAGCCGAAATATCAATAAATGCCTTCTCTAGAAATATAAGAATCCCCAAGATAACATTCTGACGCCATCGATGTTACTATGCTATATGCTTGGGCTTTTGTCTGCTCCCAAATTGAAATGACACTGATGGCTGGACCTGCACGCAAGGAAAAATTTGTCAATAACCAAAGAGTTCCTCATTCACTGTGTACTAAGTCACTGATTTTATTGAATTATCTTTTAAATATTTCCTTCAGTGGCCACCAAATTGTTCTTCGTAGCTGTAAAACATGGAGTACAAGTAATCACGCACTAGTTTGTATTGTTGCGCTTGTAAATAGTACAGTAACTGCTTCTATGGAAGAATGTATACATGTTCTCCTTGTGCATCGTGCTTTAAAATGATACACAGGTAAACAAACCCGTCCTTGGTGCTGAACACCATCCACACACATGCAAACATACCTGTCCTTAGTGCTGAACACCATCCATACACAGGCAAACATACCTGCCCTTGGTGCTGAACACCATCCACACACGCATGTAAACCATACCTGTCCTTGGTGCTGAACACCATCCACACACATGCAAACATACCTGTCCTTGGTGCTGAACACCATCCACACACATGCAAACATACCTGTCCTTGGTGCTGAACACCATCCACACACAGGCAAACATACCTGTCCTTGGTGCTGAACACCATCCACACACATGCAAACATACCTGTCCTTGGTGCTGAACACCATCCACACACATGCAAACATACCTGTCCTTGGTGCTGAACACCATCCACACACATGCAAACATACCTGTCCTTGGTGCTGAACACCATCCACGCATGCAAACATACATATCCTTGGTTCAGAACAATATCCACACACAGGCAAATATACCTGTCCTTGGTGCTGAACACCACACAGACACAGGTTAACACATCTGTGCTTGGTGCTGAACACTATCTACACAAATTAAACATACTTCCCCAACAGGCAGAGAGTGTCAGGAAGGTGACGGCACGTCATACCGCGGCACAGTATCAGAGACGGGCTCAGGACTGACGTGTCAGGCTTGGGGCAGTCAAACCCCGCGTCCACATAGGTATGTGCTGTACACAACTCAAGACGTAAACAGTAGAGTCAGCTTGACTCGGAACCAAGAGGTCCCGGGTTCGAG
>NW_017804464.1:2501356-2518242 GCF_001625305.1 Branchiostoma belcheri
TGTAGACATCAGAAAAAATAGCGCATTTTTCTTTTACCTTCAGAATACTTGTGTGAATTAGGCATAGCCTGTGATGTCACATTTCCTTCACTCTAACATACCTGTCCTTGGTGCTGAACGCAATCTACACAAGACAATCATTTACATGTTTTTTTGGTACACCCTTACACTTTTATAAGTGATCTTTCAAATGTTTTCGAATCTAATTTATGTTCCACTAGCAATATGGTAGCAATATAAGTAGCAGGATAGAACGAGAACCCTGTTACTAGTACGTATAGAACCTACTATTTTTCATAAGAAACCTTCATCTTTCACGCAGCAAATATCCTCCACTGTCTGTACTCATCGCAACAGACATTCCACTGCATGAACGGTGACTGTGTGCCGCAGGAGTACGTGTGTGATGGCTGGTACGACTGCGGCGACTGGAGCGACGAGCTCAGCGGCTGCCGTAAGTACCACAGGCAGGGCTCGAAATACTGGGTGCATGTGCACCTTAGTGCACCCAAATTTGGAGAATGAAGTTTTGTGTTCTTTTCTACATGGAACATGTGCTTTGTAACATCAGCATCAGTATTGCGTTACCACCATAACGTTACAAACCACATACATATTAAAAAAAATAATTTTCTATTTGTTGTCAGATTCAACCAATAGTAATTTAGTTCACGTTGAGCATAAAATGCCCCAACACCTCAAAACACATTGAAAAACAAGCTGTTTAACGTCAACAGGATCATTCCGATGCCTTCCTGTCCTATGCAAATGAAGTTTAGACCCCTGTTTTCGCAACGCATTCTGGGGATGGGAAACTGGTGAATGGTCCATTCCAAAACATGATGCGGGATAACATGTTTTGAAATAAAACGTGGTGATACAGCTCTACGGCAGTACGGGCAACGACATTGTATACCATGTATAGCTACAGAAACTGTTAGTAGTTAGTTACACGAAAGTAACAGTACGACAAAACGTACCTGAGCACAACTCGAAACTTGTGGCCGCCATGACAGTCATTCCAGGCAGAAGATAGCGAGATATTCGTCCTCCGATTCGGGGGATTAATTACCACCTGTGGTCGCCCGTACGTACAAGTACCTATAACTTGCTATCCTCCGACTACGAAAAATATTGTGTTAGGTGAGAAATACAATACTTATAGCTGTAATTACTATTTACATTAGTTGAGAATGCGCTTATTTTAGGAGAGCTAGCACGTTACCATCTAACTCCTTTGTACAAACAGAAGATGTTTATACCCTTTACTGTACATTTATGCCCTACAGGTGAACAGATGAAATGGTATGTACATGTTTGTAGTACAAACAGGACTACTGATACTAAACTACCTACATCAGATCTAAAACTACTCTCATACAGAGGTTCGGCGTCTTCTCGTTTATATTAGCTGTGTCTTCTCTAGAAAATCTGTCAAACGGCGAAATATCATTTATTTGTACAAAATCAGTTTCTTTCACTTCACACCTATAGCATGTCTGGAAGGAGACGGTACCTCGTATCGAGGCTTCGTCGCCGAGACCAGTTCCGGATTGACCTGCCAGTCGTGGGACAGCCAGGAGCCGTACCAACACGACTACCTACCGGAAAACTATCCGGATTCCGGACTGGAGAACAACAGCTTCTGCAGAAATCCGGACGAAGATCCGAACGGCCCGTGGTGTATTACAACTGATCCGGATAAGGAGTGGGAGTACTGCACTATTCCGTTGTGTGGCGGTAGGTGTATACCTAGATTTGTTCAAATTCAGGCTTCAAACCTTCGTGACGTTTTTTAGTGTTTCAAAAGTACATGTACGGCTGGAATCAACGTTGTTAAAAATTTTGTTTTTAATACAGGGCTTACAACAACGCGAAGACCACCGATTCTAAGACCAACAGGGATATCAACTGCGGCAAGGCTGACAACAGTGTCACATCTTCCTTCGACTACAACTGTTTCTACTCGAGTTGGACATTCTCATCGACCAAATGTCAATGTTTCCAAGGTAACGACGTCAATCAGTACGTCCACAGCTTCTACAAATCGACAAACTACCAACTTTCTTACTACCAAGTTTTCTTCGTCCTCAGTGTCTCCTACCACACCTACCACACGTTCTAAACAAACCGTTTCTAAAAGAGTTACGAAAACTACGGAAGCTGTGTTGTCAACAAGTGGACGTGTGACAACGCAAAATGTCAAACTGCCAACCCCAACAGACGCTGAAGAATCCACAGTTATAACTACCTCTACTATTGTAGCCACTATAACTGCAGTGCCAACCTATACCGCCAGGTGGACAACTTCTGTACCACCCTTGCAGACCGCTACTGTTTCCAGTCCTGCACGGTCCTCTTCGGTAGAACACACAACTATACCCACTACTGCACCACCAGACACCACAACATCCAAAGTCACTAATAAAATGCATTTGTCAACTCTTTCTACCACTGCCACCCCAGTACATGTATTATCCTCTACGAAAACGACCGAAGTTGACACTACCTCGCCATCTATGGCTCCAACCGAA
Organism: Branchiostoma belcheri; assembly: GCF_001625305.1. Classification (NCBI taxonomy): domain Eukaryota; kingdom Metazoa; phylum Chordata; class Leptocardii; order Amphioxiformes; family Branchiostomatidae; genus Branchiostoma; species Branchiostoma belcheri. The sequence continues at coordinate 2,503,891 of NW_017804464.1, forward strand.
ACAGCGTCCGTAACGCCACGTCGGAGTTCCTTTTTAACTACAGTAAGTAAGACTCAAGCCCTGCTTCATACTTCAGACTCTGTATCCAAGAAAACCCCAGTTTCAACTCCTACAGTTTCAACAACAATGGCCACTTGGATGAAAGAACCTGACCCTTTTCCAACAAGCAGCACGAAAACCATTGCAGTCACCACCAGGATGGGTACAATAACACGTAAACTTCATCATGAAAACCCCAACACAACAAGCGTACCCGACATCATACCTTCGTCTACCACTAAAATGCTACCAACCTCTGAACTTGCCAGACCGAAAACTTCCAAACCCAGTGTAGTCAATACTGCCACCACGACAACACCAGAGCAAGAGACACGGGACAAGACCTCAAGTTTAACAACTAAAACCTTCCAAGGAGGTTCGATCAGTACATACATACCGCAAACAACAGATGATTCTGCCGCTTCGGTCAAGAAAACTTCCACCTCAACTTTTCCAACAAAACCTGTCACAACGATGCCAACATCTGACTTCCCAACAACTCTTGGTACAACTAACCCACCAAATATTGTGGCCACCACGGCCACAATATTTACAGAGACACATTTGAAGACACGTAAATTTTACCCAAAAAGCTCGACCTTCCCTACAACTAACATACCACTAACGCTTCCTACAAAATCTTCCCCGTATACAGTGACAGATGAAGCTACAGCTACTCAAAGGAAGATCAGCACTCTGTTTCCGTTTAGTGGTACTCCGAAAAATACCTCACCAAGAACATCTACTATGCTGTCAACTACTACAGTGAGAACTACAACAACAACAACAGCAACAACAACAACAACAAAAGCATTCACAAATTTCATCTCAAGAAAAAATGCTACCGTGGTTACGAATCCACCTACAGGCACCAGAGCTACCCTGGATATAACTACAAGACAGTTATCTCCGTCAGCTTTACCTCACAAATCTACAAAGATGGCACAACACGCAACCCAGGGTGACAACATAAAGTATTCAACGGGTTTAGGAATCGGAGGAAATGCTGACACACAGAAAGAAGACGAGAAAGCAGGGGCGCGAACCAAGCTCCCCGCGGCTATCGGAGGGACCGTCGGCGCTGTGGCGCTACTTGGACTGCTAGTATCCGTGTTGTTGTACCGGAAGAAACTAAGAAAAGAGTAAGTACTGAAGAAATAGAGGCAAGTATTTGTTTATTTGCTTCAAGATGCAGGCATTTTACAAGCCATATGATTGTGCGTGTTTCTTCTCGTATCATAATTTAGCATTTTTTGTATGCCTTGATAAGATATTAGCTTGAAATTAGGATTTCTTGATTATTTTTAACTTCATAACTTCTTTATATTCTCATATTTCAGGACTGTGACAGTGGAGGAACCAAGGTATTTTGTTTGTTTTTATATTTGTCGAAGTTTGATCGCAATGGCCTTTGTCTATACATGTAACAGATGGAGAGGAAAATCGCCAAAAGAAAATCGGATGAAAATTTAAAACAATATTTCATAGACCACGTTGTGTAGTCTTGAGGGTCAACTTAATACAGTCGTCCTTGAGTGCATGGCACTACGCACTATTCAAGACATGGATGTGTATATGTTTTAACATTCTCACGCAAATACCCACATTCCTTACACGGTTATCCTTCATCTCGCTAAGTCGCTGTCAACCTTCTTTCAGAGAACATTACAGACCTTCGGCTGACGTCTACAGCAATCCGGTGTTCGATCAGTAAGAAATAAATAGATAATGACATTTATTCCAATTTTTGTCTTCATGAATTCAGGTTTCAGAATCGATAGATTTCAGGGATGCCGAGTATAATGTCCAATTTTACGGAATACAGTACAATCGTATTAGTATACAGTGCAATTTTTCTAGTAATTTTCTAGTATACAGTGCAATTTTCTAGTAAAATTGCACTGTATACTAATACGATTGCACTGTATTTCGTAAAATTGCACTGTATACAAATACGATTGTACTGTATTCCATAAAATTGCACAGTATCCCATGAAATTGCACTGTATCCCATGAAATTGCACTGTATCCCATGAAATTGCACTGTATTCCGTAAAATTGCACTGTATTCCCTGGCACCCCTGGATGTAGAACCACCTCAAAACGTTTCTTAAGTTTTATCACGTCTCTCATTTTAGACACACTGAAGATGGTAGCGGTACTGGTTCTCTTGGGGATCCAAAGTTTCAGTGGGCATGCGCAGGGAGACCAGAAAATGGCGATGTCGTCAGGCCTGCTGATGACGTCATACAGGACAGTGAACTCCGAGGGAAGACTGAAAACAGCACCCAATTCGGGGACAATGATCACGAAGTTGGTGGAAAGACAGATTCCCAGAGTAGTGAAAATGTGTATGTACATGTAGTGTGAATCAAAATGACGTTGCAGCTAGGAAAGCATGGCGTACCAAGAGTTATTTTACGTCCAAAGCGATTCCGTTCTATTATGCTTAGGTCACATTTACAAACCGGGGCCCGGCCGGGCTGTTTGTATGAACGAAAAATTAACAATTCACACTAAGGAATGTACAGAAATAGTTCCCATTGTGATTATTAAAATCCTTCTGTTTTTTGTTGTCGTTTATTCCGTATTTTTCGTTCCCAAAAGCTGCCCGGCCGGGCCCCATGTGGGACTATTGTGTCCTCAACATGACGGTATTCCAAAACCTCATTGCAGCTTAGACATTATTCAATACAACGATCGATCTTGGCAACTAGATACAGTTCTGTTATACATTTTACATGTTAGTGTAGAGATTTCGATCTAGTGGAATCGGTGATTTTACCGGTAGGGCTGGGGTGGCAATCTAGTCTCTACCAGACTAACTACGCTGGCCATGTACAGGAGAATATTTGCCAGGGGAGTTTGTCCGCCTTGTAGGTTTGACTGGCCGCGCAGGGAAAGAAACTACCTCCCCGCGGCCGGACTCGCTTGGCCAATTTTGCTCTCTTTTTTTGTCACATTCTACGATCCGTATTCCCGTAGAAAGACTTGGTGGAGGCTATTTTCCGGTAGGAGTCGCAATCGGAGTCTGTCGGCAGAGCCTGGCCCTGAGGCCACTGTTGCTGTACCGGCAGACATCCTGATGGCTATCGCTGTCGACAGACACCCCGATCGGGATCTCTACCGATATAATCACGTATTCTGTCAGTTTGCAATCTCTTCCCTGACACATAAAAATCTTACATAAACCAGATTGTCTTTATTTCAATACACATGCCCGTAAATTTTGAAAATTGAACCTTTTGAACTGGCATTTCCTGCCTTTCTGAGAGGAATTCAAAGGAAAAATCAGATCTAGACAAATAGTATTCCAGTCCCGCTGATGATACAAATCAGTAAACCTTCAAAGAAAAAATCTTGGACATTTAGATAAAAAGTAGACCTTTCAGCCTTGTGGTTCCTGCAAAACAGCCCCCCACCCCAGCTACGGGCATGATACAGATTTCAAGTACGGTTTTGTATATTTCACCTGTGCTCTAGCCGTTCCGTCAGATGTGCCTACTTTGTTTTTGTTCCACATGATGATATAATTATTGTGTCTTGGGTTCAATGAACTGTTGAACTTAAAAACAACATTTTGCATAACGGATAATCTCAGTACCCCCCCTGGAGACTTTAAACAGTGTCTCCGGGCGTTTGCAGGCGAATGCACTGTTCAAAGATTTACACTTCCACACCGTCTTAATTTTATGGATGACATCCTCTGAAGACCCCCAAACTAGTGCGCGCGGGCGAATAAAAAAATTCCGGCCAAAAGTAAAAATGCTACTAAACCACAGGAATGCAAAGTTGGTATTGTGAATTTGCGGCAGTAATTAGCAACGTATACGAAAAGCCGGCACATGCTGGCTTTTTGCGGAATTTATAAATCGGCACTGTACGTATGTACTGAGTTCTTGAGCCTGGGTGCCTGGCTCCGTATTGTCACTAAGTATCATGGACTACCCAGGCCTACAGCCAGGCCAGAGCCTCGGTGGACGCGATTTTTTTTTAGAGAACAGGCGAAAATGAATGCGCGCGCGGATGTCATCCATACAATTAAGTGTGTGTGGACTAATGGGTATGAAAGATTGGCTGAAGGATTTACTAATAGGTGCTTTTCACGATCACGAACGGGTCATTGAACTTTTAGACTGTCAAAAATGGCTTGTGTATTTGCTAGTCTAGTAGTTCTGTACATATTGGTAAAGTTACTGGGTCTTAAAAGTAAGTAAGTTTACAAGTAAGGATCTTTATAAGACCCTGTAACTTTAAAAAGGTTCTTACTGGTTCGTAAAGTTGTTACTGGTAAGCCTACTGGTTAGTGAAGTTTCGTACGGGTAAAGTTCTAACCGAAGGTTACCTGTCACATCCAAGAGTCAACGCGCGGAAGGATATCTTTGCTTTGATCACGCCGGCGCCACTCGTACCATTGCGCTAAACTAGGGCAAAGACCTACAGTACAAATCATAAGGAACCAAGGACACGCCAAACTGGAGGACATTTCCAACTATACCTAACCTTATGTTCATGGGACTCTTGTCCCCCTTTTCTATGCAGAAATTGTGACACACATAAAAACCACGCCAGTTGAGTTGTATAGTGTAAACAGGTGCGTGTCCCTTTTCCAGTGTAATCTTTTGTCTGTCTTCTCTGCATCTCTCCAGGGGAATTTTAATGGCGTCAATCGACGTCATTAAGTGTGTATCACCTCCCCTGAAGCGTGGAGCCGTCTCCTCAGGCAATGTTGATGTGATTATATGGATGACATCCGCGCGCGCATGAATTTTCGTCCAAAAGTTTTTGACCATACTGTGTAAATCGTGAAAAAAATGAGCGAATCTATGTCGTATGTTGCAATAAAAAGTATTGGAAAACGAGTCTAATGTCATAGAATACCGAAATCAATTTAGGAAAGAAGAAAATGTAAAGAAATGAAAATGAAGAGTCTATTATTATTCGCCATACCATACTCTGTGTGTGTAGTCATTTGTTCAACTTTTATGACCACGTAGATTTCACAATGAAGGAAATTTTTTTGGCCAAACTTGTTTTTTATTCGCACGCTCGCGTCAGTTTTGGGGTTCCCAGAGGATGGCATCCATATGATCAAATCAACACGGCCTTAACATAGATTCCTGAATGGTGGTAATTGGTAAATTGAATGAGATTTGATATCACTTTGTTGTTCATTGTTTATCTATTTCACCATGGATACATATCACCTACACATGAGGCCTAATATGCTCTGCAGAAACCCAGACGACAGAAGCCATCAACATCAAAACGAATGCAACAATACAAGAATTTCAGGGACATATACAAGTTGTTTATATTTGTGGGCCACATAGATACCTTAGCCTCTACCAGGCTTCGGGGGCGGAGTAGAAATTGGCCAAATAGAGAGCTAATATGCCGAAGGAGTTGGTCTGCTAGAGAGTTTGGGTGCGGCAAAATGTACTTTCTGTCGAAGCAAGCCTCACGAAGCCTGGGAGAGGCTATAGATCCCTATCTGTGTAGCAAAAAAAAAAGGTTACAGAAGAGGCCTAAGAACGTGGTCTGCATTGACATACGGTGAGGCTGAACGCCGCAAACATATATGTAATGTGTTGGCATGGGATTATAGGACAAGTCATTACTGGATAGATGACATTCTCACCTCACTAGGTAAAGAGTACTAGATGTTGTGATAGCTTAGATGAAGAGACACACAATTTTGTACATTGTTAGGCGGCCACGATAATACCAGGCTCATCATGGACATCATTAAAGGTTGTCAATACTGTCATTATGTGTGTTTAATAGACCGTATTGTCCGATCTTTCCAGGCTGGGGGGCAGACTGAATGCCTGTCCGACAGCGATCAATCATGGCTGTAGATGTAGGGTGTTCCGGTGTTCCTGTGTATGTACGACAGGGTACATGTATGAGAGACAACGCAGATAGACCCTACATTTAGTGTGTGTGTGTGAGTGTGTGTGTGTGAGTGTGTGTGTGTGTGTGTGTGTGTGTGTGTGTGTGCGTGCGTGCGTGCGTGTGACACAAAGAGTGTGACACACACAGAAAGAGAGAGAGAGGCAGAGACAGAGAAAGAGAGATAAAGAGAGAAACGAAGAGAGATGTGTTTGTGTGTGTGTGTGTGTGTGTGTGTGTGTGTGTGTGTGTGTGTGTGTGTGAGCGATAGTCTAACCAGATTTAGCCCACACTTACGATCGAATCAAATTTGAGTTAAATCTGAATCAAATTTGACACCCAACCACGCCCCAAACACTGCGGACCTACTCCCAAACACCAACCAACCGCCAGCCAACCATTACCCAACCTACTGTCCACTCCCGATGATGTTTTGATTATAAAAAGTTTATAGAAAGTTCATTACAAATACTTGCCCGATGGCTAATTGCAGTTACAAACAACATAAGAGAGAAATACAGTGGTATGTGAGACTATATCTACGTCTAGCATTATACTATATTCTAGAGAATTTGTAAATATTGCTCCTAAAATGCAGTGGAAGACGAAATTCTAAAACTAGTACATGTACACAGTTCTTTCAAATTATAATGAAATATTCGGCAGACGCTGGGGAGTTCAGGAGGCCATATGTGTGACAGAGGCTTCAATCTTTGGAGTTGGATTGTTCAAAGGTTAGGTTTAACAGCGGGTTCGTGCTATCTAGCGAGCATGTCGGCAGAACGTACTGCACCTGAGAGAAATGAGCATAGCACCTCGGAAGAACGTCTCACATAAGGTCGTATTTGTATATATCAGGTTATCCTGTCTGTAGTTTCCAAATGTTAAGTCGGAAAAGATATCTTCTACAAGCAATATTATGATGCAAAGCTGACCAAAAAGTATCTAACGAGAACCGTGAAAACAAGAGCGTTTCGCGAAAGCACAGTACATTCTGCCGACATGCTGATTTAGCAGAAACAGTTGTGGCCACGTGTCTACCAAGCTCGTGTTTTATTGTTACGCCAGAGGAAAATGGGTGGACCGAAAATTAACAAAGGTCGCTTAAAGTTCAATGAACTCAGAAAGCGTACAAGAATATGAGTCAGTGAGTGAGTGAGTGGATTTATGAAAAACTAAAATAATTTTACCGATAGAAATAATTTTTACTGTTGCATTTTTCATGCAGCTGTAGTTGTAAAATATCTCTCCGCCATTTGTTAATAGTCTCCACCAGACTCCATTGCAAGTTTGCAGGCAAACTGGACCCTCTCTAGCCGGCTAACTCTATAGGCTAACTCCCCTGGCCAGCTAACTTCTTTCTAGACCGATTTCTACTATTTATTAGCCTGCAATGGAGTCTGATTTGTTAACCTTGTTGAGAGCTTTGTTTCCGTGATATATATTTGGGATCACAGACCCATTGACTCTTGTCAATTGTAAAATGTCCATACATTTGGGATAATGTACTGTCCTTACATTTGGCATAACGTACTTATGGTAACAATTATCACCGTTTTTTCGGTCACGAGTACATTCTAGTTGACAAGCCTTTCAGTCTAGATCTGTAAACGGAAAATTTGAGGTTAAGTTTGACAAAGGTTTTCCTCCAGTAAAAAGGCAATTCTAATTAGCTTTAGATCGATGTACAGACGCATATCAAGTCTCCAACTGGTCAGTGAAAAAAAAACATTAAACCCATTTCTCTTTTCTTCTTGACAGGCCTTCCAGTTTGTAAACGGAAAATGATAAAAAAAGTGTCAACGCCCTTATTATTAACTTATCAGCATTGTACAACTATCCTTGACCCACATTCAAATATATCAGAAAGCAACGCATACATACATACATACATACATACATACATACATATATACATATATACATATATACATAATATTATATACATATATACATACATACATACATGCATACATACATACATGTATGGTTTTCGTTCATTATCGACTTAATAGTTATTGCCTATATATTTTCCAAAAGGAAATGCATCTCAATTCTCAGGGTGATTAGTTTTAGAAAGGTTTTTATCTGGTAAAAAAAAACAATTCTCCAGTAAATTAATTCTTAATAGCTTTAGATATACTGACGCATACCAAGTCTTCATGGAGACGCTAAGGTTTGTTGCTGTGCGCTTTTCCGTTTCTAGTCCAGACAGAATGTCTAACCGAGGGTCATACATATCCATGGTCAGACAATAGGATACCAAAGGTTTGGTCAATTCTCGACCGGTCAGTGACCCGCATAAGAAACTGATTAAACCCATTTCTCTTTCCTACTTGACAGGCCTTCCAGTTTGTAAACGGAAAATGATAAAAAAAAGTGCCAACTCATTGTATAATAATCCTTGACCCACATTTTAAATATATCAGAAATCAACGTATGGTTTTCGTTCATCAACGATATTGACTTATTAGTTATCGTCTATATATTTGCCGATAGAATCAGAAAATTCATATTTCAAAGTGTAGAGTCGCTTGGTTCTGAGTGAAAAAACCCCGGCCGACTTTCGTGGACACTGCGCCTGTCTACCCTGATCAAGATTATACACTGATGGATGTGATTGATGTAAAGATAGTTGTCCACTATCTGGAGTTGAGTACACACCCTCCTACCTTCTGGAAAACAACGCGGGTATAAATTGACAGCGCTTGATCCTGAACCACACTTTGCGAAAGAGCCTTCCTTCAAGAGTTCATCCTATACCCACCTACAGGAACGATTATGGTGAGCCAACTTGTGAAGAATTTTTCTTTAAAAATTCAGTGCAAACGTATAGATGGTAAATTCCGACTTAAAAGCTCTTGTGGAAAATGTTCCTACATACTTTTGGAGCTTTTTCTCTTCTTCAAATAGTCTCGATTTTTTCTTTCTTCTTTATTTTTTTTATTGTACGCTGGCTTTTCAGGTTAGTAAGTCCGCGTTTACTTTTTCGTAAAGTTTTCTTCTAACTCGGCAAATTCTTTCAACCACCAGGAGTCACGCTAAAAAGCTAAATGTTCTAGACTCCATTTTCGTTATCTTACTTTAAGTTTGAAGACCTGACGCTTAACGTTGTGCGATCATTTTCTTTCCGATTCAATGCTCCAACAAATTATTTTGCCAGGCTTTTATGATTTCCTACCTTCATGGTTTACGATAAGCAAAGTGCTGTCATCGGTCCATAGCCTGTGAGCCATTATTTGCTTTGCTTATTTTTCAAACAAGGCCACACCGACTTAATTCTATGGATGACATCCTCTGAAGACCCCAAATTACTAGTGCGCGCGGACGAATTGTTAATTTGCGGCAGTACATAGCGAAATATACGACAAGCCGACACGTGCTGGCTTTTCGCGGAATTTATGAATCGGCACTGTACGTATGTGCTGAGTTCTTGAGCCGTGGAGCTTCGAATATTCGGTAGCCTGTGTGCCCGGCTCCGTATTGTCGCTAACTACCATGGGCTACCCAGAGCCAGGCCAGAGACTCGGTGGATGTGATCTTTTCTTAAGAAAAAAATTTTTTTTTTGAGAACGGGCAAAAATGAATGCGCGCGCGGATATCATCCATAAAATTAAGATGGTGTGGCCTAACCTAAAGTTATAAAATTTTTGTTGTTTGCAGCCTCTCCCAGCTACGCACGAGTTACACATCTATGGCTCTATCAACGGCCATGAGTTTGACATGGTAGGCGGTGGTGACGGCAACCCGAAGGACGTAAGAATATAAAGTTTTCCCTCCATATTTTCGCTTAGAAAATTTTTTTTCGGTCCCTTTTGTGGGTTTGTGGATACCATGACACAAGAGGTTGTGGATAGATGTTGGTACTCTCCAAGCAGAGGTTTGGACTTGGGCTTATTTTAGGCGTGTTTTTAGGTTTTTTGTCGGGCTTTTTTGTATTGGTATATTTTTGGTGCTGGCATTTCAGGTTTGAGCTGGCACAAAAAAGATATCCGTACATATAAGAAAGCCCAATAAAAAAAAGCCTGAAAAACGCCAAACCCAACCCTCAATTTGGCTTGGAGAGAAAGATCTTCATGTGGGAAGGAGTTGGCAAAATGAAGGACAACTTTGATCATTGACCACCTAGAGGCTTCCTACGGTACTGAAGCAGTATTTTCGGTCAGAAACATGTGATTATGGGAAAGAGAACTGCAGTTCAATCGATGTACAACTCTGAATTGTAGGGACACATGCAGACGAATGTGAAGTCCACAAAGGGCCCCCTCGCCTTCTCCCCCTACATCGTGACCCCCCATCTCGGGTACGGGTTCTACCAGTACCTCCCCTTCCCTAACGGGGAGATGTCACCGTTCCAGGCCGCTATGCAGGACGGCGGGTGCGTGCTGCAATTTTTTTTCTTCACATATAATCAAAGCGCAAGCTAGTTTAATATACTAATACGTATGATAATGAGGCGTTATAAAATGTGCATAAATTTTCAGTATGCATCTTGCATTTCTACATGCTGTATCATCGTGTCTTGGCTTGGCTTCCATCGTATTTTAGTTACAGTCCGCGCAAAAATCAATTCTTTGAGCACACGTAAAGGTTCAGTTGATTCCCTTGTGTGTACCTTTAAGCATACTTTAAATTGGATAGGATTTCGTACAGTGAATACCACCGTAAAGTTACACTTTTGTTAAAATTCACCTGTTTTTTTTCATGCCCTGCACTGCTGTTATGACAATAGGATTAACAGATCTTGCCTTTATTATATATCAGTCCATGCCATAGGTTTGGATGAAATATATTGTTTTCCCTCGTGTTTCATCTCGTGTTCATTTTTGGAAATGGAAGGGAAATGGACTGAAATATGTTGCATTTGCTCTAGAGAAAATGTCAGCCTTTTTAGTTTCTAGGGCCACATTCCTATTAGGATAAAATTGTCCGGATCGAGCCGAATTGATTGGTTTTGAAATGCATACGATCCGGCTCGAAGCCAGCTCGAAGCCGGATCAATTGCAAATCGAATCAATTCGGTTCGATTTGGACAATTTCATGCTAGTGGGAAATGGCCTAATGTCTTTTTTGCTCCAGGTACGAAATCCACCGCACGTTCCGGTTTGAGGACGGCGCCATGCTGAGCGCCAACTACAAGTACTTCTTCGACGGCACACACATCAAGGGAGAGTTTTGTGTAGGTCCACGAAATTTCTGTTTCAGATAAAAAAATCATAAAGAAGAAGATATTTGAATCCTGATTAAATACAACCAATTATTCAGGTAAATAAGGAAAACAGTCTTCAATTTAGCGTAATGCTTTTCAAGTAGCTCGATAGTACTGTTAAAGCAAGTCAAGCGCACCCGGTCATTCATTTTTTCATTTAAAGAATGCTATGCAGTTTTTCTTGCCTGAATTCAGCTAACCCGTACATGGCTTCACGTCCCCATCCGAAAGGACGAATGCAACCCGTAACAAGAATTCGGAGATCTCATACCTCCATGAAATATGTAAAGTTTATGTAAAAAAATTGGGGGGCTTTGTTTTATTGATTATGGAAGTAAGGTCGTAATTATCATAATCTAGTTTATATATGTTTTTTAAATCAAATTACAATATTTAGCTTGTAAAATTCCTATCCTATTGGCAATAGTTCAATTTAACAAGTCCTTATTATTTATGCAAATGAACTTTATATTAACATAATATATGCATACCAAGGTCAACCACCAGGAGGCCCATATTTGACCTTGACCTTTGTCTTCCTATGACCTACCAACAAATCAAATATCACAATCTAAAAAGGCGTTCTGAGCTGAAGTAATGATGACTACAAATGTGTGGAAACACACACAGACAGACACACGGACACACAGACACGCCAAAAACAATACCTCCATTTTTTATGGAGGTAAAAATCGCGCCCAATCGGGGTTTGAAAAATCCACGGTATTCAAACAAGTTAATTAAAAGAATGAACCATACCGAACGCGACACCCAAACTGTGTTTCCGTGTTTCAGCTGACTGGAAGCGGTTTTCCCGCTAACGGCCCCGTGATGACCAGCGCCATCACCGGTGTGGACGACACCGTGTCCCGCATGGTCCCGCTCGACAACAACATGCTCTTCGACGCCTTCAGCTGGGGCTACCGGTAAGAGATACATGTAACATCAATCTCATTTTGTGAAAGGTAACGAATATCTGCTACAAAAATATTTGCCTACAATGACAAAACTAGCCTGGTGTCCAGGCTGTCGTGGTTAGGGCAGGCTGTCTTCGGGGCTTTAATAGTTTCCCCCCGTCCAGCTCAAAAGACCGCCCGGTAGGAGTGCTACGCCTGTAGCTGCGGACAAAATTCGTGGTTTCTATACATATGCACAACGAGGTTTCTCTACTAGTATGCTTACTACCTGAAGTCATACGTTTGCAATTGTAATGTAGATCGTAATTTGTATATCTCATAAAGTATCAGATTTCAAGAGTACATTTCTGTAGTGTACGTTTGGGAACAAGCATACAAAGAAGTCCTTACGTAAACGCTCACACGAATCAATGTTCCTGGAATCAAAATGAAGGCGAGCTGCGTTTTCTCGTCCTGACTGAAAGGACTGTCATTAATTCAAAATTTCTTCAGTTTGTGCTAAACGTTTGATTGTAAAACTTGTGATACAAAAACCAGAAGTTCTGCTGCAGTACCAAGGTCAGCCACCAGGAGGCCCATATTTGACTTTGACATTTGTCTTCCTAAGATCTACCAACATACCAAACATCATTATAATCCATAAAGGCGTTCTGAAGTTATGCTGATTACAAATGTGCGGAAAGACAAACACACACACACACACACACACACACACACACACACACACACACACACACACACACACACACATACACACACACGTGAACACAGACACGCCAAAAACAATACCTCCATTTTTCTTGGAGGTAAAAATCGCGTTTTGTCGTCTCAGAGTGACTGAAAAGACTGCTTTTGAAATCTCGTCAATTTCTGCTGAACGGTTGATTGTAAAACTCTACTGTGTTGTAACGTTACAGAACCAGCAGTGGAAAGACGTACGAGGCCATGGTCAACACCAACTACCAGTTCGGCAAGCCGATCCCGGCAGGCATCAAGAGCAAGCTGCCGATGTTCGTGTTCCGTAAACTGGACATCAAGGTCTCCAAGACCGAGGTCACCTTGGTGGAGTGGCAGAAAGCTTTCTCCGAGCCACAGTAAGAGTTCAGTAGGGTTACAGTAGCCTCTACCAGGCTTGGGGAGGCGGCTGGAAAGAGTGGAAATCGGCCAAATAGAGAGATAAGCATGCCAAGGGGGTTTGTCCGTTGAGAAAACATTTCGCCGCAACCCAAATGTTCTCTCTACGGACAAACTCCCTTGGCATGCTTATCTCTCTATTTGGCCGATTTCTACTCTTTCCAGCCGCCTCCCCAAGCCTGGTAGAGGCTAGGGTTAACTTACTGTACATGTGGCGAAAACGCCCCGAGACACGGGTAAAATCTACCTCAAAACCATTTGAACACCTTGAATTTTGAAATAAAGTTTTGAAACCTTATTTTATTTCGTTCACTTTCTTTGCTTGTGTCGAGTTTTATCAGCTTTTTGTCATGGTTAAACGCAGTGGAGTAACTCCTAAATATTACTTAGTTATTAGCAGAGCGTCCAGAGCTAGATGGCACAAGTAATATGAAATTATATGCAGAGTAATATGAAATTATATGCAGAGTTTCATCTGGTAAATACGACGTAAAAGGAGATTTAGAGTTGATTTGATTTATTGAAACTGTAACAGTACAATACAAGTAGGACACAGGCAGCTGTTGCTGGTGTTGTGTCCCACACGGGCATAGAATATTACAAACACATAATACAAAAATATAACAGAGTATAGACTTGGTCTAGATTCTAGATAGTAATAGAATATAGAGTTGGTTCAGTTTGAACACCACAGGAATCCTTGGTGACCCAGTAACCTTTAAAAGATCCTTGTCCACAAACGGTTTCTTTCAGATTGAAAAAGATAAAATGAGAAATGATACTGTCTGTGCTTATCAAAAAGACAACAAAGATAACATTTAACGATCTGTAATGACTGTGCTGATGCTTGGTAGTCTAGCAATGCATTCAGACTTCTTGGCCCTTCTGATGTCTACAGAAAGCATTCATCGTTTGTTATCCAATTCAGTTTTTAGGCATTGGAAAACGGATTTCTTAAAGTCAATATTCTAGTGTCTTATCTACATATTGAGTTGAAACCACACTTTCCCCAATGTACAATGACCCTCATGGAGCAAATGTCAACTATGTCAACCCTCCTCACTGAGGTGTAGGGACTGGCACGGTCATCATTGTCGGAAAACCTGTATCTGTATATATGAGAGAGAGAGGAGGGGGGGCGAGAGAGAGGGAGGAGAG
>NW_017804464.1:2518274-2536498 GCF_001625305.1 Branchiostoma belcheri
GAGAGAGAGAGGGAGAGGGAGAGAGAGAAAGAGAGAGAGAGTGCAAGCAAGGCTTATGCAAGCAAGGCGTATGCAAGAAACGCTTGTGCAAGCAAGGCTTATGCAAGAAACGCTTGTGCAAGCAAGGCTTATGCAAGAAACGCTTGTGCAAGCAAGGCTTATGCAAGCAAGGCTTATGTAAAGAAATGTATTATTTTATTGTTTTCACATTATATTGTAAACTCTTGTTAAATGTGAAATGTACAGCAGGCCTGATTCAGCCTTTGTGTGCAACGCCTTTTTTTACCAATAAACCAGTTTTGATTGATGGATTGATTTATTGATTGATCGATTTACGCCTGAAGAAGGGGATTCCTTGTGGGTTAATGGCATGAACAAATCTTAAAGCGGCATTATGTAACATTAGGGCGAAAGGAAATGTCAAATTTCTTTACAAAGTTCGACCGACCCTACTCCCATTTGCAAATTAGTGCCATTCGGAAGTGGAGGTGCCAAAATATGACGCCTGGAAGCACGGTGGTCTGCCATGTTTGTTTACATTCTGGTAGTTTGTGGTGGTAACACAAACTGAGCGCGCATCGTGTAGGCTGGTTTGTTCGCAACCATAAAGTCAGAAATGTGACATTATTGCACATTCATGTTGAAAAGTAGAAGGAAATTACAATCACACGAAGACCAATCATAATGTTTCAAACCATTTTGGTGTAGAAATGTCACATAATGCCCATTTAACATAATTCGCCCAAGGTTTCTGTTATACTCTCTGCTCATGATCAAGGCATTTGTTTGAGTACAACCCGCAGCAGTCTCTCCACAGGAAAACATGCCCTCACTTTGCCGGTATCTAGAACTCACACCACCAGCAGAACTTGCATACATACTGCAGTACACATCTGGAACAGTCTCCCAGACAACGTGGTCGGCCTGATCACTGACAACAACCTCCAGTCATTCAAAACAAGAGTACACCGGCATCTTCTTTCCACCATCAGGACTTCTACATGTAGCTAGAACTTTGCTGTAAATCAATGATTAGCCAGACATCAAAGTGCCCCCGGCCAAGGAATTTTTGATGACGTCAATGCTGGCGGCGATACGAATTAATAGTGCAAGAAATGTCCCAGCTTTTCAAATCAATTGTTCAATTCTGCATCACCCTCAGGATAAGAACACATTAACGACACCCACCTGTCTTGGTGGCCAAGCTTTAAATTTTCCCATTTTCCACGAATATTGTCTAGATGATTCATAAGTCTACCCTGTACATTTTTTCAGACAACACGAAATTCCGTTCTGTAAAAATGTATGTGTAAATACTCATTATTGCCATGTGGTTTTCTCCTGACATTTTTGTTTCCATTGTTTTTGTCTCAACCCAGATGTGTCAGCTAATCTGATGAAATCTTTTGTCATAAATTGTCAAGGACTTCACAATAGTGTTCATTCAGTCATATACACGTGAGGACTGGACTAGACTGGGTCATACATGTCACAGTCGAAGGCCTCTCACACGACTCTTACCTTTACTAAACGCGGGACGGTTTTTTTCTTGGAAAGCACAAACTTTTACAAGTCCTCGCCTCCGGTGGGAAGTTTCGATAGTTCAGGTAAGGTCTACTTTTTCTAATATCTGTGAAGTGTTTAAAATTCGAGACTTCTTTTTGCGTGAAGTTAGAAAAATTCACGTAAACGGTGTCTCACTGGTCGGTGTCTATCTTATGGCCGAGTCTCGCTTGTAGTAGCTTTTTTTGTCATCACTTCGCAAAGTTGGATGTTGTGTGCGGAATAGCAGCTATTCAGTTGCAGCTGGCCTGTGCAAGAAGCCACATAGGCACTCAAAAAGCGATTTCAGCAAACCTGGATTTTAGATAAAGTCAATCTTTGATGAATTCCACACGTAGTAATTTGAACCAGTCCTATCCCATAGCATACTGATATCTTCTTACTATAACTTATCCGTCCACTTCTACCATCTGGGGTGTCGTGGGGAGGGGCAGCAGCTATTAGCTTTGTTGGTGTCACCAAATAAAGCTCCTGTCACACTTTCACGATCTCCCGAATGGCGTTCACGAACACCAGCCGAACACCAGCCGACCAGGCCGACCCTCCCGAACACCCACGAATGCTCGAGCCCAAACCCTATGTAGTGGTTTATAGTAAAAGAGTTCTAGAAACCCCCACCAAGTTGCCCCCACTAAGTGTTTTTCAGTGACAGATATCCTCAAGACCCCCGTGTGATGCCTTGTATCTGCTTGAAGATTACCTTTCGATGCCACTCAGTATCTGCTTGAAGATTACCTTTCGATGCCACCCAGTATCTGCTTGAAGAGTACCTTTCGATGCCACCCAGTATCTGCTTGAAGATTACCACGCAGTATCTGCTTTTAATGCATTGCTCAACCCCCATGTAGTGGTTAGTGCTTAGTAAAAGAGTCCTAGAAACCCCCCCACTAAGTGCTTTTCAGTAACAGATGTCCTCAAAACCCCCATCCGATGCCTTGTATCTGCTTGAAGATTGCCTTTCGATGCAACCCAATATCTGCTTGTAGATTCACAATCCATGCCATGGCCACCCCGTATAATTATGGCATGACAAGTATTTGTTAAACCCCTGTCACACATCATTCACAAACGTCCCACGAATTCGGCTGCTGTTCGGGAGCACTCTGACCAGATTTAGACCACGCCTACCTTTCGTATGTGAGTCGAAACAAATTAGAGTTAAATTGGAGCCAAATTTGATCCCTAAACACGCCCCAAACACTACTGACTTATGCCTAGGTCACATTTCCAAACCGGGGCCCGGCCGGGCTGTTTGTATGAACGATGAACTAACAATTCACATCAAGAATATACATATATAGTGCCCATGATCATTATCGAAAACCTTTCTGTGTTTCTTTGTCTTTTTTATCGTATACTTTTCGTTCCATAAGACTGCCCGGTCGGGCCCCGGTTTGGAAATGTGACCTCAGCATTAGTCCAGGATGGTTGGCAGGTGTTTTGCTGACTTTATACGGTCGAAACCCAGCGATCTATGATCGAACCTCCCAAACGCCTCATGAATGTTTTAAACATGCTGAAACATTCGGCTGGCACAGCCGAACTGTAGCCGACCTCGCCGAACGCCAGCCGACCCAGCCGACCCTGGCAACCGAACGCCAGCCGACCCTGGCCACCGAACGCCAGCCGACCCTGGCAACCGAACGCCAGCCGACCCACTCTTAACCATGGTTGGCGGGCGTTCGGCTAGCGTTCGGGAGGTCAAATTCGTGAATGTATGTCAGGCAATATCAGCTTTAACCTGTCGAATGATGAATGCCTGAATGTCATTCAGTGTGTATTATAACGACGATTTTGTCGACAGCAATAGAATTTTTGTTGCTGTTTAGGAGCAAACTAAAGATTTTAGTCTCTCTGTTCCCCATTCACATATACCCTCTGCTCAACACAGTCTACCCCGCACTTTTCTACCACCGCCCGAGGCTGTTTCTTTTGGCTAAATGTCGTTTCCACGGTCGACAAACCAACCTGACGTTCCAAATGCTATCTTCACGCCAATCAACTTGAATGAAGTTTACTGATCACACATGATTTCCTATTTATACAGTTTGAAAAATATTCTACATTTGTCCATGCAATTTATTCTCACCTTACTATCATCTATTACTAGACATGATACTTATAGGCAAAGAAAAAACTATTCTTCTTTTAACTCCCCCCAAAAACACAAATTTTGGAAAAGGTGGGACATTACGTCTTCCGCGGTTTACAAAACAGAAGTCAAACCCTTCAGACATAGTTTTAGACATATAGCTATATTTTTAGACAACACCCTTTCATTATGTAGATTTTAGTTATCGTTTCACGCGAACAGGGTCGTTCAACTTGTCCGTGACAAAGCATACCCGTATCACATACTTTTCAAAGGTTGTTTAAATGACATTGCGTGAGGACTGCCCTGGTGCCCCTGTTCTTGTAGATCAAGATCACCAGCTTACGCCTTTAAAAATATGTAAATTTATTTAAACATGTAAAATTATTCATAAAGCGTCACTGTGATTGGTAGATGTGTAGAAGTGTGGTATTCGGGAAGGCTAGCTGTCTGACTGTGAGAAAGGCCCACTTCTAAGTGTCATCGCGCCTAGAGACGAGCAGTTTCAGAAAACCTGCCTAGCGTCTACAGCCTCATTGAACACCACAATCGTGAGTGGCATATTCTAGCTAAGTTTGACTACTAATTTAGTCCGACTACTACTTCAGCTCGCCAGACACACTTAAAAATGTAGACGGTCTGCTCTAAAATAGTGACTTCGCGCTTTAAGCACTAATTACTAGACGCTAGAACGTGGATGGTGCAGTAATGTATTTTATTCCTTATATATGTGATGTTCCCCCTGAATCAAAACCATTTGAACAATGATCGAAAGCTTTTAGTTTTGTATGTGTGCCATCCTCCCCACATGCATTCACCACAGAACTGTAGATGCTTACAGCATTTGACATTAAAACATCTCGACTTGGAACCCATTTATTTCTCAGTTATGTTGTGAGGTGACCCTCTTCAATGAGACCACCTGTCCAAGGACACCACTTTTCATGGTCCATTTGGTGGTCGGCTTGGACAGGTTTGACTGTAATCAGGGGCCGTCTTACTCTAGACGTTGCTATTAATATTGGTGGCATTGACCCGTACCTTTCGGTGTTAAGCTAAGGTCCCAATTACCCCGGTGCCCGTCAGGGATGTAGCCCGGGCTGGCCCCGGCCGGGCTCAGGAGTCTGGCGGGCATCGTCTGTCATGGTCACAATTACAAGTGTCCTTCACGCCACCCTACAGGGGTCCCGGGGTTGTCCGGTGGGCACGCGGTGGCTTCTTGATAAAAATTTTGTCACCCTCATTGATGGGTCTCCGGCAGGTACCCGGTAGATGCTCTGACGATGTCTTGTAGTGACCCCGGTGGGGTCCGACAGGGTGGCGCGTTCTTTTCACATCCCGGTGGGGCACTTGTAGGTTCCCTGCCGCTTGCCCTACGAATGACGGTCAGACACCCTAAAGGGTTCTTTTGGACACTCGTCATATTTGGGGGAGTATATAAACTGCTTGGATCAATTACATTCACGTAGTACTTTATCTGAGAGGACTGCACATGTCGTTCATAAGCAGAACATGCAGCGACTGCCTGCAGACAACTTGGGTCTAGCCCGTCTGAGGCTAGCGACAGCTCGTCACCGGCGCAACCTTGTTCTTGCCACATTGTTAGCAGAACAAAAGAGGTACGCTCAATTGCAGCGTCGCAGGAGAATATGGTGGATTCGGCCCTGGTTGTTAGAAAGACCTACACATGGACAGTACCAGAGGATGATGGGCGAGCTCATGCGTGGACATCGAGGTTTACCATTATTCCAATTTCCAGCTGATGTATGTGTGTAATTTTCTGTCCCAGTGCTAGACAGCCATTCCCGACAGGTCTGAAGCTCGCTACACTCTCCGTTTCCTGGCGACCGGCAACTCCTATCGCTCTTTGGCCTATAGCTACTTCTTCAGGGTGGCGCACAACACTATTTCCAAATTCGTTCCTCAAGTCTACCGGGCAATTAAAGAGGAGTACATCCAAGAAGCATATGACACCCCTTCAACCCCCGACCAGTGGCATCTGATTTGTGACGTAACAAATTAGTCCCGGTGGACTGCCGACAACCGGAGGGGTACCTGACGGTGTCCTGACGGTTCAGTCACGGTGTCTTTTTGTCAGCGGGGCCCGGGTAGAATTTAACTCAGAGTTCAATTCTTCCCGGGGCCCCACCGGGCCCAAAAATAGCCCGATAGCCGCGGGGTGTCCCGCGGGGCCTTGTAGGGTCCCCGCCCAAAAGTGCCAAAAAACAGCTCGGGAACTACCCGCCAGGGCCCCTTTTTCCAATTGGGACCTTAGCTTTACGGGTACTCTTGAGTTGTGACTGATAAAGATCTTCACGGGGATTATGCAAAAGACTACAACAGACAGGAATAGGATTTTCAGCTACGGTAGAGTTGAACTGAACAATACGCTACTCATCAGCTGTGCGTGACCAAGTTTATCTTTGTTCGTCCTCCCAAACACGGCGGTCATCGAGCCCGGCATACCCAACCCCCTCTTCACGCGACTTGGCATCGGCACCTGCAGTCTAAATTAAAGGCCATGTTCACACTACACCGCCTAAACCGCGATTCGGGTAAAGCGCATTCCTCACATCTGGTCCCGTGCCACACGTTCCTTTCAAATCGTGTCCTATCACGATTCGCCTAATCTACATTCATTGTTTGATAAAAGCACGCAAGGTAGCGTGTTATCAATGTCCCTCTCCCAGCGTACCTCGGCAACTTTAATCGTATGCCACTTGAAAATTGTGTAAAATGGGACTTTTTATGTATTTTTAGACTAAAAATGTACATTTTTGGCTAATGTGCCCTGTGACCAAAATAATAGAAAGCCTGCCTAAAAATACTTCGACAAATTAAAAAAATCAACACATCACGAGTTGATATAATTTCTGATACTACCGCACTGTATATTATCTTAAAATGATAACGCACTGTTCTTGCATATATATATATATAATGGCATTACAAGTTAAAAAGATGGCACAATCATTGCTTTCTAGAAAGAGATAGAACGACTGGTGGTGTCGAGGCAGTTCTAAGAAAGGGCAAATCATTTATTGACATTTACAAAAACTGTTTTGAGGCGCAAACAGCCGAACAGAGGTGAAGTGGAACGAACGTTGACACCGGCTCTTTCAAGTCTCTAGGACCTTCACCCCAAGAAGTGCCGACAATAAACATGGGTACATGGTTACGTTGGCGGCAACACCACGATATTGACTCTAAACTAAACCAAGGAACCACGTCTTGTGATGTATTAGAGGTTAAACAAGGACAAGGATTTTATCACTATTTCCACGGTAAATGCTCCGCGGAACTTCACTCGCTAGTGCCTCCACATCGCATATTCTCAGCAAGAACACGTTTTGCCACTTCCAGTGAAGCAAATCACCCTTTCTTCCTCAACACACCACCTCTTAGGAGGAAGTTCCACGCTGAAAGCTTCTTTCCTTGAACAACATTAGTATGGAATAAGCTACCATGCGATTGTTTCCCATGTGGGTATAACCTTAAATTTTTCAAGTCTAAGGTCAACAAACATCTGTCCTCACTTGCTGTACAGTAACCAAAAACATTTGAGTGGCTCCCATGAGCCTTATTTTGTGGTGAACATGACGAAAATAAAGAAAGGACAACAGCATCAACAACGGTATGGTAGAAGATCACCTAGTCTTACCATGGATGTTGAATACATGATTTTAAACCTGCCTGGTCTTACAGAGGAGTAAACCATATATGAAGAGATTATACACATAGCCAAACAGTAGCTCAATTCCGAAAATAGTTTCATCGGTTTGGTAAAAGAAGAAGCTCAGAGGAAAGTGTCTGATTGACTTGACACCGAAACGTAAGAGCAAGGATTAAGAGTAAGACAAGATTGGCTGTGTAAAAGAAAACTCCTGTATCCTAGTAGCTGAATTCGCCGAACACCAGCCAAACGCAGCTGACCTTGTTCCCGACCCACTCCTAATAATGGCAGTGTTCGGGAGGCTATATTCGGCTATGTGTGACAGGGGCTTTGGCAAGAGGATTTAGTAAGGCTTAGAGGCTTAACGTTAACGATGATGCTCGAATGCACCTAGAGAACCAAGGCCTTTTCACGACTCAGCTGAAAAGTCACAGATAACTATCAACAAGAGTCCAAATCTGTGTCTTTTTGGTGTCAGTGATAGCAATCTAGATAAAACGACACACTTGTAAGTTAAATGGTGCATTGATGATAAATGACCAAGGCTGACAACACCCCGAGGTAACACAGACTGAGAACTGGCCAACACAATAGAAAGACAAGTTGGGAGGAGACATGGGTCAGAAATTAGTGCTCTCGTATGTTCTCTCTCGTATGCATATATGGTCTCTGTCTCTCTGTCTCTCTCTGTGTGTGTCGCTCTCTGTCTGTCGCTGTCTCAGTCCCTGACTCCCTCTATTTCTGTGTCTGTCTCTGTCGCTCTCTGTCCCTGTGTCCCTGTCAACATGTCTGTCTCTGACTCTGTCCCTCTTGTCTCTGTCCCTCTGTCTCAGTCGCTCTCTGTCCCTGTCGCTCTCTTTCTCTTTTCTGTCTCAGTCGCTCTCTGTCCCTGTTGCTCTCTTTCTCTCTGTCGCTCTCTTGTCTGTCGCTGTCTCTCTGTCCGTGTTTAATACCAACGCATCTCACTGGCTCAGTCGAAAAGTCAACAAAATGAGTAGCAAGAGGAGAACAAATCTGTGTTTTTCACAATCTTAGCTTTTGGTTACTGACAGGGGTTCTGAATTGTGCTATCACCGAACTCGATAAAAATGACTAAATATCAGTTGTCTGGAGTGGAGTATTCGGCTCGGAATGCATTAAGAAGACATCTGAAGTGTCTGCACCTTTTTCTCTGAAGCCATTTGTCACGAATGAATGAGAGGTCGTCTATTATTTGGCGATCAACTTCGTCTCCATGACGAGGTATTTTGTGTCAACATTAGGCGTTATTGTAGAGTTGATTGGCGTCACCACAAGAAAGAAAATGCCGCTCGTTCCTATAAATGTACTCTTCCATAAATCATGCTCACAGGAGGGTCACAAGTCAATCTCCGGGTTCGGATAGCCTGGTAACCAGACTCTGCGCGTGGGCTTGCTTTGGAGTTTTGGGGCCCCGGTTTGTTCGCACAGGACCTTTTACCGTAGGAGCCAGACTAGTCTACGGCCGGCTAGGCTCAACTCCCCCCGTAGCGGTAATTTAGATACCCGGGCGAAGGGCTCTTGGCTGCCGAAGGAAAACGGCTAACGGCCCGATGCTAGTCTTGCTCCCAGGATAAGCCACGACGGTATGTTCACTAGGCTAAGGTTCGCGGCGTATATGGAGGACTCCCGGGGACATGTCTGAAGGAAATCTTTCCATACACAAAACGTTATCATCGTGTGGTGTTGAATTTTCCGCTTGTCTCACTACTTTAGACCTGTATCCTAGACCTTTGTTGTTCGGGTAATGGTTGGGAGAACAAACCTTTGGTATTACATGTTTCCCTCGGGCGTAATTCAACATGTTATACAACAGGTGTGTGTCCCATATCTGGGTCAACGGCCTTAAGTCCAACACCATTAGGAGGCCTATAAAATAACCCGCGTGACGGCTGGACCTCATTTTTTCCTTGGGTTTCTGTAGAATGAAATTCATGCAGGGACAATATTTACGATTGAGAATATAAAGAGTAATCATTTGGTACTTAGCCTGGTATTAAAATGAAATTCATGCAGGGACAATATTTACTATTCAGAATATATAGAGTAATCATTTGGTACTTAGCCTGGTAATAAGGTCGCTGAGCTTGAACAAAAGTCCATTAAGTCACTTTAAATCAGGCATTTTTCAGGCTGTGCCAAAAGACGATCACAAGTAGAAATGGAAGTGATATGCCCCACAAAAAAGACCAATTGTAAAAGCCCCAGTCGTAGAGCCTGCGAACGAGGCTATAACTTTAAAAGCATCCAATACAATTTCAGGACAGCAAAACTGGATTTTCGAAGCCATGTTCTGGTCATTCATTTTGATGCATGAAGTTGAATGTCATAGCAAACTCTCTCTTTAACCTCTTTAATTCGATACCCTTTAGCCAAAAGGCTAATCTTCCAGGGCTCATTCGGGAAAAAATATACATTCAACAAAAATAACACACACATATAATACAAATGGAGATTTACACTATATACAAATGAAGGGACATAATCTAAAAACTAATCACAGAAGTCTTATTGCTTGAACATTTGGCGGATAGCTTTGCTGGTCAGTGTTTTGATTTGTTTTGACGGAAACTGATATACCTTTAAGGCAAAAATGTGATGTCGCTGACGGAAAATAGTTGCTTGGGAGGATTCTAGCTATTTTTAGGCGGTAACCCCCCAAAAAAGGACTACTCGTGTAGCTTGATTTGAGGCCTTTTCAAACGCTTCGAGTATCAGTTGACGAAAGTGATAACTTGACGAAAATGTGCTAAGAAATAGCAGTAAAGTAAATGTCAATGTCAAACAGATTTCCTCATCGATATCCAGGATATTTTATCTAACCGTCCTGAAATAGCATTGGATACCTTTAAACTACACTAATAGCTAAACATGCATGGGCGAGGTCAGCCTCTGTCATCATGCCCTGCCACGTGCCTGCAAAGCACGTGTACAACCTGCAAAACACGTGTTACGAACCCCCAGCTGTACAGGTGTTTCCTAGATTAACCGACCGCTACGCTACAAATCTTCAAGAGTCCTGACATATCTAGTACGGCGCTTTTTTTTACGGTTTGAACCCTTTTATGAATCATGTAGAAACAATATTTACGATTGAGCACCTGATTGAAGGGCAATTATTGGTACTTAGTCCGACAATTATCTAATGAGGTCGCTGAGTTTCAACAAAAGGCTTATAATAATAAGCAAAGATGGCAAGTTGTGTAACACAGGAAAGATCCAAGCAGTCAAGCGTGGCAGGGTCTAGGGACAGTTTGTAGAATGGAGCTGTACCACCAGAGTTTACTGAGACCCACTTTTAAAATTTAGCTGGCGTTTAATTTTGCTAGCTATTCTTATAGTGGTGTTGCATTGTATACGAGTATATACACTTTACAATACAGGTGTACGCTATGCAGTGCATCTCAATACAAGTATAATGTTGAGAAAAACGAATTGTACAGTCAAAAGGTCCAACTGCAACCTGCTAGTATTTTTCGCTACATTCTGTGTTATACTGATCTCCAAGCAATAAACATCTGCAAAGACAGTATCACTTTCAAATTGTCCAGGCTGTAGCCATTTGCCAGGCAGTATCCATTTGCCATCCGAAGTTTGGCTGGCGTAAACTAAAAGAAACCAGTGCACTACAAAAAATAGACAGCGCGATAAAAAACGCCAAGAATCGTCAAAAATAAGCCGAAGCCTAAACCCGGTTGCTTGAAGAGTAACAGTGTTGTATAAGATACTATTGATAAACCAGTCTCAGCCGGTCTGTACTAGTCTCCACCAGACTCCTTTGCAGACTGAATAAATAGTAAAAATCGGCCTAAAAAGGGGTTTTAATTGGCCAAAGAAGTTGGCCGGCCATGGCCAGAGAGGGTCCATTTTGCCTGCACCTCTCTGGCCGGCCAACTTTTTTGTCCAATTAAAACACCTTTTAGGCTGATTTCTACTATTTATTCATTAAGCCTGCAAGGAGTCTGGTGGAGACTACGCATAACTAGACTAGACAATCCTTGTAGACAACACGATGTGTATTCGAGCACCACAGGTGGTTTCAAAAAACGATGTCATTTTATGGGGGGCCGACCGGTTATGCTAAAATTCTGCCGCGGTGGCTCGCTATTGGGGGACGGCACATCAGTAGAGTCCATGTGATTCGGCGAAGTTATTTTACGTAACTAGAAGGAATAGAAGGTACGCCCGCAAACGGACGTAGCACCCCCAGTGTTCATACGCTCCTGCATAGACGCGCAACCGACGAATTGTTGTAGAGACTTATATACGGTATGTCTTATTCTATATTCAACGCCGCCTTTGTTAACGATTAGCATTAGCAAGATTTTACGAAGTCAGGATCGAGGCCTGTCTTGTTGGCTAACTTTGTTTCATACTTTCTATTTCTTTAATTGTATCGATGACTTTTTGGTGATAAGTTCCTAGCCCTTACGTAAATGTCATTTACGGAAAGCTATTTCGTATATAACGACTATAGAATGACATGGATATAATCAGCAAAGAGTCACCCTACTCAGCAATCTACAGAACTTGGTAGGCTCTATCTTTGATGCACACAACATGTCTGAACAATTTTTATGTAACATTTTACTTAGAGGATCACCCGATTTACACCCAGATACAAACTGTAACATTTTGACAATCACCCAAACTTATGTTATTGATACTAAACGGTTTGTATTGGATCCTATATAGATTTATTGATCCATTTCCACCCATTTGCTGTTCTCTGTTGTTTTTTGTCATGTCTTTTGTCACTGTATACTTGTATGTGGTGGTGGTGAGGTTAGAATTAGCTCGCAGACTCTACTCTAAGCTAGCCATTTTGCTGCTGCCGGCTCAAGCAGCGACTGAACATTTCCCATCAGAGACAAGTCTCCCCTAAACTCTACATGTCAAACTACAAGCGTTGCTTGGGACTACGTATTTGGAAGCGTCGTGGCACCAAACAAAACAGTACTGTCGACCACGCCTCCAAACAGACATTCGTGTTCCCCCTTTCACTTAGATCTGATCAATTCTTTCGATGAACAAATACGTGGAGCGTTACAGTGTATGAAAGTCAGAGCGCTGAACTGAAGAAAACGTTTCGTGTGGCCTTTCATAGTTTGAACCAACAATAACAAAACAATTCTACGGCTCTCAGTGGTCAATATGATATGATATCGGCGTACCAAATCCGTAAGGTGTTTTTGGCACCCTGACAGACAGATTAGCCTAAGAGGCTCGGTGGGCGTCACTCCACCGTATAGTATAGTCGTGTAAAGTGCCTTTCCCAAGGGCACAACGTCGGGCCACAGTGAGTATCCAACCAGGGACCTCTTGGTTCCGAGTCCAACGCTCTAACCGTTGCGCCATCGACGCCACATGCAGTTTGAACCAACAGGTGAACGTAATTTGGTTACCTTGACAAGACTCTCCCATGCTCCTGTTCATCGGTGAAAAGCTCATCGGTTTTTTTTACACCTTTTCACGCCCCTGTCGCCCATTCAGAACTTCCCCCGAACACCAGCCGACCACGACTACTTTTCTATACGAATCGAATTTGAGTTAAATTTGAGTCAAAAGTGACTGCCAGCCATGCACCAAATTACTCCCGAACACCAGCCGACCGAACTTCCCGTGCGTCCACCCCCGTTTAACATTTTGAAACACTCGGCTGGCGTTTCCGAACAGTAGCCGACTCCAGCCGAACTTGCTCCACACCTACTCCAAACCATGGCGTGTGTGTGTGTGTGTGTTTGTGTGTGTGTGTGTACGTGTGTGTGTGTGTTTGTGTGTTGTGTGTGTGTGTGTGTGTGTGTGTGTGTGTGTGTGTGTGTGTGTGTGTGTGTGTGTGTGTGTGTGTGTGTGTGTGTGTGTGTGTGCGTGTGTGCGCGTGTGGGGGTGCGTGTGTGTGCGTATGTGTGTGTGTGTGGGGGTGTGTGTGTGTTCAGGCTATATTCGGCTATGTGTGACAGGGCCTTTAGCACTGAAGGTAATCTACAAGCAGATCTTTCGGTGGGGGTAAGACAGTATCAAATTGTCCAGCCTGTATCCATTCCCCCACAGGCTGGCCAATTTGATACAGTCTTCATACCCACACGAAAGATCTTCTTGGAGATAGCACGTTAGTCGCTTGCAGCGAAGTAGTGCTTTCTCAGTCAGCTACTTTTTGTTTAAATCAACGCGTTGGAATTTTGTAGATTTTACACTACCCCGGCAATCTTCAAAGTTGACATATGAAGCAGAGACGGGTACTAGTAGGTTCTCCCCCAACACATGTCTATATGTAAATTATCTGTCTCGTCCCTTTCTCTTGCAAAAAATCTTCTACTTTTGGGTAGTTTTTCGTATTTTCATATCCTTTGTTTCCTTTCTTGTTATGTCATACCTGTCCCTTGTTACTAACAACACTCCACATTGCTAATAATCCACTAAACAATGGATAAGCACTAAAATAAAAGATTACCTCAAAAGACTGGGCTCCAGAATTCAACCAATCACTAGTGGCGACACCCCCAAATCCCAGGATTAATTAACGGAGATTGATTGGCCAATCAATAAGCCCTTTACAAAAGCCCAAGAAATCGAACAATCCCTTAGCAATCCCTTATCAACGCAAGTATTAAATTACGTATACATTACAAATAGGAAACTAAGCCACTAATTTGAATATTACCCATGCAGTCACACATGTGCATTTATTTCAAGTTGTAACCGTCAAACCTAAATGTGACATACATGCGGCAAACTACAAAAAGGAAGTTTTGAAAAGTGAGTCTTTTGTGTGATAATCACATTCGCCAGTGGGTACTATCAGACAAGTCGGAGCTGAGACAGGTGTGAACATGATACTACTCCCCAGGGACCGGCCGGCAGTAAAGCATGTCTAGCCGACGGTGGTTTCTGTGTTTATCGGTCCTGTATAAAAAATCCTGTATAGAATACATTGTACAGACTACATTGACATCATGTATCTCTGAGCGGTATCACCAGAAATGATACAAAGACTTAAAACGTGGTGGTGCAATGGCCTCTACCAGGCTTGGGGAGGCGGCTGGAAAGAGTAGAAATCGGCCAAATAGAGAGATAAGCATGCCAAGGGAGTTTGTCCGTTGAGGGAACATTTCGCAAGGGTGCATGCCTCCTTAACACTCTTCTACCAGAAGCGACAAATGGTTTCAATTTCACTATACTTCCTATTTACCTTCAAGCAAATTCCTTTGCTTATAAGCATGTGATTAGCCGGATTGAACCGGTATTGTTAATTAGGGATCATACCGGCGTCAACTTTTGATGCTTTTGTTTTGATTCTGGATTCAAAAGGCAGAAATGTTGAGACAAGAGCCGGGCTGTCACACATTCAGAACCTTCCCCCGAACAAGGTTGACTGACGTTTTGGGAGTAGTCTGAGCAGCTATTGGCCACGCCTGCCTTTATTATACAAAATCAAAACGAACTTACTCCCGAATGGTTGGCTGTTGTTCTGCTGACTTACAACCGAACATAGAACACCAAGTATCCATGTCCGAACCTCCCGACCAACACCCGAATGTTTTTAACACCTTTTCAGCAATAAAATCAGCAATTTCGATCTATCACATTCATTGTGCAATATGAATCACTGCATTATCCAAAAGAAGTAGATGTTTGTTTTATCTCTATCAGACGTATTGAGTCCCAATGTAATACACATTCGTCTATCCCAAAGGCCCAGAATGTAGATCATTTTTGAGGGAGAGGGAGGGGCGCAAATTTGTCGCCTCTTAAGTCTTAACATCACAAAGGTCGAACTGGGCACATGTGTAACTAGTTGTTACCCACAATCACTGTGGCCTCTTCAAACACTAAACATTACCCTGAACAAGACGTATGGACCAATTATCACTTTAACGTAAGTTGTTAATGAGCAGGTATCCAGAAGTGAATTATACGGGTGTGTACATGACAGACGATGCCGACAGAGTCAGTCGGACAGTATATATGACCCGATTCCCACTATATGTATCTGTACCTGTATCTGTATATATATAGCCGGTATAACCGCCTTTCGGCATAACACACCACTAGGATGATTTTTTAAAATTTACTTCATATTCACCACAAAACAAGGCTTATGAGAGCCACTCACATGTTTTGGGTTACTGTACAGCCAGTGAGGACAGATGTTTGTTGGCCTTTGACTTGAAAAGTTTAAGGTTATACCCATTTGGGAAACAATCAGGTGGTAGCTTGTTTCATAGTGATGTTGTTCTAGGCTTTCAGCGTGGAACTTCCTCCTAAGAGGTGGTGTATGGAGGAAGAGAGGGCGATTTGCTTCACTGGAAGTGGCAAAACGTGTTCTTGCTGAGAAAGTTCGAAGTGGAGGCACTAGCGAGTGAAGTTCCGCGGAGCATTTACCGTGGAAATAGCGATGGAATAAAGATTGTCCGGATTGAGCCGGATCAAAGCGGATCAATTCGGCTCGATCCGGACAATTTTTCCCTGGTGGGAATGGGGCCGTGTACCCGGACTCACGCAGAGTTAACGTTATGACTTTCCCGGTCTTACAAGTAGGTGAAGCCTTGTGTAACAGTGGGGGGGTTTATAGGCGCTAACAACTGACCCGGCCGATGGGTCTAGACCTTTTAGCCGAATCGTTAGAGCGTCGGCATGTGGCCCGGGTTTGGTCGTGGGTTCGAACCCCGGCCCGGGACCAGGAGTTTTTATCTATTTCTACTGGCTCCTCCTGTTTCTTAGCTTTGTATCACACAGAAGAATGTGCCGTCCTGAACTTTGCTGACCCTTGGGTAATTTGGATGATTATAACACCTTTCGGCACCCTTTGTATTGGTTTGAAAAGCATCAGTTTCACTTCATTGGAGCTGGAGCTTTAGGCGAAATATTTCCACTGTGTTAATATTTGATTAATGACACTCAATCATAGATATAATTATCCTGAATTTGAGGACTGCACACATACTTACTTGTACTTGTACTTGTTGAGGTCTCCTCGAGTCAATCGTTCGAGTGGCCTGCGCACAGAACTCGTCTCTTCCTCAACAGTCCTCTCCACTCCTTCCTATCTGCACACATGTCAAGGTGTATTATGATAAAATAAAATCATAACCGATAATATGTTCGGTCACAGCTCTGTATGGCTATCAAATATCCATCCTGACTATTCAAGGACGTTCTTGTTTTACTTTGCGCCCATAGTTAGGCATTTTGTATAGCGTTGTCTGAGTTTTTTTGTATATGTAACTTTGTAAGTTGATGTTCTATCACATATGATTGTACAAATCAGTGCAATTCAGCTTGTTGTACCTCAAAGTGCGAGTCTGATTCTTTTGATAAAACTGTAAAACAGTAAACAAATGGTAGTCTCTGGTTGGTCGACACCGTTTGTTAATTGTAAACACAGGTGACAAACTTACGGAAGCGTAGCTGTGAAAAAGTAAGGTGAGGTGGAAGTATGTACTAGTAATAGTGCTTTATGGGCATTGTGATATCGCTTGTGGTAAAGTTAAGCGGATTTGTCTGTCCAGACAACAGAGTAGTGAGTTCCGGTTGGTCTTTTTCAGCCTGACGAGCTCGCTATCGGCAGAGATGAAGACCGAAGAGCAGGCGCCGCTGCTGCGGAGAGACTCCGCGGCGTCTCCCGCCGGCGTGGCGGCCGTGCCGCGTCGCTCCTGGCGGCAGCTGCTGATGAATGGGTCGATCCTGCTCGGGCGGGAGTTTTGCTACGCTCTGGAGGCCGCCCTCGTGCTGCCCGTTCTCATGACCATCGGCATGCCCAGGGAGATGTACAGGTACGTACGGAAACTATATTACTGTTATTTCGGGTACGCGAAAAGGACCCAAAGTGCTTTATCGAGAAGACTAGCCTCCTGTGCAGTCCTCCGGGAGGGTGGGAATTTTGATACTGCGTTTTATTGAATTTTTCGCGTTCTTTTGCCGACCATCCTACAACCAGCAGCGCTAGCCGAGAGAAGGTTTGTACGAGGGGTGTTCAAAAAGTTCTCGGCCTCACCTAGAAAATAAAGGTCAAACTCCTATTCTTTGGTATAGCTGTATACTATGACGTCTTACATCACTGCACACAAAAATTCAAATTTTTGTATTCATTCATGAGCACGTGACGCCCCGTGAAAATGGGGTGGGTGAGGGCAAATCACAAAATGGCCGCAAAAGAAGCGTGTGCTGTGATCAAGTGTATCGATAAAAAAGAAAGTCTCCTAAGCACATCCATGAAGACATGGTCAAGACACTTGGTGATGACTCCCCTTCTTATTTAGATATAAAGAACGGGGTTACTAGCTACAATCGCGGCAAGGAGAGCACAAAAGATGAACATAGGTCAGGATGCCACAAATCAGCACCACGGACAATCCAGTTGAGGCCATCCATCACATGGTAGTAAATGACAGATGTGAGACTGTCCAACATGTAGCAGGTTCTTTGGCCTGTGTTATGACTCAGTTCACAATATTTTGTCGAACATCCTGGGGATGAACAAACTGTCTGCATAGTGGGTGCCTCGAATGTTTTTTGAACATCAGAACTTAAATAGGCTTGACATTTCAAGGAACGAATTCAGTCCAATTCATGCAGTTTCCTCAAAACATTTGTCACTCAAGATGAGCTGGATTCACCACTTTCACCCCGAATCGAAACAACAGAGCAAACAATGGATGAAGAATTTTTCCCGGCCCCCCAAAGAAGTTTTAGCGAGTTTCGTCTGTTGACAGGGTTTTTGCCTCTGTTTTCTGGGACAGTAAGGAAGTAATCATGATTGACTACATGCGAAGGGGTTAAAGCATCAATGGGGAGTACTATAAAACAGAATTACGACATTTGAGGGCAACGATCAAAGAGAAAAGGAGAGGAAAGCTCCGATCTGGCGTGATGAAAATG
>NW_017804464.1:2536518-2539823 GCF_001625305.1 Branchiostoma belcheri
CACAACTACAGGGGTCAGCGACAGCAGCAAACGAATTTGGGTTTGCAGTCTAACCCCACCCTTCCAATTCACCTGACCTAGCACCCTCGGACTTCTACCTGTTTCCTAAACTCAAGTTCCACTTACGTGGTCAACGTTTTGATGGTAATGATGACGTCATCTATGCGGTATAGGCCTATCTGGGGGGTCCAGATGCAACCTTCTTCCACAAGGGGAAAATAAAGCTGGAACATCACTGGACCAAGTGCATTGCAGTTAGAGAGGACTATATTATAAAATAGTTTAAGAAAAATTTTACTGCCCTGACGTTTTCTAGGTGAGGCCGAGAACTTTTTGAACACCCCTCGTACCCGCCACGGATGACCAGCAAAACAACGCGTTAAAATTCTACAAAACGCAGTATCAAAACTCCCAGCCGCCCGGAGGCCTGCACAGGAGGCTACGATCGCGAGAAGACTAGGGGCGACCAAAACGCTTGACTGAAAACGTGAAACGTAAAAACGTTTGCACCACTCCTTTAGATCAGCTGAAGATTTAGGTTTTGCCTTTTGTAAGCACTTCTGGTATCTCTCTATCATTTCAGTATACATGCGTAATTTCTGTAAAGCTGTTTACATGCGTTTATACGGTTTTTGGAGGGAAAAATGTCGGACTTGGCCTGGATCCAACATACCAGAAATAAACCACTGGGCTAGGCTTATTGAGGGGGCGACCTGTAGCCTCCTTCGCAGACTTATAGGGCGGCAACGTTACTTTTTTTTCGGTGAGCGACGCGAGTTATGCCGCAGAGGGACGGTTTTGCCGGGGAGAGAGGATTGTTGGGGGCGAAACCGTCTCTCCCAGTGCGGCGGCAAAACCGGCGTCCCTCCGCGGCATAACTCGCGTCGCTCCCCGAAAAAAATAATAACGCCGCCACCCTTACAAGTCTGCGAAAGAGGCTAGTAGGCGATCTGATCGCTTGGCTGAAAACGTGAGAAAAGAGACGTAACGAAACATTTGCCTGATTTAAAAGGACCATCCTTTGGATCAGCTGAGGACTTCGGCTTTGCCCCTTCAGTATCTCTCTATAATTTAAATATAATTTCTGACGAGCTGTTTTTTTTTATTTCAACATTTAATACAAGACATAGTGATGACAGACTTAAGTTATTTCAACTACATGTACTAGTAACTTTTATGCCGAAACAATTGCAGAGGACAATAGAGAATAGACGGTACTCATTTTCACCTCATTCTTCATTGAAAATTGAAACTATACAATACACGTGGGACATAGGCTGGTGTTGTTCCCCACACATAGAAACAAATACAGGACAGACAATACTCATTTTCACCTGAGTTAAGTGAGGAAAGTGGTGTGAAGTTCCTTTCCCATAGGCACAAGATCGATGACATGTCAGGACTAGAACCCGGGATCTCTTGGTTCCGAGTCGAGCACTCTACCGTTGCGCCACACGACCCAACACTTCACTTTGATACCTGACAGTACAGATATAGACAGGACAGAGCACTGGGTGGTCACCACGGCTCTTGGTGATCTGTCAGTTGAATGATGGACACCACACAATATACGCCTTCGAAACATCCTAATCTAAACTGACAAAGACAACTTGATGTTTTCACAACAACATTTACGTTTATCTAGCTTTAACCTGTCTTTAGAAGTACCTTTGGCAACGAGTAACATGCTAAGTACATGGAAACAAGGAGGACGGTCTGTACTAGACACAGACTAGCTAGCTATGATAGAGACATCCACATGTGAAATAAAATAATGTAGGTCTATATTTTTGTCTCCAGCTTCGGGAACTCTTCTGATCAAATTCAAGTCAGGGAAAGTTTGAAATTTAAGCTTACTCGATAGATTGATTTAAAGGCACCCAAAGAGATTTCAGTGTAGAACACTTGGTAAATTTTCTGGTCATTTTTTTACAATGTATCCCATAGCACACTGATATGTGTGAGGCAAAAATTCGATATCGCTGACGAACAACGGTTGCTTGTTTGGTATCGTAGGCTAGTTCTAGCTATTGCTGGTTCCAAGAAATGAAGGGACGCCTCACCCAACTTGTTGCGAAGCTGTCCAAACGCTTGAAGTATAAAATGTTGACGAAAATGTGCTCTAAGAAATGACAGTAGATGTCAATATCAGACAGATGTTTTCATGCAGACTATTTTTGTATATATAGTCGCCCTGAAATTGCATCCTGTAGAACATACTGTGCCTGCACGAAACCCCAATTTTTCACGGTTTTCGTTGAATTTTTGGTCAACGTTGCATCAGAATTTTGCCTGTTGCAGAGGATGTCTTTTCCGACATAGCATTTGGAAACTACAGACGGGATGTTAACCTTACATACGCTAATACGACCTTATATGAGATGTTCTGCCAAAGAGCTATGCACAATACATTACAGATTTCTCACAGGTGCAGTACGTTCTGCAGACATGCTATGTGACCCCTTCCTCATCATTGGAAACATTAAGGAGACTAAATGCATGTACATGGATATCTGACAGTACAGATATAGCAGGGCTCTGCAGGTGGCCAGCACGGGTCCATGGTGACAGTGTGTCGGTCCAATGATGGATAGCAGAAGACAATGGAGTCGTCTACCGTACTGTCAGTTTGGGACAGGCTGGTGTTGTCACAACAACGTCTCTGTTTATTTAGTTTTTACCTGTCTTTTCAAGCTAGCCTTGAAGATGAATCGCATTTGCACGTTACGTAATTTACATGAAAACACGACAGGTAATGTTACAAGAAAAAGAAGCTATTAGAAGGTCCCTTTCCACTCCTTGCGGAGCATAAGGGTGGTGCCCCTCTCCATTTCTGTAGCCCTTGGGCCACGCAGTTGTGCAAGCACTACAGCAGGGGGCTAGTCCACAGGTAGTGCTGTGTGTTTGACCTTCCCATACTCTTTCTCATGAAAGAAAGCAGTATGTACCATTTCTTAAGTCCTTGGTATGACCCTATCGTTGGTTTGAACTCGGGATTTGAACTCACGACCTCCCGGTTACAATGCGAGCACTCTTACCGATTGAGCTATTGCAAGAATGTTACAGAAATAACTCTATCTAAAATATCTGATGTTGGTCACTACTTTTTTTCTTCCGCTCTTAGCATTGTATACCAGTCATAGAAAAGTCAAGTTCCCTGTACATCAACTTCTTGATAGATATTTAAAATAAAGCGATGTCTCACCACCTTCTACAAGCTAGTGTATCGTCATATTTATACACAAACTGACAGCCCAATTATAAACCAGACCAGGGGGCACACCCGAGGGCCGGAGTCACCACCT
>NW_017804464.1:2539843-2543865 GCF_001625305.1 Branchiostoma belcheri
AACACGATTTCATTCCGGCATTAAATCTCGTCAAAAACCTCTCAGTTTGCCTTTTAACAGCCTATTAGACTTGCAGAAACACATGTACGTGTTTACTGTATACAGTACAGAAACTGATCGTCTCAAACTGACCTTTCCATTAGTGTTAGTTGATAAATTGCTTACATCGCTGGTGACATACTAGTAACTGATCGGATGTTGATGCTTCATTGGTTCAGTGGTCGGAAGAAACTCTAACATACGCCCTCTAAAAGTAGGAAAGACAGCCACGATGAGTGGAACTAGCGCACCTGTACGGATATGTAGTTATGAACAAGAAAGGCTACAGAAAAAAGTTAACTCATTCTGAAAAGCCAACAGTAGTTGATCCTAATTATTTTGATGATTTCAAATATTAATATATAGCCAGTGCCTTTGGTACATTTGTGACGACCTTGGTCTCTTACATAAACTAAGTCTCAATTAACAATATGGATACTAGTATGATAGTCAGGAACATATGGCATTACAATCAGCAACTATGTTAGCCCCATTTCTATACTAGAACTTAGCCATTTCTGAACGATTGACTCACTGAAACATCTACCGACATTATATTGCCGACAATATAGTCTCAAACAGAAGTATATCTACCACATACAAAGTCTACCGGATTATATCATATTGTAGGGAGCGACAAGTGGAACCCATGTATATGTAACTTAAAAGGTTGTTTATTATGCTCAATTGAGCGAAAGATATGGCAGGATAGTCGAAAGCTTTGAAAAATCAGGTATTGCAATAGCTAGCGGCTAGATTCCAGAATCACGTGTATAATACTCTTCAGCTGATGCCTTTTGTCATGTCACATATCTGACCAGGGAAGTAGGATATTTGAAATATCTTTCATGATGAGAATTAGATAACGCCATGCCCACACACGTGGTTCATCTGATTGAGTGAATATACTCTGGTCTGTTAAGCTCCTGTCATACATTCAGGACAGTAGCCGGCCATAGCCGACCTTGCTCCCGATCTACTGTTAAACCATGATTGGTGGGGGGTCGGTAGTGTTCGACTATGTGTGATAGGGGCTTCATGAATTATACGAAAAAGGCGAATCCCACACATTGCAACATCCCACACAATGTCAACAAAGCAACATGAATTAGAAGCGTACTACAGAAATGGGTAATGGCCTACCATAGAAACATTGTACAGAACTGTACATGTATACTGGTATTAAAAAAAGGCAATTGTGTTTTATTGTTGTAACATGGTGTGGCTGTTCCCACACAAAGCATGCCATCAAATCAACACTCATTCTCAGTACAACTATTCCCGAAGGTGTGGCGTATTACCTATAATGGCATGAACACCATACTACAGTATTGTATACTGGTATTAAAATGCAGTTGTGTTTTATTGTTGAAGCATGGTGTGGCTGATCCCACACAAAGCATGGCATCAACAAATCAACATTTATTTCAGTACTTCTATTTCAGAAGGTGTGGAATATTACAGAAATGGCCTACTATAAACACCTGACAATATTGTAAACTGGTATTAATTAAAAGGCAATTGTGTTTTCTTGTTGCAGCATTGTGTGGCTGATCCCGCCAGTCTTCGGGTTCATCTTCGTGCCTCTGCTCGGCTCGGTGAGCGACCACTGCCGCTGCCGGTGGGGCCGCCGCCGCCCCTTCATCCTGGCGCTCGGCCTCGCCATCATCCTCGGCTTCGCGCTCTTCCTGAACGGCGACGCTCTCGTAACGCGTAAGTCGCTTCAAAACTATTCTATTTAGCCCCTGTCATGCTTTAAAAAAGCGACTGGAAAGACTAGTGTAGCAATGTAGTTGTTATAGACAGACCACATCTGTAACTGATTAATTGTGAATGAAGGACTCAGATCAGAGTCTGAGAAGACAGTTCTAGCAGGCAGCCACAGAGTGCAGACCTCTTCCATAGCCTCTGCCTTCATACCTTACACATGGTGGCAGCGGTGGGATTGGCCAAATGGACAGATAACATGCCAGGGCAGTGGTAAACTGTACTCCTTTCGCGGACTGGGCTTTTTCAAGTACCAATGTGTTCTGTACAAGCTAAGACTACTCTCTTTACGTAGTGATCGCAGGGGACGTGAGTAACAGCCCCAAGAGAGCCGACCGGAACACCATGCGCACTGCCACCCTGGCCGTCAGCATGTTCGGCGCCATCTTGTTCGACTTCGCCGCAGACTTTATTGAGAGTCCGATCAAGGCTTACCTGCTGGACAACTGTGTGGAGAGGGACCGTAGGCGGGGTCTGGACATGCAGGGAGCGCTCTCAGGTATGTGTATTCTTCTCTGAAGAATTTTCATTCTTATAAAAAAGTAAAGTTTGGCAGAGCTCCATGGAACGTTTTGATTTCAAAACGTGGTCCTCAAGAAGTTGAGGGAAACAAAAATGTATCCGCAAAGTCTCCTGTGAATAAGATCACGTGTCTGTAACTCTCGCGAGACTACGTTTTGAAGTGATTGGTCATTAATTATCCTGATGAAGGCGACAGTGGTCGCTGAAAATTTGGTCTCTGTTTAATCTTTGTGTTGGAATTAAGTTCAACATTTTACTATGATTACTACCAAAAAAGATGAACTTTCATGATAAAAAAGCATTATCATTGCCGTTGTGCTGCGAATTTTTGTCTTACTTTCACGAAAGGTATCTTAAACATATAGTCATTTTTCTGACAGGTTTGGGCGGCTTTCTCGGCTACGCGACTGGTGCGATCGACTGGATAGACCTCGGCATTCCCCCGGGCTCAGAATACCACGTCATCTTCGGCATTTCGTGCTCCGTGTTCACCCTCTGCCTGCTGCTGAACCTGGTCAGCATACGGGAGGTCCCGCTGGACGACCTGACGGCAAACTCGCCGGACAATGGTGACAGAAAGCCGGGGAGAGAGGAGCCAGTCCCGCCTCAGAACCCCGAAGCCGTGGTCGCCCTGGACCCCAAGTATGGCGTCATGTACATGAGCGATGATCCTGATCTTCTCCAGGACGTGATGACCTGTGATGACGGGCTACAGAAGGTGCTCGTCACGACCGTGTTCGGGGGAGGGGATCAGTCTGACGACGGGTACGGCAGCATCGCGCAGTCGGAGGAAGGTAGCATCGACACCGCGGAGGACACAGACACTACCGAGCTGGCCCAGCGGCTGTCCATCACCGCCTACTTCAGATCGATCCTCCGGATGCCCAAGGAACTGGCCTGCTTGTGCGTGTCCCACTTCCTCGGCTGGGCGAGCTTCCTGTCCGTCATGTTGTTCTTCACCGACTTCATGGGCCGGGGGGTGTACAAGGGGAACCCGAGCGCCCCGGTGGACAGTCCTGACAGGGTCCTGTACGAACAGGGCGTGATGATCGGCTGCTGGGGGCTCACCATCAACGCAGCCTCGTGTGCTCTCTACTCAAGTAAGCATCAGATTCCCTATCACTACACTTCTACCTCACATATTGGGGTCATCCTAACAATACTTTCTGTATCTGTATGGCTGGTATTTTCGGCGTAACACAACTTTACGATTCGAACTCACGTCAAACACTATAAAGGAATGTTCAGATGTTTGTTTCATGTTCAGGTGTTTGTCAGTATGTGTGTGTGTGTGTGTGTGTGTGTGTGTGTGTGTGTGTGTGTGTGTGTGTGTGTGTGTGTGAGCGTGTGTGTGTGTGTGTGTGTGTGTGTGTGAGTGTGACACTGTGTGTGTGTGTGTGACACTGTGTTTTTTTTGTGTGTGTGTGTGAGTGT
Organism: Branchiostoma belcheri; assembly: GCF_001625305.1. Lineage (NCBI taxonomy): Eukaryota > Metazoa > Chordata > Leptocardii > Amphioxiformes > Branchiostomatidae > Branchiostoma > Branchiostoma belcheri. The sequence goes on from NW_017804464.1 coordinate 2,543,606, forward strand.
GACACTGTGTGTGTGTGTGTGAGTGTGTGTGTGTTCGTGTGCGTGTGTGTGTGACACTGTGTGTGTTTGTGTGTGTGTGAGTGTGACACTGTGTGTGTGTGTGTGTGTGTGTGTGTGTGACACTGTGTGTGTTTGTGTTTGTGTGTGTGTATGCGTGTGTGTGAGTGTGACACTGTGTGTGTATGACACTGTGTGTGTTTGTGTGTGTGAGTGTGACACTGTGTGTGTGTGTATGACACTGTGTGTGTGTGTGTGTTTGA
>NW_017804464.1:2543885-2547561 GCF_001625305.1 Branchiostoma belcheri
AGATCGATCCTCCGGATGCCCAAGGAACTGGCCTGCCTGTGCGTGTCCCACTTCCTCGGCTGGGCGAGCTTCCTGTCCGTCATGTTGTTCTTCACCGACTTCATGGGCCGGGGGGTGTACAAGGGGAACCCGAGCGCCCCGGTGGACAGTCCTGACAGGGTCCTGTACGAACAGGGCGTGATGATCGGCTGCTGGGGGCTCACCATCAACGCAGCCTCGTGTGCTCTCTACTCAAGTAAGCATCAGATTCCCTATCACTACAAACTTCTACCTCACATGAATGCAAAATCAGCCTATATGTTTCACATATTGGGGTCATCCTAACAATACTTTCTGTATCTGTATTTGCATTACGATATGGCCGGTATAACCGCCCCTCGGCGTAACACAACTTAAAAGCTTCGAACTAACGTCAAATACTATAAAGGAATATTCAGATCTACAAAATAAAAATGAGTAAGGTGGCATGTATGTTTCATGTGTGGAGCGTTTGTCAGTATGTGTGTGTTTGTGTGTGTGTGTGTGTGTGTGTGTGTGTGTGTGTGTGTGTGTGAGCGTGTGTGTGTGTGTGTGTGTCTGTGTGTTATGCTTGTGTGTGTGTGTGAGCGTGTGTCTGTGTTGTGTGTGAGCGTGTGTGTGTGTTTGAGTGTGAGCGTGTGTGTGTGTGTGTGTGTGTGAGCGTGTGTGTGTGTGTGTGTGTGTGTGTGTGTGTGTGTGTCTGAGCGTGTGTGTGTGTGTTTGTGTCTGTGTCTGTGTTTGTGTGTGTGTTTTTGTGTGTTATGTTTGTGTGTGTGTGAGCGTTTGTCTGTGTGTGTGTCCTGATCTTAGAGACAAATGGTTGTTGGTGGTAGCTTTATACCTAACACATGGATTCTAACTAACATCTTCAGGTACCGGTGACATGTCTTCATGTATAACACTGTGGTCGGCAGGTGACTCAACATCTCAACAGGACATCTCAAAACTATCTCCAGACTCTATTCTGAATCATCTGGTGTTTCTTGAACCTTCCTTATGCTGAATTTTTAAGGTTTGGTACATCTTAATCCACAGCTATTAATCTCATTTTTCGCCTATTTCTACTCCACTTAGAAACTTCTATTTGATCAGTACTCAACGTTACAACCTTAAGCTAATTTGGTGTCTCTTCGTATGCTGATTTTAATTCCCTAATTTTGATGATTGTTATGATTTTGATGATTCTATTATTTCTTCAAATCAATGATTGTGATGGTCTTAAATGATTTTTATGATTTTGTGGTATTTTTAGATCAATGATTTTGATGATCTTTAAAATGATGTCGATGATTTTATGTTGATTTTTAACAAATCAATAACTTTTCTGATCTTCAAATGATTTTGATGATCTTATAATAATTTTTTAATCAATGATTTTGATGATCTTTAGAATGATTTTGATCTTAAAATGATTTTCATTTCATGATTTTATCATGATTTTAAAAAATAAATGATTTTGATGATTTTTAGAATGATTTTGATGATTTTTTTATGATTTTGATGATATTTTGATTCACTCATCGAATGATTGTTTTGTCCCGTTGTTACAGTGCTCTTTGGGCGGATTCTAAACCACCTGTCGTACCGGACCATGTACATCTTCGGGTACTTGGCGTTCGGCGCAGGGATCGGCAGTATGGCCATCATCGCCCAGCTGACGGAGGTGCGCTGGGAGATCATCTTCCTGTGTCCGGTCATGGGGATTATGTACGGCACCCTCAACAACATCCCCTACAAACTCATCTCACGGTACCACACCAGTCAAACGGTACGGCACTTCAAATTTGCTTTCAAACCTTTCTGTGGCTATCTTACCAACCTGAAGTTAGCCTTCGATTCAGTCCTAGATTCGACTTGGTGCGCACTTTTTCGTAGACAGCCTTCTACGTGCGCGCCAAGTCGAATTGAGGGCCCAATCGAAGGCTGCGAATAGAGGGCTGAATAAAAGGCTAACTTTAGGTTGGTGCTATCTGCATAGTCGGTATAACCGCTCTTCGGCGTAACACTCCTGCTTCGCTGATACACGGCAGCTGACTGACCCGGTGTCAAGCCATATACATTTGTACATGATCCTGCCAAATACAAGTCTAACCCTAGCCCTGAATAATGATCAAAACTCTACCCTAACTCTATACCAACCCTAACCCTAAACACCTGGCCTCTAACGCATGACTGTATGTGGCAGCTCAACGACCTGTTACACCGAACCTTTGAACATCTAAGCATTGTCTAATAGTGATGATGCCCCAACTTAGTCATAGTCCTAGAGAAGAACACCTCAATCCGTCGTTGATAACTTTGGTAGTTGAAGGCATGATTGTAGTCTTATCGAAAAGTAGGTGTGGCCTGAATCTAGTCAAACTGCTTCAAAGCTACCGGCAACCTTGGTTGGTTGGTTGGTTGGTTGGTGGTCGAGGTCTTGAATGTATAACAGTGACGTTAGGAAACTACTGACTTTGTTTCACACGAAGATTCCCCCTTTCGTCCACAGTACATCCGTACCGGCGTGGACGGGTCGGAGCGCCGCGGCATGGGGATCGACTGCGCGCTGGTGTCCTCCCAAAACCAGCTGTCTCAGATCGTCATCGGCGCCAGTATGGGCTCCATCGTGGCCGCCGTGGGCAGCGTCATCTCCGTGACGGTGTGCTCCAGCGTGCTGGCCTTCACCGCCTGCATCGCCGCAGCCTTACTGGTGCACTACGGCGTCGACAGGCGAGAGGACGGGGAGCCAGACGTCGAAGACTTACTGTCTAGTATGTGATCTAGTGTTTGAGAAATTGAGAAAATGTCCTCAAGAATGTCTGTCAAAAATGACAAGGTCTCAGTTTTCCCTGAGAGTTTTTTTTCAGCTATTGGCTTTATGAAGGGCGCACAATATGTAGCTATTACCATGGATTTATCAATTTGACTAGAACCTAGCACTGCCCTGTCTTCATTTACGTGCTGAAGACTATTTTGTTTACAAGGTGTGTCCATATTGGAACAGAACAATAATTATTATTTATAGGTATCTGCCGTTCCTAACGTTTCTACAACTCATTGTATAGCAGTAACAAAAATCTACTGTATCGCGATGTAGTTGAATAGGATAGCCCAGTTTGATGTACTTGATGATCAGGGCTCGAAATACCTTTTTTTTCCGCATACCTGCATTGGTGCAGGTAACATTGAAACATACTTGCACCAGACAAATTTTACCTGTATTACTTAGGATTTAGGAAGTACGGATCTCACTGCAACTGTGCAGAAACCACTGCACAAGTGTCGACTGTTATTGCAGCTAATGATAATCCACATACACCCACATGAATATACAAATTCAGTACATGGACCAGTGAAGGCTAGTGGAAGGTAGACATCAGAAATACCTGCACAGCTCCAATTTTTCCTGCACTAACCTGCATATACCCAGTACATGGACCAGTGCAGGTTAGGTGCAGGTAGACATCAGAAATACCTGCACAGCTCCAACTTTACCTACGCTAACATGCATATACCCAGTACATGGACCAGTGCAGGTTAGGTACAGGTAGACATCAGAAATATCTGCACAGCTCCAACTTTACCTACGCTAACATGCATATGCCCAGTACATGGACCAGTGCAGGTTAGGTACAGGTAGACATCAGAAATATCTGCACTACAGCTCCAACTTTAC
>NW_017804464.1:2547581-2551736 GCF_001625305.1 Branchiostoma belcheri
TGTTCAGATGTTTGTTTCATGTTCAGGTGTTTGTCAGTATGTGTGTGTGTGTGTGTGTGTGTGTGTGTGTGTGTGAGCGTGTGTGTGTGTGTGTGTGTGTGTGTGTGTGTGTGTGTGTGTGTGTGTGTGTGTGTGTGTGTGTGTGTGTGTGTGTGAGCGTGTGTGTGTGTGTGTGTCCTGATCTCAGAGACGGTTGTTGGTCGCTTCATACCTAACATGGATTCTAACTAACATCTTCAGGTACCGGTGACATGTCTTCATGTATAACACTGTGGTCGACATGGCAGGTGACTCAACATCTCAACAGGACATCTCAAAACTATCTCCAGACTCTATTCTGAATCATCTGGTGTTTCTTGAACCTTCCTTATGCTGAATTTTTAAGGTTTGGTACATCTTAATGACTTAATCTAAAGCTATTCATCTAATTTTTCTACTCCCCTTAGAAGCTTCCTCTTGATCAGTACTCAACGTCACAAGCTCATTTGGTGACTCTTCGTATGATGATTTTGATTCCCTGATTATGATGATTGTTATGATTTTGATGATTTCTTCAAATTACTGATTTTGATGGTCGTAAAATGATTTTGATGATTTTGTGGCATTTTTAGATCAATGTCTTTGATGATTTAAAAAATCAATGATTTTGATCTTTAAATGATTTTGATGATTTTATAATGATTTTATATCAATGATCTTGATGATCTTCAAAATGATTTTATATCAATGATCTTGATGATCTTCAGAATGATTTTGATGATCTTCAGAATGATTTTGATGATTTTATAATGATTTTAAAAATCAATGATTTTGATGATCTTTAGAATGATTTTGATGATTTTTATGATTTTGATGATATTCACTCATCAAATGATTATTTTATTTCCGTTGTTACAGTGTGCTTTGGACGGATCCTAAACCACCTGTCGTACCGGACCATGTACATCTTCGGGTACTTGGCGTTCGGCGCAGGGATCGGCAGTATGGCCATCATCGCCCAGCTGACGGAGGTGCGCTGGGAGATCATCTTCCTGTGTCCGGTCATGGGGATTATGTACGGCACCCTCAACAACATCCCCTACAAACTCATCTCACGGTACCACACCAGTCAAACGGTACGGCACTTCAAATTTGCTTTCAAACTTTTCTGTAGCTATCTTACCAACCTGAAGTTAGCCTTCGATTCAGTCCTCGATTCGACTTGGTGCGCACTTTTTCGTAGACAGCCTTCTACGTGCCCGCCAAGTCGAATTGAGGGCCCAATCGAAGGCTGCGAATAGAGGGCTGAATCAAAGGGTAACTTTAGGTTGGTGCTATCTGCATAGTCGGTATAACCGCTCTTCGGCGTAACACTCCTGCTTCGCTGATACACGGCAGCTGACTGACCCGGTGTCAAGCCATATACATGATCCTGCCAAATACAAGTCTAACCCTAGCCCTAAATAATGATCAAAACTCTACCCTATTTCTATACCAACCCTAACCCTAACCCTAACCCTAAACACCTGGCCTCTCACGCATGACTGTATGTGGCAGCTCAACTACCTGTTACACTGAACCTTTGAACATCTAAGCATTGTTTAAAGCTATCTAGTGATGATGCCCCAACTGTACTTGGTGGCAGCGAGTTCCACTCTGCGATAGTCCTAGAGAAGAATACATGAATCCTTGGTTGATAACTCTGGTACTCGAAGGCATGATTCTATTTTTATCGAAAAGTAGGTGTGGCCTGAATCTAGTCAAACTGCTCCAAAGCTACCGGCAACCTTGGTTGGTTGGTTTGTGGTCGAGGTCTTGAATGTATGACAGTGACGTTAGGAAACTACTGAAGTTGTTTCACACGAAGATTCCCCCTTTCGTCCACAGTACATTCGGTGCGGCGTGGACGGGTCGGAGCGCCGCGGCATGGGGATCGACTGCGCGCTGGTGTCCTCCCAAAACCAGCTGTCTCAGATCGTCATCGGCGCCAGTATGGGCTCCATCGTGGCCGCCGTGGGCAGCGTCATCTCCGTGACGGTGTGCTCCAGCGTGCTGGCCTTCACCGCCTGCATCGCCGCAGCCTTACTGGTGCACTACGACGTCGACAGGCGAGAGGACGGGGAGCCAGACGTAGAAGACTTACTGTCTAGTATGTGATCTAGTGTTTGAGAAATTGAGAAAATGTCTTCAAGAATGTCTGTCAAAAATGACAAGGTTTAAGCCTGCGAGTTTTTTCAGCCATAATTGGCTTTATGAAGGGCGCAGAATATGTAGCTATTGCCATGGATTTATAAAGTTTGAGTAGAACCTAGCACTGCCCTGTCTTCATTTACGTGCTGAAGACAATTTTGTTTACAAGGTGTGTCAAGATAACAATTGAACGACAACCAGGTATATATTTGGATGAGGGAAGCTGCATATACATGTATGTAACAAAAAGTGCACGTACATATATAGCAACTTATTTTATACGAATTTGTTTATAATATACGATATACCCTACAGTATTTATATACCTCATATCCACGTAAGCAAAGGCAAGATATCATGTAGCAGTGAATAGGAGAAGAATGTTGTACGCCTCACAAAATCATAAAAACAACACTCGTCACACGTAAAGTGAATCAAGAGTAAGAACGATGCACTAGACTGTTGTCATATTTTCAATGAATCAAGAGTAATAAACACTAGACTGTTGTCATATGTTTTTCATATACTAGTACTAGTATATATTTCGATAATACCCCCACACGAGAGGCGGAATAAACTAGAATGTCATCTGGAAGAAATTTGTTAGTATTTTCCAATCCTGGATATTTGAAGTGCATTCTAGAAAATTCTTCGTTCTAGATTCCAAATATTTGTGACCATTCTTCGAGGTACATTCGAAGTGGAAAAATACCAATGGGCATTCGAAGTGTATTCTAACTCAGTATTCTAACAGCACTCTAAATACTCCAACAGCATTCTAAACGCGTTCGAAACATTCTGATAGCATTCAAATGAGAAGCAAAAACCCTGAGTATTTGGAATGTCCCTCGAATTTTGAAGAGTGTACTTCGAATAGCCGGCTCACTACGCCTCTAGAGTGAAGGGGATATAACCAGAATTTCCCGAATTTAAAACAAATTCTTCATTCAGCTTATTTCTACTCATGTGTTGTGGTCTTGAGTTGGGTTGTATCATACTGTTTGATAATTTGAAACTATGCTGCATTAGGGGAGGTTTATGATTGTTAAATTTTTAGTTTTTATTAAAAGATAACCCTAAGAAGCAGAGTTTTATGAAGGTGATACTATATATGGACTACTGTACAGGTGCGTGGTGTATTGGCTATTTGGTATTGTAGCTGAATATCTTGAACTATCTTTGTAATCAATGTGAACTGGAAGGGAGGTCTATTTCATAAACAAAATGTACCTTTATTGGTCTGTGAATATGGTGCTTATCCTCTGAAAAGTGGAAGTAAATGATAATCACAGGAAGATATTTTCTATCAAAATATTTCATTTTTGGTGCAAAAATGTTACGTAATGCCCCTTTAATGTAAAGTAAGTAATAAAATGAAGCTAGGACTACGGAAAGTCTGTGTCATTTTTCAATGTATATGATACTACGTACAAACTATTAGGAGCGTGTAAAAAATTATGTATTTTAGTAATACTCGCTAAACGGTAATGATAACAAGCAAATACAGATCCACTAACGAAACAAAACAAAACAAAACAAAACAAAACAAAACAAAACAAAACAAAACAAAACAAAACAAAACAAAACAAAACAAAACAAAACAAAACAAAACAAAACAAAACAAAACAAAACAAGACCAAGCAAATCCACACAAAACAAAACAAGACCAAGCAAATCCACACAAAACAAAACAAAACAAAACAAGACCAAGCAAATCCACACAAAACAAAACAAAACAAGACCAAGCAAATCCACACAAAACAAAACAAGACCAAGCAAATCCACACAAAACAAAACAAGACCAAGCAAATCCACACAAAACAAAACAAGACCAAGCAAATCCACACAAAACAAAACAAGACCAAGCAAATCCACACAAAAACAAACAAGACCAAGCAAATCCACACAAACAAACAAGACCAAGCAAATCCACACAAAACAAACAAGACCAAGCAAATCCACACAAACAAACAAGACCAAGCAAAT
>NW_017804464.1:2551756-2567324 GCF_001625305.1 Branchiostoma belcheri
AGTGCAGGTTAGGTACAGGTGGACATCAGAAATATCTGCACAGCTCCAACTTTACCTACGCTAACATGCATATGCCCAGTACATGGACCAGTGCAGGTTAGGTACAGGTAGACATCAGAAATATCTGCACAGCTCCAACTTTACCTACGCTAACATGCATATGCCCAGTACATGGACCAGTGCAGGTTAGGTGCAGGTAGACATCAGAAATACCTGAATAACTCTGATTTTAGCTACACTAACCTGCATATATCCTGTACATGGACCAGTGCAGGTTAGGTACAGGTAGACATCAGAAATACCTGAATAACTCTGATTTTAGCTACACTAACCTGCATATACAGGTGAGATTTCGAGCCCTGATGATCACTCACTTGATCCTAAGATAACGATTGAACGGCAACCAGGTATATATTTGGATGAGGGAAGCTGCATATACATGTATGTAACAAAAAGTGCACGTACATATATAGCAACTTATTTTATACGAATATGTTTATACGATATACCCTACAGTATTTATATACCTCATATCCACGTAAGCAAAGGCAAGATATCATGTAGCAGTGAATAGGAGAAGAATGTTGTACGCCTCACAAAATCATAAAAACAACACTCGTCACACGTAAAGTGAATCAAGAGTAAGAACGATACACTAGACTGTTGTCATATTTTCAATGAATCAAGAGTAATAAACACTAGACTGTTGTCATATATTTTTCATATACTAGTACTAGTATATATTTCGATAATACCCCCACACGAGAGGCGGAATAAACTAGAATGTCATCTGGAAGAAATTTGTTAGTATTTTCCAATCCTGGATATTTGAAGTGCATTCTAGAAAATTCCTCGTTCTAGATTCCAAATATTTGTGCCTATTCTTCGAGGTACATTCGAAGTGGAAAAATACCAATGGGCATTCGAAGTGTATTCTAACTCAGTATTCTAACAGCACTCTAAATACTCCAACAGCATTCTAAACGCGTTCGAAACATTCTGATAGCATTCAAGTGAGAAGCAAAAACCCTGAGTATTTGGAATGTCCCTCGAATTTTGAAGAATGCACTTCGAATAGCCGGCTCACTACGCCTCTAGAGTGAAGGGGATATAACCAGAATTTCCCGAATTAAAAAAAAAAATTCTTCATTCAGCTTTTTTCTACTCCTGTGTTGTAGCCTGGGTTCCAGACCCACAGCACACTGGACACAAAATATCCTGGCTCACTGAGATATTTTGTGTCCAGTGTGCTAAGGGGCTGGAACCCAGGCTACCTGTGTTGTGGCCTTGAGTTGGGTTGTATCATACTGTTTGCTAATTTGAAACTATATGCTGCATTAGGGGAGGTTTATGATTGTTATATTTTTAGTTTTTATCAAAAGATAACCCTAAGAAGCAGAGTGTTATGACGGTGATACTATATATGGACTACTGTACAGGTGCGTGGTGTATTGGCTATTTGGTACTGTAGCTTACTATATCTTGAACTATCTTTGTAATCAATGTGAACTGGAAGGGAGGTCTATTTCATAAACAAAATGTACCTTTATTGGTCTGTGAATATGGTGCTTATCCTCTGAAAAGTGGAAGTAAATGATAATCACAGGAAGATATTTTCTATCAAAATATATCAATTTTGGTGCAAAAATGTTACGTAATGCCCCTTTGATGTAAAGTAAGTAATAAAATGAAACTAGGACTACGGAAAGTCTGTGTCATTTTTCAATGTATATGATAATACGTACAAACTATTAGGAGCGTGTAATAAAATTATGTATTTTAGTAATACTCGCTAAACGGTAATGATAACAAGCAAATACAGATCCACTAACAAAACAAAACAAAACAAAACAAAACAAGACCAAGCAAATCCACACAAAACAAAACAAGACCAAGCAAATCCACACAAAACAAAACAAGACCAAGCAAATCCACACAAAACAAAACAAGACCAAGCAAATCCAAACAAAACAAAACAAGACCAAGCAAATCCACACAAAACAAAACAAGACCAAGTAAATCCACACAAAACAAAACAAAACAAGACCAAGCAAATCCACACAAAGCAAAACATATGTTTTCTACAACCGGCTTCTACATATACCTGTACAATGACAGATTTGAGTGACAGATCTAGACAAGCTGTGACCTATGGTCTATTATATACACACGTTTGCTCATCGGCTTTGTCTTGAGGTGGCAGAACACAGTTTTCGCCCTATGGGGATTCCTATAGTTAAGCACCCCAAGGTGACTCACTTCGAAGCGTTAAAAATTATAGTACGGTGCACTAGAGAAACACCACAAACTAATATGTTGTAATATACGGTATGATCCACAAAATAACCGAAAAAAGTTATGATTTTTTAAAATCTTGACGACTAGTTTTATTTGACCCTCTACCGGGGTCAACGGAACTGCAGCCGGCTCACCCCGGAACGCAGTTGCGTAATGCCGCGCATTTATACACGAACAGGGAAATCTTCACAATCCAAATCATACGGTGTATAAGCCGATACCTTTATATACCACACAGCGCAGTTTACTCCTGGCCACCTTTTGCACTACGTTCTATACCTGCGTCATAGACCAGGGGTCGCCCATTAAGACTGTGTTTTGAGGCCTTGACCTAATTACAAGAAGCAAACGTTTGGTTGATCACTGTGATCATCTGTCTGAGTGTTAGTTGACGTCTGAGGTATGTCAAAATTACAATGTTTACCAAAGTTACAAACGAGAAAGGAAAATCGTCAACGTCTACAAATACATATCTTTTACTCCTAAATTGACACCTGTGCTGATTGACGAAAACAAAAGAGTTATCTCTGTTTAGAAGGCGGTTCAAAAATTAAAGCTGATCGTACCTACAGTTCCATCATTACATGCACATAAGCTTAAGAGCAGTTAACGAAGCTTTCTGAATAAGCACTGTCTGGAAAGGCCGCTCTTACAAAGACAAAATTGGGATATCTCTGTGGTAGCTTCTTTATGCCCGACCTACTTTTGGCATTCAATTCAAAATTAAGTCTTCTCCACTCTATTTACCTGTTTTTAAGCTGCTTAAAGATAAACTGATATCAGGCTTTTTTGCTGGGTTCTCTGAGGGTGGTCGTCACTTTAATATCAAGACTTTCCTCTGTTTCGATAATTCAAAATGTTGCAAAGTTATCACCTTTAAACTGTGCAAACCAAACGTACACGAAGTTTATTGTAGGTTCGTCTCTCAGATACTGGTAAATAAGTCTTGTTCCTAAGTTGATTTTATGAACTCAGAAGGATTTCTGGTGATAATCTTGTAATTGTCTTAAAGTACTCGCCATGCAGTCATTAGGAACACTTTTCTTTCTGCCTGCTGCTTGAAAATTTTCTTCTTCTATTTCAAGCAACCTCCTGTAAGTACGTGGACACAGAACTAAGACTGGAGGTTCCCTACTCAAGTTCTACTGTACATTCGTAGCACTCAGTTACTCGTCTTGGACATCCCGTACTGGAACGATGACTTTTGTTTTAATTTTTGACAATGCGGCTTGAAAATAGGTCACGCTCCACTCTGTCGAGGGGGAGGGGGGTCTGGAACTGGCTCAATTATACTCAATTCCTCCTCTTTGGATAAAGATTCTGATAATGTCAGATACAGATCTTCAGACTAAGCTTCAAAAGCACTATCAAACCAAATTTTGCGATTACAATTCGCGATTATAATTCCAACCTACAGCGCTGATTCAGCAGTTCTGATTATATACTTTTCAGACCCGCTTGCTTGAAGCCGATATTTACGTTTAGACGGACAGTTTTTAGCTTTTGGTCGTTTTTTTCTCCACTCTGACGAGCTCGGCAGAGATGAAGACCGAAGAGCAGGCGTCGCTGCTGCGGAGAGACTCCGCGGCGTCTCCCGCCGGCGTGGCGGCCGTGCCGCGGCGCTCCTGGCGGCAGCTGCTGATGAACGGGTCGATCCTGCTCGGGCGGGAGTTCTGCTACGCTCTGGAGGCCGCCCTCGTGCTGCCCGTTCTCATGACCATCGGCATGCCCAGGGAGATGTACAGGTATGCATCAATGTTTACCTAAACTCCTTCTAAAAATTTAGCACTTGAGAACAGAAATCTAGAGCTTCGTGTATCCACTACTTGTGCATTGTGCAAGAGTTTACATAGCCTGGTGTCTAGCCTATCGTGGTTTGGGCCGACTCTCTTCGGGGATGCAGGAGCTCTCCGCCGCCCGACTCAAGTAGTTACCCGTAGGAGTTTTGCACGACAATAGCCCACCACAAAAACTCATCTACGGCTGAACAGTTAGTCGGGCACTGCCGCAGCGAAGAGCCCCTGCAGCCTCGAAGAGAGTTGCCTCAAACCACGATAGATTTGATACTTAGTCTAGCAGAAACGACATGGGTGGTACGTTCGTCAGAGATGGAATAGGAGAGATGAAGCGGGCTCTCTCCTTTTCTACACTATCTGTCACCATCTCAGTCTGTAAGCACGCTAATTTCAATAACGAATGTGCTCTCTTGTTGCAGCATCGTGTGGCTGATCGCACCAGTGTTCGGGTTTATCTTCGTGCCTCTGCTCGGCTCGGTGAGCGACCACTGCCGCTGCCGGTGGGGCCGCCGCCGCCCCTTCATCCTGGCGTTCGGGATCGCCATTATTCTGGGCTTTGCGCTCTTTCTGAACGGCGACGCTGTTGTACACGGTATGTGGGTTCACATTGATCACTTTGTGCCATGCAGAGTTCAAGAGGGCCTGCATGGTCACAATATACATTGTATATGAATGTGTTTGAGTAAGAACAAACAAAGCTGATGTTAAGCTGGGCCATGTGAAGGTAAACATGACACATCTGTTTTTGCTACAGTTATTGTTGGAGACCACAGCCGTAGCCGCCAGAAAGCAGACCGGGAAAACGCGCATACCGCAACCCTGGCCGTCAGCATGTTCGGCGCCATCTTGTTCGACTTCGCCGCAGACTTCATCGAGAGTCCGATCAAGGCTTACCTGCTGGACAACTGTGTGGAGAGGGACCGCAGGCGGGGTCTGGACATGCAGGGGGTCCTGTCAGGTACGTGCACTTCTGTAGGAGAAAAAGTAAACATGTCATCTAATTATGTCAAGCAATACCTAAGTTACCTACATACCAAAAGTAACGACAATCTGTCAACCGGTTCTTGGGTTATCCTTACTTTAAACGTTTTCAAACAAACGCCCCTGTAGTTCCCAAACAAGCTGCTAGGGGCCTAAAAGTACGTCACTTCTTCCCGAGCACAAGAGCTATCTACCATCCAAATAGCATCAGATCAGGAGATATTAAAACTGGGAGTTCCGGTGCCGTTACGGCAACAAACCACCAGGGGCCCAAAATCTAATTATTTCGATGTCTCATGAAGACTTACCCACATCCCAAATACCAAATATCAAAACAATCCATGATAGCCTTATCAAGTTATCGTGTTCACACATACACACACACACACACACACACACACACACTCTCTCTCTCTCTCTCTCTCTCTCTCGCTCTCTCTCTCTCTCTCTCTCACACACACACACACACACACACGCACGCACGCACACACACACAAACACACACACACACGCACACACTCACACACACACACACACACACACACACACTCAGAGACACGCACACACTCACACACATACACACAGACACGCACATACACACACACACACTCACTCACTCACTCACTCACTCACACACACACACACACACACACAGGCACACACACACACGCACTCACACTCATACACACACACACGCGCACTCACACTCATAACACACATACACACACACACTCACACAATCACACACAAACACACAGAGGCACACACACTAACGCCACTGAAAACACAACCTTCTTGGCAAAGGTAAGGATAAAACTGTAATACTTACGACTGAAGTTCAAATTTAGCCGCCATGTTATACAGGCTTTTCCTATGCGCCATGTTGGATTACAGTATGTCTGTGTTACAGAGATTCATATGCTAATTATTATGACGTCAATGAAAAGCCTTAGTTAGGCCACAGCAAGTAAATTTTATGGATGACATCCTCCGCAGACTCCAAATCTAATGTGAGCGGGCGGAAAAAAGGCGGGCCGGAAAAAACAAGGTTCCTACATTTTAAAATTTTGACTCAATCATTGGTGCAATGGTTTTGATTCAGCGGGAACATCAAATATGCACTGTCAGCATTAAATATCACTGCATCAGTAAGAAACAAAACATTAAGTCAGAGCCTACTCTCTTTAAAGGCAGCAATTTTTTTTCCGAAATCAAGCGAAAATTAATGCGCGCGCTGATGCCATCCACTTGCTGTGGCCTTATTGCATATTGGTGTATGTCAACCAATAAAAAGCCAATGTCCTGTTCTTTGGCAGGTTTGGGAGGCTTTCTTGGCTACGCCACAGGAGCGATCGACTGGACCAAACTTGGTTTCCTACCAGGTTCTGAATATCACGCGATATTTGTTATTCTGTGTGTTATCTTCTCCGCCTGCCTCGTGCTCAACCTCTGCAGTATACCGGAGGTGCCGCTAGGTGCGCTGCAAGTCGGTCCTCAGAAAGGTGCGAGGAGGCAGTCAGTGGGACCGGGAGAACATGCACTGAAGAAAGACCCCCTAACCGTCATCGCAGTGGATCCTAAATACGGCGTGATGTACATGAGCGACGACCCGGCTGTTCTCTCGTGTGAGAAAGGCTTGCAGAAGGTGTTAGTGTCGTCCCTGCATGGCGGCGGGGACCCTTCTGATGAAGACTTCGGTAGCGCTTCACAAGACACAGACAACCGGGACACACCGGCTACCGAGCTGGCCCAGCGGCTGTCCATCACCGCCTACTTCAGATCGATCCTCCGGATGCCCAAGGAACTGGCCTGCCTGTGCGTGTCCCACTTCCTCGGCTGGGCGAGCTTCCTGTCCGTCATGTTGTTCTTCACCGACTTCATGGGCCGGGGGGTGTACAAGGGGAACCCGAGCGCCCCGGTGGACAGTCCTGACAGGGTCCTGTACGAACAGGGCGTGATGATCGGCTGCTGGGGGCTCACCATCAACGCAGCCTCGTGTGCTCTCTACTCAAGTAAGTACATTGCAGTCTTTGTCTATGTGATCTTCGGTCTTCTATGTCAGTGATGATGGTTAGGAGTAGATTGGAGAAAATTTTCGACCGACTCCGACGGGGGGCGACACAGGTTATCTGACACATCCTTTGCTGCCATCACGTGTTTCCGACGTCACGTCCGGGAAGCTCCAGTAGAAGGGTCCATTCCGTGAACAAGGCTGACGGTGTCGGTCGAAAATTTGGTCCCAATTTACTTATTGTTGGATAGAACGTTTAGCCCTTTTGGTCATATTTCACGAAACTTCTTAAATTGTCGTTTTTGTTCTCACCACAGTGTCTTTGGAGCGGATCCTTACCCACCTGTCGTACCGGACCATGTACATCTTCGGGTACTTGGCGTTCGGCGCAGGGATCGGCAGTATGGCCATCATCGCCCAGCTGACGGAGGTGCGCTGGGAGATCATCTTCCTGTGTCCGGTCATGGGGATTATGTACGGCACCCTCAACAACATCCCCTACAAACTCATCTCACGGTACCACACACGGGACAAGGTAAGACATTTCTTCATCTGCTCTTTTCCGTTATTTGCGTCGGTGGCGCAACGGTTGGAGCGTTGGCCATGGACGCGGAACCATTATAATATCGGTCCCGGGTTTGATACTGCGGATTATATAATACATACAATAAAATACAAGGCTACCATGGTATTTTCCAAGCAGATGTCTGGCGGCAAAAGCGTTACGATTAGAACTGGCCATGGCCATACACGTCGATAGGGTGGCAAATGGTAACTGTCTGGCAAATAGATACTGCCTGGCCAATTTGATACTGTCTCTGCAGCCACCGAAAGATCTGCTTGGAGATTACACCAAGGGACGTTACCACATTTCTATAGTACTAGGCTACTATTCTGGCTAAAGATACTAGAGATAGGAAAGTACAGTGTAGCTAGGACAGGTTTGGAAAATGTTGCTTCTGACAGAACGAGAAACGTGCTAAAATTACCCCCCTCCCCTCCACGAACAGTACATCCGTACCGGCGTGGACGGGTCGGAGCGCCGCGGCATGGGGATCGACTGCGCGCTGGTGTCCTTCCAAAACCAGCTGTCTCAGATCGTCATCGGCGCCAGTATGGGCTCCATCGTGGCCGCCGTGGGCAGCGTCATCTCCGTGACGGTGTGCTCCAGCGTGCTGGCCTTCACCGCCTGCATCGCCGCAGCCTTACTGGTGCACTACGACGTCGACGGCCGAGAGGACACACTAAACTACGTGTAACAAGTTTGAACTGCACTTTCCAACACAACAAATTGGACTCACCCAAATTTTCGACCGTACAACTCCAGTCTTTGTCAAGAAATGAACAATCCAACGCTTCCGTGACGTCACGCAGATAACACACGTGACTCCGTGAGCAATAGATCATAGCTTTCAGAAAGTCTGTGGCGCCCCCCGTCTCTGAGTGCCCTGATGTAGATGGCCTCTTTAATCCCTCATATGGTGGTGCTTTTGCGGCGAAAACGTCAGCACTTAGGTGAGGTTTTTATATTTTGGTTGTGTAAAAGAAAACTCCCGTATCCTATACTTTATCAACCTGATGAAACATTTTTCGGAAGTTATATTCATACTATGTGTTTCTGTGTCTGTCTGTCCGTCGGTATACTAGTAATACACCGATGTTTATGTGTGTATAAAGCTTAGTTAAGAAGAAACACTGAAATACATCATCAGTGCTGAAACGTCATGATTGCACAATGGTAACAAAATAGGTATCAAGAGGTCATTATGAAAAAAAAATTAAAGTTGATCCACATCGATCGTCTCAATATGCTCTTAGTTAGTAAATGTGCCTCGCAACAATATATGTAAATATTACATATGTAATAGATTGCACTCTACCTAACACTTTTGTGTACATCATTAGTTCCATAGAGCCATTTTACAATTACAATCGTTTCATTCTCTGTATCTGACATCAAGCATACATGTAAATCATGCAAACTAGGCTTTCCTTTTTAAACATTTTAGTAAATATATTTTAACACATTTAATGCCGCCATGTATGAAGTTATATCATCATTGGTTGTTTTCCTACAGTTGTTTCCTTTATAGATTTGTTGTAATGCACAGTGCAAAGTAACACTTTGATGAATTTTTCTTTCATTATTACATTCGCTCGCTAAAGAATGCAGTCCAGGGCTTGGTGCATCCATGCTCATAATGCGTTCACAGGGAGTTAATTCGACATGACGAAGTGTTTTTTCTTGGCGACGCCCCAGGGGCGGAGGCATCTATTCCTTCTTGTCGCGTACCGGCTTGGCTAGGTAGGACTTCATGAAGAAGTTGAGGAAGAGCACGGCGAAGCTGCCGTACACCAGGAACATAGTGTAGAAACTCTCGTCGCTCCAGTTGCAGTCTCGCCCGGATTTCACCACTCCGTACACATAAAAGATTACAACAAGGCCTAGAAACACATAATAGCATGTTAAGAATTGTTTGGGACGCCCCCATACACAAATGACATATACTCCCATAGTTTGCCAATCTCAATACAATAGGTGAAAATGAAAGCGTGTTGCGTTTGAAAACAATTAAACAGCTAAAACAGCAAAACACGGACTAGAGGCAATATGCATATGGACTTTCGTGTACATTTGATTCATTATGTCACGTGTCCAAAACAATTCGTTAATCGTCTACAAGTATATATATAGTCCCTTTTTTGCTTCTGTTGTGGTCAAAAGGTTTATCAAAAACAACTTTATCAAAAGCAATGATATAACCAACACACCTGTGATCATCTGAAGCACCTGCAAGGTTGTAATCACCATGGCAACGGCCTTGGGAACCCGAACGCGGGAAGCCCTCAGGGTGTAGTACGGGTACATCAGCGCATGCACAGAGAAGTTCATGCACATGAAAAACCTTCAGAGAGTAGAACGAAAGAACGATAGACATTCGGAGTCAAAATCCTCGCACCGGCGTTTCAGTATCACCGCCTTTTGGGTGATAGCGTACTAATTCCTGATTACTGCCATGTTCTTAATGCTATCATTTTCTCGTAAATAGTAAGAAAACACTCATAGATTTCGTTAACAGTAAGAAATCACTCGTAGATTTCCGACATACATAGTAGAAGACACGACAGGAAATCTCCTTCCTACATCATATGATTATCTGAATCTAAATCAGTCCCACGTTTGATCACTAATCTTCTGGTTAAAAGTTGCAGACCCGCGCGTAAGTCATACAAAATCCATTCAGTCCACCAATTTGCTACTTTTAAACCAACTACTCAACGTAGATATCCCACCGCTGACACCAAGTGTAGGGTTGCAAAAGGAGAGGCTACTGAAGAGACGTGTGGACTCTCTGGTTGCCTCCGTACTTACAGTGCTGGGCCTGTTAGGTTGACGTACTGGTAGAACACGGCTATCAGGGTCAGGGCGTGGTGGTACCAGTGGAGGAAAATCAACTTCTGCTTTCTCGCCACAATGAAGAACGTGTCACCAAACTCAACTGCCTATGGTAAAAAATATTTAAGAAACAAATGTATTGTTACCTCCATGAAAAATTGAGGTGTTGTTTTTATATGCTTGTGTGTGTGTGTGTGTGTGTGTGTGTGTGTGTGTGTGTGTGTGTGTGTGTGTGTGTGTGTGTGTGTGTGTGTGTGTGTGTGTGTGTTTCCGCTTGGCTCAGGTTGTAACGGATATGGTTAGTTTCAGTCTACTCCAGAGTGAGTCATTAATTACTTCTACACCTGGTAGCGCTCGCTGTTTTCACAGGTATCTTTCGTTACAGTTCAGTAACGTTATAAATGCATTAATAAGTCGTGAGTAAACAAAGGACCTTAACGCTAAAACCTCCGATCCGTTAATCTGGTGACCTCACTGGTTGGCGGTCAGCCTCTTTGCACTTATACAGGGTTAATTTCGTGGTACAGGATCTATAACCAGGTTCACTTTGTGGGTATTACAAATATCTAGATTATTTACAGGCAAAGTTCACTACTTTTCTCCGTTCAACACGTGGAAGATCTGATGCAATAAATGCCAAAGTTGCAAGCGGCACGCCCATTCTACATACCGACAGCACGTGTCATGTTGGTAATCGTTCGTTACAGTTCAGTAACGTTATAAATGCATAAATTGACATATTTTATTACTTAATGACCTTAAGCATATTTACTTGGTAAAATATCTTATATACATGATCTTCTTATTTCAATCGAATGATGAGGTGTTCCTCACTTTGCTGAGAGTGAAGGCCACAGCCCAGAACCCTGAGATGGGTGCAGTCAACCAGTGCCCGTTACACAGGCTGTGCGTTAGGCCGCGCTCTCTGAAGTCGTGGAGCCACACCGCATTCAAACGCAAGGCACCCATAATGCTGAGGAAAAAGACGAATAGATTCTATATTACTATGATATCTTTGGTCTGGACATGTGTGTAGACGGCATATCGATGTACAACGTCTTCATTTTAAGGCATCATTTTTATTGTAAGATGTGGGGAACAGATTAGAAAGTATCAATTGTTATGTGAATTACAGCAACTTAGTTCAGTTTCAACACAGAAAGCCTCTGTTATGTTTTGTTAAATAAGAGAAAAAAACGAGACAAATCTTGGTTTTTTAGTATGAAATAGTTTTTGTAGAAAAATCATACCTGAAGACACTGAGGCAGGCGCTCCAGATGGCCAGGAGAGAGCGCATGTTGTAGGCGGGCCTTTCCTCCATGTACCACCGCCCGACCCACACCAGCACCACGTAGGCCGCAGCCAGCACATATCCTGCAAGCCATGCAATTATTTCAATGCCATGTCACTATGTTAGTCTTTGTAGTTCCTTTGAGAAATTTAGACAAATCAAAATGTTACTTTTAAGAAACCGTACCTTTACCTTGCTGAAAAAAAGTACAAGGACGCCAGTGCCAACACGGATTTTTTTCACACGCGCGTCAGATTTTGGGCTTCAAGAGGGATGCGTGAAAAATTTGTGTGGGATCATTCTTATAAGTTATATCAACCTTTCTCATCCTCCGATCCTCCGATCCGTTAATCTGGTGACCTCGCTGGTTGGCGGTTAACCTCTTTGCACATACGGGTCAACTTCGTGGTACAGGACTATAGCCAGGGCGACCAACTTCGTGGGTATTACAAATACCTAGATTATGTACAGGCAAAGTTCATTACTTTTCAAAGTTCATTACTTTTCTCCGTTCGACACGTGGAAGATCTGATGCAATAAATGCCAAAGTTGCAAGCGGCACGCCCATTCTACTTACCGACAGCACGTGTCATGTTGATAATATTCTTAGCCTCTAACAGACTTCAGAGGCGGCTAAAAAGAGTAGAAATTGACCAAGTTACAACATGCCAGGGAAGTTGGTTCGTTAAAGGAGTACAGTTTGCCACTCAAAAACTGTACTACTAACCTACTCCCCAGACTTGTCATCTGTCTATTATGCTAATTTCTACTCTTCCCAGCCGCTTCAGAAGCCTGGTAGAGTTCGAGACTCATATATTCTTATTTCTCATATACTAGTATATTCTTACAAGGAAAACTACGCCACTTCATACTGAAACGGAACGCCCCTTCTTACATTACAATTATAGGATTGTATTCCAAAACGCTGTCATGTTATAGTTTTTCCCCGTGGCCATATACGTAGTTTTCAGTGACAGTTGGTGACATAGAGTCAACATTTTACCACATTGCGGTTCTCTGTAGTATGTATTCAATAGTTTACGTGTACGTATATTGACAAATTGCAACGTTGTGGCGTAACACCATGTGGTGTTGCGATTCCTTTTCGATTGCGTTACACCGCACATGCCCGGTAGGTAGAAGTCGGCCACATCTATTTATCGTGGGTCAACATTACCTAAACCAGTACTTTGACCGCCCTAAACAGGACAGATCTTTGATCGGCACTACTGACCGTAGCCACCAAGGAATTAGGTCATGAAGAAATAAACAAATAAACACGATTTTTCCGCATTCAAGGCTTATTTAAAAATCACATTATAACTAGAAAGGTAACATTTGCAGCAAAGGCATTATGTTTACCTTCACATGGCCCACCTAAACAAACTACTGATTTGTTTATTCTTTATTCTTAGTCAAACAAATTCATATATGTGGTGATCATGCAATAACTCAGTTCTGCATGGCGCTCAACATGATGTAACCCAACACCAGTTTCCATGGTGACAGACGTCTGGTTCAGGTCAATGACCTTATTGGTTTGGAGAAGAAGAAGAAGAAGAGGAGGAAACAGAGCAAAAACAGTATGTTTTCCTTCAGTCAACACAACAAGACCGAACGTGTTACGTGTGGATGATTGCGTATCCCACCATGTAAAGGTCAATTTAGTTAATCATTTCTCAAGAACGACAATTTTATGGCACATGGTTGTCACCGGACTATATAGTCCATACTAATAGGACGGACTGACACTAACAGATATAAAAATGTGACCTTTTTTATGGAAAAACTGAAAAACATGTAACATACTGAAGTAATGTGACTATTATGAATTGTTGTGGAAATATGAATCCTGGTATCATGTGGATAATTTATAATTGAGCAAATAGCTGAAAAGTGGAGCGGAATGATTGTTGATTGACAAAAGGTGGCCTTCGATTCTCAGAAGTCTACGCAGCAAAATTGGCCCACAGGCAATGTCACATATAAAACACGGACTATTGTTCCTTGATATAAGATACAAAAGATCTCACGAAAATGGCGGTGTTCAGCGTCTAGAGTGGCTAGCTGTTTAGTATCCCCAAATTCTCCCTTTCACATATAGTTTTTATCTGTCAGTCACCTCATTTCATATCGATTTATTAACGTCCACCTACCAAATTCACATAAATGTGACATCTAGACCCCGCGGTAACTGTTAGTGTCAGCTGATTGTTACACGTGTAACGCAACGTGTTGAGGGTAAACTTAACTTAACTTAACATGTACGAAACAATATATGAAAGTTTATTGCAAATTCGTGCCCGGAGGCTAATTGCAAATTACAAAAACATAAAAGAACATTGACAGAGTATAAAATAGTCTACGTGATGAAGGTAGCTGTCTAGAACTAGAACTATGTCTAAAACTATGTCTGAAGGGTTTGACTTCTCTTCTGTAAACCATGGAAGACGTAATGTATACTCTTTACTGTGCATAAGTATCACTGAACTCAATAACCCTATAATACTGCAGCTCTCTGCCTTGAACTTTTGACACTCTCCGGCGAAGAGGGGAGGGGGGACTTTAGATATGTTGTCTGCACTCACCTGTTTTCCAGACATTACTGAACCACAGGTGAAACTCCGGGCCGTTAAAGTCGGTCTCAAACGTGAAGGGCGGAGGGACGTGGAAGGTCAGGTTAGTCTCGGCCATCTCGGGAACCTGTCGTAGCTCTGTCCGCCTGACCTCTGGGCTAGTCACAAGACGTCAGTACAAGAGCAAGCATGAGGGGACCGACCGTTTCTGCCTCGAGAGGGGTGTGAAAATTTAAATCCTACAGGTGCGGTAAGGCCTGATATGTTAATTACAGAATTTGCATGTCATGTTCCCTTAACGTATTCTTAAATACTCGAATGTTTTTTGCGTAATCTTGCCGACAAGAACCTTGTTGTACCACACCAGTTCACAAGTGTTACTGGATTGTCCCCAATTACTCCCGGCCACATACTTCCGGGTTCCAGGGTAACCTAGGAGACGGCATGATCTTGAAAGTGCTGGCGTGATGTCTGTTTTGGACGCGCGTCACAGTTGCAAAGAAGGGGCCTTATTAAACCATTGCATGCAATAGGAAAAGTCACCGGATATGAGCTGTTGAAAAGTCATATATTGTTAACCCCCATATAACTTTGAAAGTTGGGACAGGGGGGAAGGGCAACGACCTAGCGGTGAAACGCGAGAAATTTATAAAATTTCCTCATCAACCATCCAAATTAGATGCTGATTTGCATGATTGTCATCTTTTTAAGTATTATTTTCCAATGGTCTACACATTATTTCAATTTCTTTTACATTATTCCGCTAAATTTTTTCCCTGTCAACTTTTTAATGTGTACACTACTGAAAAAAACGGCATTTAATAGTATTTTCTGTTGCTTTCCTTTGAGCTATGTGACTGGTAAACGTTATAATATAGACATTATAAACCCAGTAACCGTTATACCCAAAGAAGGAAAGCTGTCAAAGCAATCCTATGTCTCGGATTCAATGTCACATTTCTAGACAGAAGAATTATAAGGGCGAGTTTGATTTTGAACCTCGATGATGTGCCGCTTTATCAAGCATATTGCTTGAACAATCTGTGGTATAACCCGCTATGCAGAGGAAAAGTCTGATCACACCCTCTGACCCCTGTTCTACAAGTGGTACAGTCTGTCCTCTCTGCTTCTTCGTCATCATCATCAACATGGCGCCGCTTTCTGAAGCCAGAGAGCGAGAGATCGAACAGTGGCGTCAGGCGCGCTCCAAGATCCGTG
>NW_017804464.1:2567344-2570930 GCF_001625305.1 Branchiostoma belcheri
GTAGTGTGTGTGTGTGTGTGTGTGTGTGTGTGTGTGTGTGTGTGTGTGTGTCTGTGTGTGTGTGTGTGTCTGTGTGTGTCTGTGTGTGTCTGTGTGTGTGTGTTTCCGCTTGGCTCAGGTTGTAACGGATATGGTTAGTTTCAGTCTACTCCAGAGTGAGTCATTAATTACTTCTACACCTGGTAGCGCTCGCTGTTTTCACAGGTATCTTTCGTTACAGTTCAGTAACGTTATAAATGCATTAATAAGTCGTGAGTAAACAAAGGAACTTAACGCTAAAACCTCCGATCCGTTAATCTGGTGACCTCACTGGTTGGCGGTCAGCGTCTTTGCACTTATACAGGGTTAATTTCGTGGTACAGGATCTATAACCAGGTTCACTTTGTGGGTATTACAAATATCTAGATTATGTACAGGCAAAGTTCATTACTTTTCAAAGTTCATTATTTTTCTCCGATCAACACGTGGAAGATCTGATGCAATAAATGCCAAAGTTACAAGCGGCACGCCCATTCTACATACCGACAGCACGTGTCATGTTGGTAATCGTTCCTTACAGTTCAGTAACGTTATAAATGCATAAATTGACATATTTTATTACTTAATGACCTTAATCATATTTACTTGGTAAAGTATCTTTTATACATGATCTTCTTATTTCAATCGAATGATGAGTTGTTCCTCACTTTGCTGAGAGTGAAGGCCACAGCCCAGAACCCTGAGATGGGGGCAGTCAACCAGTGACCGTTACACAGGCTGTGCGTTAGGCCGCGCTCTCTGAAGTCGTGGAGCCACACCGCATTCAAACGCAAGGCACCCATAATGCTGAGAAAAAAGAGGAATAGATTCTGTATTATATCTTTCGTCCGGACATGTGTTCTACAAGGCATATCAGTGTACAACGTCTTTATGATCATTTTTAATGTTCGTTGGTATGAAATTGTTTTTGGTTCGTTGGTATGAAATTGTTTTAGTCCGTTGGTGTGAACTTGCTTTTGAATACAACCATAGTTACCTGAAGACACTGAGGCAGGCGCTCCAGATGGCCAGGAGAGAGCGCATGTTGTAGGCGGGCCTTTCCTCCATGTACCGCCGCCCGACCCACACCAGCACCACGTAGGCCGCGGCCAACACATATCCTGCAAGTTCGTTGCAATTATTTCAACGCCATGTCACTATTATTAGTCTTTACAGTTCCTTTAAGAAATCCACGCAAATCAAAATGTTTAGTTTGATGAAGCCGTACCTTTATCAGAAAAAAAAAAGGATTCATTAACATAATATATCTTTAATACAAGAACGCCAGTGCCAACACGGATTTTTTTACATTTTTTTTCACAAGCGCGTCAGATTTTGAGTTTCACGAGGTATGCGTGTACAATATTGCGTGGGATTACACTAAGTTATATTAATCTTTCGTGAGTAAACAAATGAACTTAACGCTAAATCCTCCGATCCGTTAATCTGATGACCTCACTGGTTGGTGGTCAACCTCTTATACAGGGTCAATTTCGTGGTACAGGACTATAGCCAGGGTCAACTTTGTGGGTATTACAAATATCTAGATTATGTACAGGCAGAGTTCATTACTTTTTAAAGTTCATTACTTTTCTCCGTTCAACACGTGGAAGATCTGATGCAATAAATGCCAAAGTTGCAAGCGGCACGCTCATTCTACATACCGACAGCACGGGTCATGTTGATAATATTCTTAGCCTCTACCAGGCTTCAGAGGCGGCTAAAAAGAGTAGAAATTGACCAAATAACATGCCAGGGGAGTTGGGTCACTAAAGGAGTACATGCAGTGTGCTGCAACCTCCGGAACTGCACTCCTTTAGCGGACCAACTCACCTGGCATGTTATCTATTTGGTAAATTTCCACTCTTTCCAGTACCTCTGAAGCCTGGTATACCGGTAAAGCTCGAGACTAATATATTCTTATTTCACGACTTCACACTGAAACGAACGCCGGCCCTTCTTACATTACTATCATAGGATTGTATTCCAAAACGATGTCATGCTATAGTTTTTCCTGTGCCCATATACGTAGTCTGAATCTTCTCAGTGACAGTTGGTGACATAGAGTCAACATTTTACCACCTTGCAGTTCTCCCTATTACGTATTCAATAGTCTACATGTACGTATATTGACAAATTGCAACGTTGTGATGTAACAAGTATATGGTGTTGCGATTACTTTTCGATTGCGTTACATCGCACATGCCCAGTAGGTAGAAGTCGGCCACATTTATTTATCGTGGGTCAACATTACCTAAACCATGTACTTTGACCGCCCTAAAACAGGAAAGATCTTTGATCGGCACTACTGACCGTAGCCACCAAGGAATTAGGTCATGAAGAAATAAACAAATAAACACGATTTTTCCGCATTCAAGGCTTATTTAAAAATCACATTATAACTAGAAAGGTTACATTTGCAGCAAAGCAAAGGCATTATGTTTACCTTCACATGGCCCAGCTAAACAAACTACTGATTTGTTTATTCTTTATTCTTAGTCAAACAAATTCATATATGTGGTGATCATGCAACAACTCAGTTCTGCATGGCGCTTGCAACTTGATGTAACCCAACACCAGTTTCCATGATGGCAGACGTCTGGTTCAGGTCATTGACCTTATTGGTTTTGAGAAGAAGAAGAGGAGGAAACAGAGCAAAAACAATATGTTTTCCTTCGGTAAACACAACAAGACCGAACGTGTTACGTGTAGATGATTGCGTATCCTACCATGTAAAGGTCAATTTGGTTAATGATTTCACAAGAACGACAACTTTTTGACACATGGTTGCCACCGGACTATAGGACGGACCGACACTAACAGATATAAAAATGTGACCTTTTTTGATGGAAAAACAAAAAAAAATGTAACATAATGTGACTAAAGGGAAAATATTATGAATAGTTTTGGAAATATGAATCCTGGTATCATGCGGATAATTCATAATATAGTGTCAGCTGATTGTTACACGTGTAACGCAACGTGTTGAGGGTAAAATTTAATGAAGTCTAGCATTGGAACATGTACGAAACAATATATGAAAGTTTATTGCAAGTCCGTGCCCGGAGGCTAATTGCAATTTACAAAACATAAAAGAACATTGAAACAGAGTATAAAATAACTAAAGTCTACGTGATGAAGGTAGCTGTCTAGAACTAGAACTAGAACTATGTCTAAAACTATGTCTGAGGGGTTTGACTTCTCTTCTGTAAATCATGGAAGACGTAATGTATACTCTTCACTGTGCATAAGTATCACTGAACTCAATAACCCTATAATACTGCAGCTCTCTGCCTTGAACTTTTGACACTCTCCGGCGAAGAGGGG
Source organism: Branchiostoma belcheri (assembly GCF_001625305.1). Lineage (NCBI taxonomy): Eukaryota > Metazoa > Chordata > Leptocardii > Amphioxiformes > Branchiostomatidae > Branchiostoma > Branchiostoma belcheri. Next base: position 2,570,690 of record NW_017804464.1, read on the forward strand.
GAGGGGGGGGGCTTTAGATATGTTGTCTGCACTCACCTGTTTTCCAGACATTACTGAACCACAGGTGAAACTCCGGGCCGTTAAAGTCGGTCTCAAACGTGAAGGGCGGAGGGACGTGGAAGGTCAGGTTAGTCTCGGCCATCTCGGGAACCTGTCGTAGCTCTGTCCGCCTGACCTCTGGGCTAGTCACAAGACGTCAGTACAAGAGCAAGCATGAGGGGACCGACCGTTTCTGCCTCGA
>NW_017804464.1:2570950-2579027 GCF_001625305.1 Branchiostoma belcheri
CTACAGCCTAATGTTTACAGAGTCACTTTGTATGGGCCCTCATACCTTTTTTTCTGCCTTTGCTGCCTGTGTGCAATGTCAGTTTGTACATGATGAATCCAAACTCACTCTTTCTCCCCCTCAGAATGATACAAAATTCAATCCACCACCTGCGCCTGAGGAAGCATGACCAGCCATGAGCGCCATCTAGCAGCTGGAGGGGGAAGGACAGTTGGCTGCACCTTTTAGCACAAAGACATAGAGACTCCTCTTGTAACTATCAATATCAACCATTTTCCTGTTGAAGTTTGTTAAACACACAATATCCTGTAATACTTCTGAAAGCTTGAGTTCTTTGAGTTTTGCTCTGAAGTCGTATTTGTCACAAGGTTTCTTACAGTAAAACTGTGGACATTGAAAGACAATGCCAGCAGAAGTAACACTTGGGTACCTTGTTGATATTTTTGACAGTGCTGAAGTGATAGTCACTGCCCTCTCTTACAATGATGTGTTCCTCATTTCTAATTACATTTGCAGCCACTTTCCCCATGGAATGAGAAGAGTAACCCCCTCTTATTTTTGGTGGAGACAAAACAGAATATGTAGACGATATGTTTTGAAGAAATAAATCTTGTTTATTCCCTTCTGAGGTAAATCTTATGTTTATTTATTGATTTAGGATCAACATGTAAATATATATATACAAATATCTTCCTCAATTTTTGGCAACAGTCAAAATATATAATAACACTTTTTCAAGAATGTTCAAGAACATCCACTACAAATTACAACATGAAACAAAGGAATTGAAGAAAAGAGGAATTATTCAGTGTTTTTACGTATACGCACATAGTATTTTCCAAAACTTGCCAAAAGCTGGTACAACAACCATTTGGAATACTGGTAACAGTAGCTTTACACACTTTGAGAGGTGTCCACTTATAAGACATGGAATGATTGTCACACCTAAACCCTGCATATCTAAGTCAAAGTATTGCATAATTTGGAAGATATTCCTGCTGAATTTGATGATAATTGTCCTAGAAAACCAATTTCCTATCACTTCAATACTGAAACTTTCATACATTAATATACATGTATGTACATGTATATATGTGTGGATGTGCAAGAGTGCCTGTGTGTACTAGCACCTTTTATTGTGTATGTGGCATATATATATGTACAAGATACAAATACATTGTATGCAGTAGTATACAAAATACCCTCTGCAAGTGCAAACATACCACAGAAAAACATCCTCAGTACAAACGTACTACTGCAACATAAACGATAACAATACACAGAACACCTCAGTCCAGAAGCCTTCTGTACACTTTTTGGACTTGATTTATATATAATTAGCTAATCAGACTGATCATCAACAACAACGCACTCATAAGATACTCTCCTGGGATAGTGCCCGGTACTGTCTCTGTTTATAGAATCGTAAGCGTGGTAGTTTCCCAACGGCGCTGGCTGTGTCTCCTGTTCTGAACTCTCCCTCCTTCTGGCTACCTCTACGTTGTCTCTGCCTGCTGAATAAGCAAAGTCTGGCGTGTGCTCCATTGCAGCGGCGCCACCTTTCCTCTGGGACGGTAAGTGCAGTGCGTGGTTGGCAGCCCTGGCAGCCTCCAGCTGGGCGATGGTGCTGTAGTTCACGTCGCTGCCGTCAGGGGGCCGCCGCGTGGAGAAGTAGACAAAGTTGGGCGTGGTGTTGTTTTCCCTGTACATGACTTCTGTGGGTAACTTTGGGCCCGTTTGTTCTGTAACATCTGCGTATGTACCGTTCTCTTCTTTCACTGCAGGGGGTGAGCCATTCTCATCAGAGGGGGTTTTCCTGTACACAAGAAAATAATACATTAGTGTCTACAATGACATTTCTTGGTGTCCACTCTGAACAGTAAATGACTGACATGACCAACTGTTTGTTGGTTCTTAATGATACTATTTTTATACTCAGATGAAATATCAGAAGTCAAGAGTGTATACATGTACTTGATTGCTAGAACTAGCATTTATGCAAATGATTTCCTGATGACAATGTAACTTTGATGTCAGAATGATATTTTGTTAGCAACTGATGATTGTATCTTCAAATGCTGTAATGTATCAAATTGTTGCTAGTATGCCAGTAATAAGTAAAAACATAGTGAACTTACCTCTTTCTTCTCATGATGAAAAGGACAACAAAAAGCACCACAATAAGCAGCAGGGCACCCAGTACGATACCTACGATTGTACCTGTCGAGAAAAATTTGGGAAGTTCATAATTACATTTGACGGCAAATAAATATATGTGATGGTAGGTAGTAGGTAGTAGTAACATTGAATAGGTTGTAACATTGCCCTTTTCAGACTGTAATGGCAGTGGGTTGTTAATCCCCTGTGTCTTAGGACACAGTACCTTTTACATGTACCTCCCCCTACCCATTTTACACCTGGTTTGAGTGAGGAAAGTTGTGTAAAGTGCCTTTATAAAGGACAGGAATGCCAGGAATCAAACCCGTGACCTTTTGATCTCATGTCTGCTAGCCTAACCACTGGGCCATTTGATGCCACAACAGTGTACTAGTATTTGATAGGTGAAAAAGTAGAATTGGATTATTTCTACTCACCAGCAGTTAGTGGTTGTGATCTTGGCTGATTGAGAGATGGAGAGTTGGACATCCCAGAAGGCATTGCTGTTAGAACAGAAACATTATGTCAGCATAAATGCAATAATCATTGGTATTGCAGCCAAAGGTGACATAGAAGCTAATCTCCAAGCTGATGAACTAATGATCTGGCTCAGCGTTTTTTACTAGGAAAGTTAGAGAGGTACATTACCAGAATAATGTCGCAAAAGCACTACTAATAATAAAAACACTATATCTGCACTTGGAAATTAATCATAAGCAACAAAACATGAAATTTAACGTCAATGTGCATGGCATGTAGAATTTGTCCTAGAGAAATGCTTTGGAGACCCATGACTTAGGAGTGTACATTTTGTATCAATGTCATTTTACCTGTGTAAGAGGTTGTATTAGCCACTCCTTTGCATGCAATGACTGGTTGAGGAAGGAAGATTTCAAGGGAAGGTACATACAATATAAGATCCACAGCAATTTCAGCACACTATTGGAGTCAAAATACAGCCTTACACGTACAAGAGAAAAATGTCACACAAGCCTACTCTCCAAGCAGAGGTTTGGGTTTTGGGGGTATTTTTAGTGTGTTTTTAGGCTTTTTTATCGGGGTTTCTCTTTTGCACTGAATTTTTTTTCCCACCAAACCCAACCTCTGCCGGCACTCACCCCGGGGAGGGGCAAACCTATTAAAAGCTATTCAAAACAGACGATAGTGCCCCTCCCCGGGAACCATCAAACTGTCATTAGGGATATCCATTTTATTGTGGTGGATTATCACACATCTAGCCAGTCAGGAAGGCATTCATTGGGCCACACGCCTCCTGCTGACTGTGCCTATTCATGCGTCTGGTTCACACCTCCTTGCAGAACGACTGAAATGTGTTGAAGTGATTAGGTTTATAGCCCATTGAAGCTTTCGACTGCCGGCAGAGGTTGGGTTTGGTGGGAAAAAAATTCAGTGCAAAAGAGAAACCCCGATAAAAAAGCCTAAAAACACACTAAAAATACCCCCAAAACCCAAACCTCTGCTTGGAGAGTAACACAAGCCCCCACCACTGGGAAGTTTTGATGTACCGCTCCCAATCATATTGACATTTACTGCCATTTCTTAGCACATTTTCTATACATGCACTTGCAGCTGGATACCTGTGTTCTGAGTCTCCAAATCTGGTGGATCGGTGGGGGTGATGCCAGGAATGTGAACAGCCTGGCTTGAACCTGCAAAAAGGGAAAGAACAGTGCTGGGTAGAGCTACCTGTTTGTGTTCTTATATGTCATTATACTAGGTTACTCGTTAACTTTTTAAGAGTTCTATACAAAGTTAAGGAAAGGATGAAAAAAAATGAAATTCTGAGTGACGTTTGAATTTGTTGTGAGTTCAGAAGGCAACCAGGAAGTTATGTTAGGCAAACATGAAAAAAAAAACTTGTCACAGATAATCAGGATCACACAATGAAGTTTACAAAAAAAAGTGAACTCCGAAGAAGAAAAGATGTGAAGTTGCTCAACGACCCTTCGTGTTAATCCCCAAGCAGATTCTGTTGGGTAAGGGGAGTCTATATTGGCTTCCTGTATCCATTGGCTTCCTGTGTAAACCATTGGCTACCAATGGATACAGGCAGCCAGTATAGACTCTGCATGCCCCACAGAATCTGCTTGGAGATTACCTCAGTGTAGCGCCCCTTATCTTTCAGTTTTAGTACTGCAGAAGTGCCCATCACCACCTAAGCTGCCACCTCCAAGAAAAGTTAGTACGAAGGAGATACTAACTGGAGGAGTTGGGGTTAGTCGTCGTCCCACCTGTGGAACACTTGATTGCCACGGCGTAACCATGGTTACAGGAGCTGACGTCAACGTCACGCAGTCCCCAGTAGTCATAGCTGCAGTCCTTCAGTCGCCTTTCGTCGTTGTTTGGGCAGGTGACCTGAAGAACGTGTTAAGTATACGTAGTATATGAGATAGTTTATCTGCCGGTCGTTACATAAAGGCAGAAGCGGATGGCATATGTGAAATTTTCAAGCAGATACAGGGGTGGTGATGGTCAGGCTTTTAGACTGACCTGGCTATCAAGAGAAACGCCGTTCACAAAACGTTACAAATTTCCATCCCACATCTGCTTGGAGATCAACACGTGTATGACTTGTCATTCCCAAAGCAAGTACAGCAAACTAACAACCCAGGCTCAAAATTCGTAAAATACAGCCAAACAGATGACTTGGTCTTTGGAGTTTTTTGGTCCACCGTGGCCGGTGTTCATGTACTGTCCTTGGTGCTGATTGAACAATTTTTTGCCGGATTCCACTATACTAACCCCCTTAGGAAGCCGTGGTGGAGGCTAACATACCTTACTCCCTGTATGGTGTAAAGTTATGTACCTTGCTTAACCAGACTGGAAGGTCGTTCCCGTCGCCATAGCTGCCAGGCCCGTACACGACGTCTGCAGACAGGTACCCGAGCTCCTGACAGACGACCCGGGCCTGCTTGTCCCGCCACCAGCGCTCCCAGGACGGTCTGTTCGGAACGTCACAGATCGTTCCCCAGGTACCGTCATGGTAGATCTCCACACGCCCCTGGGCACGATACGACCCTCCAGACAGCCGCACTGAAGCTGTGATCGTATATCATAACAAATATTGAGAATATAAATAATAATCGTTCCTCTGTACATCAAAGTTGGAGTCTTCAGAAAAGTGTTACCCAAGAAATTCTTTAGGGCGGCCGTAGATCATGCGTAGCCTCTACCGGTCTTCGAGGAGCGACTGGGAAGAGTAGAAATTGGCGAAATAAAACAGGTAACTTGTTTGAAGACAAAATTATTGCAAAGAGTGAGGAGCATTTTAGCGTAAAAGGAGCATAGAAAGCTTGAGAAATAAAAGGAGGTCCGATCACATATGTCGTGAGTTTACTACAATTATTTTGGGGGACAGGCGTTCTGATACAGCCAATTTTCACATCTTACATTCACAGAGGAGTCCAATGTCGTCATAATGTGTACATGAGTCCAGCTGACTTTCGCAGCCCCACAGCGTGTTCTCGTTCCCAGAACAGGACGGCGAGTACTGTATGATCCCGCCCGTGGCGTTCGGGAAGTGATCTCGTGCCCAGACCCCCGTCACTAGTCCGGGAAATCCCAAATGGCGACAAGCGACCTGGAAGATTGAATGAAACAAGAAATGCTTTTAGTCGGCAAATGCATGTTTACCCTCGCATATGGTCTGCTCTGTTAACTATTACTCAAACACATTCACATATATTGTGACAGGAGTGTAAATCCCTCCTACTATAAAATTGCAAGATGGAGAACAAACTAACCCTGAACTCCTCTTCGCCCCACTTGGTGCCGCAGACAGGTGCCCAGATACCGTCCCTACTGGAGAACTCCAGCCGGCCCTGGTGTGGCACCGGCCCGCCCCACAGCCGGATCTTCTCTACGGTACGGAAAATGATAAAGTTTTATATACACACCATCTTTGTTTTGTGTCTGCTTATTCGGCGTAACACATCAACTTTGCAGGCACTCGGTGTGGTAGTTAGCCTACACTGAGCTGCCTCAATCCTGGTTTGATAACTATAGTTTTCTCTAGTAGCCAGGCCGAGAGAGAGAGAAAGAGAGTAGTTCTAGTAGTAATTCTGTATTCTTCTGGTAGTTATAAGATACAAAGAATAGCTGGTACATCCAACAGTTCATAAACAAAGTAAGTACATCTGTATTTAGAAAGTGTATAAGACATGGTATACCTAAACACACAGCTCCGGCGACGTGTGAGTTTGGTGCACAGGTGCTGCTGTGGGTGTTACAGTCAGTCAAACTATACACGTCTGCAAATGGATGGATATACAAAAAGGGATATACATTAAATAATGTCGTAAATATGCAAACGAGAAATCAACAAACAAACAAACAAACAAACAACCAAAAAATCAAATAGACGTTACCTGATGCCGCGCACGTGAAAGAGGTACTGTATATCGGGAACGAGCCTCTTCCGAAGAATGACGAAGTGAGGCCGACGGACGACTTGACGCCGCCGAAGCCGAGCTGTCGGCAGGCCACGGCCGCCTCGTTCCCAGACCAGTCGGCGCCACAGACGGCGTACCACTGATCTCCGTCCCGTAACTCTATTCTTCCCTCATTCTCCGTGTCTCCGTCCACAAGTCTCACTGTGGACAAAACGTCCGAAATAGTTTCATCACGTTGGTAAAGTAAGATACAGGAGTGTTCATTTACTACAAAACCAAGATAGACTAACGGAAACGAGGGGGGATACAGACTCAGCCACGGTTGGGATTGTGTTCTCCTCGCAAAAGCGCCACCTACATATAGCGGCGAGAAGCAGAACTCCAGTCAGAATCTATGAGGAAGGTGTGTGATAGACATTGAAACATAAGCAAGGTTAGTCTATCTTGGTTGTGTGAAAGAAATCGTCTATATCCTGTGGACAAAACGGTTTAAACAATGCGTTTACAATTTTATTGTATTTTAAAAACAATAGGACAACATATGGGAGATGTGAGAAACAGAATAATATTATCTTCCACCTATCTGAATAATATATAAAGACATATGAAATGAAAAAGAAACAGAACACAAATCATACGCGTCAATTAACTGGAACAACAAAGATAAACAGAAACTAATGATCTGACAAAAAAGGTTAAATGTTATCGCCGAAAATGTCAGGTAGGAGACTGTTACAATACAGTCTAGGAAGAACTACTTAATCATTATGCTGCACACGTACTGTACCCAGTTAGTAACACAGGACCTTTATTAACGATCCTATAATCACAGGCCCATTATCCGACCCATTGAACACAGCACGGACAGAAATCACTGGTGGTTTCTGTGGCATGGGGACTGTCTCCAAACTCATCGTCTTTACAAACAAGAAATTCGTCTGCAAGATCGAACAAATGCTACGCATTTTGTTGCGTTAAGTATTGCACAAAAATCGCATGAATGAATACTAGTTACCATTAGACTAAACATACATCACGATGTGGACGTAAGTTTATTATAGCACGCATGTACTTTGATATTTGCCTAAGACGCGTAGCTAAATACAATGGATACAAGAGGGTGGGCAATTCACAGTGTACCACCCCCACTTATTGAGACATTCAAGCAAACTAGACAAATTATAGTTTCCTGTAATAATGATGGTTTCATCGTGTTTATCATAGCACGTACGTACCTTGATATTTGCCGAAGACGCGTAGCTAAATACAATACAAGTGAGTGGGTAACTGAAAGTGTACCACCCCCACTTATTGAGACATTCAAGCAAACTAGACAAAGTATAGTTTCCTGTAATAATGATGGTTTCTGTGATACGAGATATTCTGCAGCAGCCCTTCCACTGTGTAGGCTAGTCTCTACCAGACTAACTTCGCTGGCTATATATAGGAGAATAATTGCCAGGGGAGTTTGACCGCCTTGTAGGTTTGACTGGCCGCGCAGTTAGAAA
>NW_017804464.1:2579047-2700691 GCF_001625305.1 Branchiostoma belcheri
CCCCCCCCGCGGCCAGACTCCCTTGGCCAATTTTACTCTCTTTTTTTCCACGATCCGTATTCCCGTAGAAAGGCCCAGTGGAGGCTACCTCTGTCCAGTAATTGTCCTGTTAGAAAGAGGTCAGTTTTTATCTTACAACTATGTTGTTATCTCTTGTACAGCGTTGTTACGGCCTGATCATGGAACAGTAGTTCTGTATACAACAGTTATGGCCTATTTCTTCTGGGTCAGATAACCACGACCCATGGCTAGCTGTGCAGATAGAGTAAATATTGTGCGACGTAGCGTATTATGGCATGGACAACTAGTAAACATACTTTTAAAGGCAACCAATGCAGTTTTAGGGCTTGGAGACCCAATTTTTCATAGCCAATAGTCTATAGTCGTTTACCTACATCCTGAGTCGAAACCGCACTATCCCAATGTACATTGACCCTCGTGGAGCAAAAGTTCCCAACATTCTGACGGAAAATGGTCACTGGAAGGTCCCTTGCCTGATTTTTAGGGTACCACCCAAAAAATAAAAGACTCATCTTGCGGCTTCTTTCTGCAGTTTTAAATGCCCAAAGTATGAAATGCTGACTCAAATGTGCTAATGTGAAGCAGCATGTGTCAATATCATAAAGATTGAATAAATTCAGAATATTTCCAGTTTTGCTGCCCTAAAATAGAATTAACAAGGAAAATTATTTGGAACCCTGAACTTCTATTGCTTAGATGTAGTAATGTTAATCTACCTACAATATACACGTAAGCAAGTCTTTGCTCAGTAGTGACCCTTTGATAAATTACAACCCGCATTTATCAGTGACTAATGTACCTTTGACATTCGTTTATACAAGGACGTTGTAAGCTCCTTGGTTTATAGGTTGAAACGTGTCAAGTAGCAAAGCCATGTCGGTTCGAGTTCATAGCCTCCACCGGGTCTTTCTACGGGAAAACGGATCGTAGAATTCGGCAAAAAAGAGAGTAAAATTGGTCAAGGGAGTCCGGCCGCGGGGAGGTAGTTTCTAACTGCGCGGCCAGTCAAACCTACAAGGCGGTCAAACTCCCCTGACAAATACTAGTATTCTCCTATATATAGCCAGCGTAGTCAGTCTGGTAGAGACTAGGTTCGATTTATAATGAACGATTTTCGTTTCCCTCTGTGCATTGAGACAAAATATATACTGAGATATATTTCTTCGTGCTTTGTTTAATTCATCAACAAAAAGTGTCTGACTAACGAACGTAACACACTGTATCACACACCCTCCATTATATTTATCAGTTTAAGTACGCCTAAAGCTGTCTCGATCTTAATTGATAAGACAAACACCACAATAGCTGGCGAGATCCTTATCGCCAAGGTACGTGAAATATTCAACACTGGATAAAGGAAAAAACAATAGCAGCAACGTTAACGCCCAGCCATTACCTGTCTGAGTTGAGGTGGCTTACGTTGATACCTTTATACCTAGAAAAACTTCAAATGTATGGCCATTTTAGCGTAACATTTTCCGATATGAATTCTACCTTTCTCTTAAGAAAGAGATCTTGACATTTAACGATTTTTAAAAGGTATTCAATTCAATTTCAGGACGTCTAGATTTTCATTTTTCTGGTCATTCTTTTAATGTATACGTAGTTAATTGAATCAACCATATCCCTTAGCATACTGAAATTTGTGAGGCAAAATACGATGTTGTTGACGGAAAACTGTTGCTTATTTTGTATCGTTGGATGGTTCTAGCTGTTTATTGGTAGTACATGTACGAAAAAATAAAATAGAGGGACTGCTCATGTGGCTTGTGTTTGGGCTATTTCGAATGCTGAAATGATTACTAAAAAGTACTAAGAAATGGCAGTAAAAGTTAATAGACAGATATGACAGATATCCTCATCCAGAGTATTTTCTCGCCCTGAAATTGCATTGGATGTCTTTCAGTTCAGAAAAAAAACAGCGCACAGTGAACCATGTCCGTGTGAATACAGGCGATGTGTTGTGGGTTGAGCCGGGCTTTGCCTGTCCAGGCGGGGGCCCAATTGTCTGTACAAAATGGGGAAGCCAAGCAGCAGCAAGTGGCTTTGTAGAACGCCCCGTCCTGTTTCTTCGCGCGTGTAAGGTCCTTTTCTTCTCCGGTCACGGATCGAGAAAGGACGGTCTTACCCGACTGGTTGGTTTGAATTCGAAACACGTCTAAAACAACAACAGCTAAAAAAAATAGTACAGGGTAAAACTTGTCTCTTCCAAACCGTAAAAAGGGTGAAATCGGGTCGTAATCGTTTGCGAGTCTGTCTGAGTGTTGTGGTCGACTGAACGAAAAGATTAGTGTCAGGATACGGGTAGGTAAGTCCTAAAACTGTGCCAGATCATCTCAATTTGTCAGTTATTTGTTGAAATACATGACAAATTCGCAAAGTATTTTTTCTCTATAGCCTAGGGCTAGTGACAAAGAGTATGATACTGACGTGTACAGTTGAATCAATGAAAGTAGGCGAACACGTTTTCGCATCCAAACTCTTAACGTCGACCTCTGACCTAGGCGTTGTTTGAACGCGGCACTATAATAACGCTGTAGTGTGTGTACTGGAGGTACAGATTAGCTCCCTGACCCACAAAAACCTACCAAACCCCCCTCCCTCCTCAAACGGTAAACCTGGCCTCTCCTCGCAAATACAGCTTTACCATTTGCATAATCTCTGCTCCACAGTTATAGATTAGCCACTGTTTCAGACTACATCAACTTGTTGAAACGTTCCCACCCTAAACAATGGGATAAAACGCAGTTTTGTGTCGGTAAGTGTATACACATACCACCGCTAGTTTATACACACCAGTTCGGTCCAAGCAGGTTGCTTAAAGAATGCGTTGTTACTATACTGACGAAAAACGGGGGCATGTATGTCACGCCAAAGTCACTGTGATTAACAGGTTGGCGGTTTGAACGCCTGCAAGGTGTCAATGTGTGGTAAACAGACGATAATTTCACGGACGATTGTTCTAGCTCACCCGGAAGTCTGACGAAGATTTGCGGGCAAACAATTTCATTTTACCCGTCCCTCCACCCACTTTTCTCGTACACAACACTGTTTTCTGTTACCCAGGGGTCACTGAGAACCGTTGGGATATCTTAGACGCACAGGTAAAGGTGAGATGTCGTCTTGCTTACCTTCTTGTACCAACGAAGACGCCCACTGAGGAAGGCAGATCGCAAGAAGCAGCACCCAGGTTTCCATCTTTCGTCTAACGCCTTTCTAGCACAACGTAGAACACAAACAAGTGGTCAGAGCCCCACTTAAAACAACAACGGAGAGAAAAAAGTCAAACATGGCACCGGGCCGGATAAGTTACCCTCGAGGGAGGTCGCTAGGTGAGACGTCACGTGACCCAACTTGACGTATTAAGTGGCGAAGCAGTTACAATGAGAGCAGGGTGTCACGTCCATCGGAGTGAGAGTAAACAGTGGCGCACACATAAACACGTTAAAGGCCCTCCGGTGCAATTTCAGGGCAGCAAAACTGGAAATATCCTGAATAAGGCAACCTTTATGATATTGGCACATGCTGCTTCACATTAGCACATCTGAGTCAGTATTTCATACTTTGGGCTTTTAAAACTACTGCAGAAACAAGCCCCAAGATGAGTCCTTTATTTTCTGAGTGGTATCCTAAAAATCAGGCAAGGGCCTTTCCAGTAACCATTTTCCGTCAGAACTTTGGGATTTTTTTGCTCCACGAGTCAATATACATTGGGATAGTGTGGTTTCAACTTAGAATTTAGATAAATGACTATTCAGATTTCCACATGCAAAATATTTTGTTTTGTATTGCCGCCTTGAATTTGCATATTGGATGCCTTTAAAGGAAGGGTGTTGGCCATGGGAAAGGAACGAACGGAATGAAAACACGCCACGATAAGACGGGTGTAGAATTTTCAAGTGGCTGTGAAGTGACGGGTTTGTTTACATGCCGCCATTTACCTTAATGAATTATGTTACAGGGTTACCTTTCCTGTGGGTGGAAAGTGCTCGATGGAAAGTAGTTCAGGAGTGAGTGAAAACCGGAAAATACGGATCCATCCGCACCTATCCGTCATCTTTACACATACCTATATGAGCCGTAATAAATGCCTAAAGAAGAAAAATACGTCAACTTTCAATTTTACAATTTAAATGTTTTAATGACTATTTACGACATTGCTGAAAGGCTACATGAAACCGGAAAATAAGGATCCATCCAGACCATGTAACGATGATATTTACGTACTCGTATAAAAGGTGTATAGATGCGCAAAGATTGAATATAAGTTAACGTTAAGCATGGTTGAAACTTCCGTAAATGCGGTTTTTCGTACCGTGTGAAAGTATCTTGAGGGTAGCAACTTTCCTCGTTTTGTAACGTTTTGATGCATTGTGTGGCCGTTCCTAAAAGTGCCGTTGTGTGCACACACGATTGTAAGTACGGACTGAACAGTCTATCATACGATATGGGCTTAAAACTGAAGCCAGACCTTCGTAGCCACAACAACTGATCATATGATACTACGACTGGAACAGGTGAAATGGATTTAACTGCTCAATGGTTTGAAGTGCGAGTATTTTTCTCAAGGTTTTCCTGGCATGCCAAAATAGGGTGGGATAAGAGTAACTTTACCATATAGAGAATTTCTAAATCTCTCTCTGGTAAATTGATGGAATAAAAGGGGTGCTATCCCATTAATTCACCATATAGAGATTTTCTGAATCTCTTTCTGGCAAATTAATGGGATAACAGGGGTTTTATCCCATTAATTCACTATATAGTGAACTCTTGGTGGTATAATGGGATAGCATTTTCGATTCTACCTATATCTATCCCATGTAAAAGTAGTTAGCACGTTTTTAAAGACAATACCTTTCAGTACTATAACTGACACACATACACAAAATTACGCTGCATACACAAAATTTACTCCTTTCGTCTATCTGGAGTCTTTAATTTTTTTCTTCTTACAGAAAGGTAACAAATTTTATTGAGCCATGAAGCAGTGCCAGCTGCTATACAAACTTAAAATTCTATATTTAGAAAAGATATAACTTTTATCGTATCATTATTATACATCATCAAAAGATTATCAAATCAGTAAGTGAAGAAATTTTAGTATTGCAGAGGAATGAAGAACTATTGAATTCACAAACACACAATTAATACAAAATTATGAGAGAGCCTGTCATGTAGCAGAGATTGTGCTAGGACAAAAATAAAGCATTAGTGTACTTTGCAAAAAAAAAATACCATGAAAATGCAACACTTGTTCTTTTGATATCTACTCCCTGTGTAGATTTTTATCGCTTAGAGCTATCGTGTAGCAAAGGTGCTACAGAGTCATTTCCATGACGTGTTTGTTTATTCTTTTTGTTTACTAAGGCGTATTCCGGAACTCTCTTGCTCCGGACATCCGACTTCTGTTTACTTTTTGGGTCATCGTCGTCGATCAAACGTTCGTCAATTGTACTGTAGTGCCTATCATCTCCGCAAGGTGGCGTGGATGGAGGTGGAGGGGCCTTTCTCTTGGTTTTGACCGGAGTGGCGTAGGTGACCTCAGAGGAGGAGGGGTTCAGTTGCACCTGCTCGGGCTCTGATTGGTCCGCGACCTGCGTGTAGGCGGGGCTTGGTGGGTGTGACGTCACGGGTACCTCTGGGTTATAAGGAGGAGGTCTGGACCACTCCGTTGTGTCTCTGAATGTAAATGTTAATGACCGAATTAATACTACATGAATTCATCGGTAAGTCGCACACGTAATGCATGTGCCGGCAAGAATCAAAACGGTAGCATGTCTAGAACACGAGATATCACACCGCTACAGTGCCGTATAAAGCCACTAGATTACCCATAATCGAACTTGACCTTGGTTATCCCAACCCTGACCTACCTACTAAATATCAGAAAGATACATGCACCACACCCCAAGTTATAACCGTTTAAAAATGGTCTACCCCTATATATGGTCTACCTAACACATAACCTACTCGGCGAAGGTAATAAATGTGGTCCCGACCAACCTTTTCCTCCGGAGGACGACAAGAAGAACCACAAGAATCACCAACAAGATGGCGATGATGACTGCACACACCGTGATCGCCGCTATCGAGCCTGGGTCCAGATAAAAAGGAACACGCATATTTATCAAATGGCTAAAGTATGTTGCACCACTTGCAATGGAATGGGAGACACCCTTAACACACGCTCGCTTTATCTGTCAGAGCTGACAATGCGTTGACTGAAAAGAACCATCCCCCCTATCGTTACAAAGTTTAGACTAGTCCTAACCTGCCGATAACGTCGCCGGCACACGATCCTCGTCAGACGGTGCCCTGGTACCGGGAGTTGGAGTTATGCTGTACGACTCCGGGAACGAGATTGCCTTGCTGGAACCTGTGGATACGAAAGTGAGTTTGATATATAAAACTTTTAAACCTCTTCATGGAAAGAAAGAAAGTCACACAAATTACGTAGAGAACAAATGTCAACTTTATGTTCAGTTGGTATAATTGCCCTTTCGCGTAACAGACCAGCTTCTTGGGCACGTGGAATGTTCTGTCACTCCTAACATTTGCACACCTAACTACAGGTGTTGTTTTGATGCTATCTAGTGAGGATGGCCCTATTGTGCTTCACGACAATGCATATGAGTCACGACTTACCGTTACATCTGACGGCCACAGCCTCCCCCGTCCCACATCCTGCACGGCCCGCCTCCCCCGGCCCCCACGCCGCCCTCTCAAACACACACCGTCTCAGCCTGTCCTCAGTCCCCGTGCACCGCGTGCCGTTTATCCACACAGGGCTCCTAAAACTATCGCCGTTCTGCACGGACGGAATGTTCTCGGCGTTGCTGTGGAAACCGTTCCCATAGAAACCGAGTTCCCTGCAGACGACAGCGCCCTCCCTGTGCGCGGCCCAGTCTCTGTCACAGACCACGCCCCACCTGCCTCTGTGGTACACCTCCACACGGCCTTCTGATTGGGCGACACCGCCAGCCAATCGCACTCCAGCTTTTATTGACAAGCGGGAGGACAGTATAATGATTTTAATTACTTAGCAACACAACGTCCTGATACTCATACATCTTGTTATACGTTGGCCAGTAGTACTTTCTTAAGAAATTAATATCAGTCAATGAAACGATGTTCTTAAGTGTTCTTCTCGTCGAAAAGGTCTTTAAAAATGAAAAACAGAATCACACAGTAGACAGAATCATGTCCATACCTTCACACAGCAGGCCCACATCCTCGGAGTGGCTACAGTCTCCCACCTGTAGTTTGTTGCAGCTCAACAGACTGCGCTCGGAGCCGTTACAGGCCAGCACGTACCGCGGTGTCGGGACGCCCTCTGGCGCCTGCGGGAAGTACTCCTCCGACCATCTCCAGTCGACTGCGCCGGGAAACCCAAGCTGACGACAAGCGACCTGAAACGTTTAAAATTGATTTCTGTATTTCCAGGGTTTTTTTCCATTTTAGAATATTTCTGGATTAGAACCTGTAATGAATTAGAGTCAGACGGGAAGAAGAAATGACACCATATTCCATCAGAAGTCTAAAGAGGACGCACTTTATCACTCGGTCAACTCGGTCCACTCGGTCCACTCGGTCAACTCGGTCCACTACCCTGGTCAACTCGGTCAACTCGGTCAACTCGGTCAACTCGGTCAACTCGGTCCACTACTCTGGTCAACTCGGTCAACTCGGTCAACTCGATCAATGGGTCAACTCGGTCCACTCGGTCAACTCGGTCAACTCGGTCCACTACCTTGGTCAACTCGGTCAACTCGATCAACTCGATCAACTCGGTCAACTCGGTCAACTCGGTCCACTACCCTGGTCAACTCGGTCAACTCGGTCAACTCGGTCAACTCGGTCAACTCGGTCAACTCGGTCAACTCGGTCAACTCGGTCAACTCGGTCAACTCGGTCAACTCGATCAACTCGGTCAACTCGGTCCACTACCCTGGTCAACTCGGTCAACTACCCTGGTCAACTACCCTGGTCAACTCATCAACTCGGTCAACTCGGTCAACTACCCTGGTCAACTCGGTCAACTCGGTCAACTCGGTCAACTCGATCAACTCGGTCAACTCGGTCAACTCGGTCCACTACCCTGGTCAATTCGGTCAACTCGGTCCACTCGATCAACTCGGTCAACTCGATCAACTCGATCAACTCGGTCAACTCGGTCAACTCGGTTTTTCAGGTTTCGCAATACCGTAAGTTGCAGGCAATCTTTCGTGCACCTGCACAACCGTTGTACCAGCTCACCTGTGCCTCCGGGTCTCCCCAGCTCCGACCACACACGGTGGTCCAGACACCGTCCAACAGCACCTCCAGGCGGCCCTGGTGCGGTACTGCACCCCCGGACAGACGAACTCGATCTACGCAAATTGTGAAGCAAAAAACCTTTATTTCTTTCTCCTACATGTATAACAGGGCCAATTAGAGGCCTTTGAAATAACGAGCCAAAGAATCCATGGTTCATAAAACCGCATAATCCGAAGGAAATGTTTTGGTAGGCATTCCTCCAAAACTATACTATATAGGTATTACAGTTTCCAGTCTGTAGTTTCCAGTGCTGTTCGCTGATAAAAGACAACGGTTGTTTTGGCGCAGACATGTCAATCATATGGATGAGTAGTCACGCATGGGTCTGAAGGCTTAATGCAAGTGTTGACCGCTTTAAGAGACGTGTAGAAATAACAAGTGTCTGGGAGAACGTTTCTGTGTAAACATGTTGTTCAACACATCCATTAAGAACACACAGGTGAAACGGGGGCGGGTCGTTATATATCCTGGAGGGTATATTAAATTAGTAACAATAACACTGTATTACAGAAAATTTCCATACATTTCCGTTATTTAATTGGGTTTGAAGATAGTGAAAGCAAACGTATATCTATAACCTGGTATTCAGTCTATCGTGGTTGGGGCGGGTTTTCTTCAGGGCTGCTGAGGATTTTTCTGGGCAGGAGTTTGAATAGACCCACTACACTCCTACCGGGCGGCCTGTTGTACTGTGCGGGGGAAAACTATTAGAGCCCCGAAGAGAACCTGCCCCAACCACGATGGACTGGACACCAGGTTGGTATCATCTATGAATGTCCCACCTTTACAGAAGACGCTCGCTACATCGTCCCCCAGACCACACCTGACTCTTGTCTCTCTGCACTCGGACAAAGAGGCTGAACCTGAGAGGGGGCAGTTCATCACATTATACAACATCTTCCTCCAAAACAATAACTATCTGTGTGTGTCCTTCTTTTCTATCTAAGATCTTTTAATTCTTAGCAGTAGATATCATAAGCATGTACTCTCAAACAAAGAGCCAGAAAAGTGAATAGAACATCATCTACGGTTTGCTGGTATAAATTCTATTATTACTATGATTGAAGTACGTTTTTAAGGGCCTTATTTCCGACGTTTAGGAACCACAACACTCAAGGAATTGGCTATACATGTCAAGAAGAATCAACCAAGGCGACAGCGAACACTCTTAGTTTGCTTATCCATCCATTGAGTCACTCATTCATTCAGTACTACGAAATATAGCGATGTGAGTCACTAGAATATCAAACATTTATTTTCGCTCTCGTAACGGAAGATGCCATGAATAAAATCTAATTTATGAGGCCTGTGTCCGTACTTGTCAACACTACTCTGATAACAGATTCGTGTTTTCCCCATTAATGACTAATTCCTACAAGTTCTAATCCTTGTACCATCTGTACAGTCGGTCATTGATGAATGCCAAGACGTTTCCGTGACATTCTGTACCAGGAACAACACATGTGCTGACAACACAAGAACACACACACTCTCTAGCCTCTACCGGGCTTCGGAAGGCGGCCGGAAAGAGTAGAAATTGGCCAAACATGCCGAGGGAGTTGGTCCGCTAGAAAGTACCGTTTGCCGCACCCGTGGGTCGCAAAATGTACCCTTTCTGGTCGGCTAAGTTCCCTGGTATACTATTCCCTTTATTTTGGCCAATTTCTACTATTTTTCCAGCGATCCGCGGTGCCTGGTAGAGGCTACACACTCTCTCCACAACAACAGGAAATACGCCCTCACCGCACCTGGCAAACAGTCAAACCCTCGGGGATAGATCGTCTGGCTTCCCTTTCCGAAGAACGAAGTTCTCATGCCGTACGTGGACTTGGGGAATTGCAGGTCCCCGAAGCCCAGTTCCCGACAGACCGTCCTGGCGGCGGGGATGGTCCAGTCGTACCCGCATAGAGAGAACCAGCGGGCCGAGTCGTACACTTCAACCCGCCCCTCGGACTCCGAGTCTCCGTCAGTGAGGCGTACTGAGGAGAGATAGGACGGGATAGGGTCGGATTTCTAACTTTGTTTGAGGTCGACATTTTCCACATTCTTGTCGCCGTAAGGTATACGACAACCTGACAGTTACTGAGTACAGACCGCTTGTTACGTCTCTCGGTCAATTTGGTTTGTAGATTCGGAACCGAGTAACGTTAATCAATCAACTTGGCATGTGGTAAGCTCGCTCACAGGGCGCGCATTTAAGGGAAGAGGGGAGGGTGGGAGCAAATTGTGCTTCTTTCTCACTCTAGGTCCCTGCTAGGCCAGAGTAACATAACGTGTACTGACAATGTTCAATTATAATGATCTTTATGAATGATCTAAACTAATATATAGATTTTCCGTTTGTTTTGAGATACAAAATCACACACAGCCGTGGTAAATATAAAATTTCACAATATAAAAAATATACGCTTAAGATTAGCAATATACGTAATACTTATATGTGTAAATAAAAGTATAATCCTGAAAACGTCATTATGAATATAATGGTAGCGTCCAGTTCTACACCCTTTTCCGTAGTGTAATGGTAGCGTCCAGTTCTACACCCTTTTCCGTAGTGTAATGGTAGCGTCCAGTTCTACACCCTTTTCCGTAGTGTAATGGTTTCTCCCAAACAGGTGGTTGAGATGAGTACCTAAAACGCCCCCCCCCCCATTTCCCGTTTTTTTAGGCCGGAAATATCAGTGTTGACGTACATTCCGGCGGGTGTGAGGCCTGGCTCAGGTAACAGCCCAGACAAAACCACTGTGTACTCGGGAATTCCTGCTACAAAACGAACGGTGAGCGGCAACAATGTCGTCCCACCGCCGGCAAGACATGAGTCATCTGCCCGCTAGGGATGCGGTCACAGTCTCGTAAATTAGCTAATCCCGATTAGACTGCTTCAAAACTAATTACTTCTACAGGATCAATCCCTGTCGCAAGCTGAAAAGCTGAACATTTTCTTGTAATGACTAAATTCCAACGTAAATCTCCATAAGACTGTGGTATTTCAACTGACAATATATCTACTGCAACCGAGTACATAACCTGCACAGCTACAGATGTATGACCGCTAGACTAATAACACTTGTACGTAATATGACATTGGCAGTAACATATTCTGTCGCCACCTACCTTTCTGTACAACGGCAACAGCGAGTTGAAACGTTACAGCGGCGAAAAGCACACACGTCCAACCTCGTACAGCCATTCTGTCGACCGGCGAAGAACAACAACAATGGTCGGTGCACCGCGGGTTAGTCTAGACCCTCCTAACTGAGCCGACGATTTGTAGGTGAGGACAAATAGCGCGGTGTTGAGTTGCATGGCGTCACGTGAACTCTCGGGGGCCCCACAACATCACGCCTACGGTAGAGGGTATAATACTGCACGGCTTTATCATATACACCACGTACGTGCGATGGCTACGAACCAAGTCCAGCTACCGCCAACCTTAACGACAAAATCGTCCGTTGAAACCATGCCAGGTCTTCAAACCGCGATCAATTGTTTAAAATCCGCCTCGCTTGGCGAGTTTTGATGTGCCTTTCCTCTTAGGAGGCAGTGACCCGTTCTAGCTCTCGGCTCCTACAGAATCCAGGGGGCGATTTCACCGTACTACCGCGCTCCAGATGCCCACAATGTGATCACGTCTGTCCTGTTAGTGGACGTCTCCAGTTATTGTTAGGCCTTGAGTGGATTATATGGATGACGTCCACGCGCGCATGAATTTTCGTGTTTTCAAAAAGAAAAAAAGACGTTTTTCGACCATACTGTGAATCGTACAAAGTATACGTAGCTGCAAACTTAGCAAATATATGCCTTAAATTGAAAACAAATATTGGAAAATGATACTTATGTAGCAGAATGCCAAAATCCATTCCAAAGGACAAGAAGAAAATGTGAAGGAATGAAAATGAAGAGTCTAGATCCACTATTCACCATGCCAATAAAATAATTCTGTGTGTTTAGTCATTTCATGACCACCTAGATTTCATAATGAACATGGTGAAGGCAACTTTTTTTGCCAAACTTTATTATTCGCACGCTCGCATCAGTTTTCGGGTTCCCAGTGGATGTCATCCATATAATCAAATCAACATGGCCTTACCAACCGTCAGCAGTTTTGAAAGGACGCGTCCGGTGGTAAATAGTTGTGGTTGGTCGATTAAACGTGCTGTCGGTATTGGACAACTTCGTTAGTATGCGTGTGCGCAAACTTTATTATCGGACGATTTGGCTACGTATATGGAACATATCAACTCCGGTCAATTCATATTTGGGAAGCCATCTTTCGAAGTTCAAGGGCACCATGTTGAAAGTCATGATGTGGTTGAACTTGCTACTGGAAAAGTAGTAAATGTCTGCATTAAAATGTTTCAAAAGGTCAAAATTCATCCTTAATGATATCTAGCTTTATTCTTGCCATAACATATAACGTTATAGTTATATAGAAAGGTTTCACGAATTACAGGTTTCAACTTTCTATTGTCTTTCAAAATCAATATATACATTTTTAATTATGTGACCTGCGTTAGCTAAAACTTGACTTTATCAGGAAATACGCAGTAAGCTTGCGTCTTCCTGTTGTTTTGTCGTTGAACATGTGACTAGTTTCACTCTCACTGAAAGCTGGTTTCACCGGGAACTAATCTGAAGGACTTTGACTTCCGAAGCCCCGAGTAAAAATATACAGGAGGAGGAAGTACAGCAAGCTGTGAGCGACAGGGAACAGATTCCGTCTGGGGGAACAGAAACTGGGCCTTCCTCGAGCCAATATCGGAAGAAAAATGATCTTATTATCTTTGCCAACTACATAGATTCTGTACATGTGCTTCATTTCTTAGTCTTGCGTATCAGTTCAATTCCTTCTTTTTACTATATATACATAGATTACGATTAAAGTAAGGAAGGAAGGATTGACTAAATGAAATGTGTTGACTTCCTATTACAGAGGTCAACACAAGGTCAAAAAGAATGTGCTTTCCCATGTCAGGGCCGCCATGTTGGCCGGTTAAACTTTGAAGAGCCAGGCTTGTGTATTTGCATAGATATAATGTCATAATTATAGAACTGATATAGAATTACTGAATTACTTGTCATAATTACAGAACTGTATTCATGTATAGAATTGTTAATTTACTCGAAAACTTTCAGGTTTGACCATACAACATGGTGGACAATGACGTCATAGTCACGTGAGGGCAAACCCCCTATTGCATCACGCAGAAGCATGTCGATACCGACACACAGATCTAGCTAAAAGTTGTCCCCGAGAGTTGCAACGATAGACCACACCGAACAGTTCTTCATGGCGTTATTTTTGTCCTGTCTATTTTAGCCCACATGTGTTTTATCGCCCACGGTGAAGTTGCTGATGATACTGACATTTCATCTTCCACACGCAGACAAGGTTAGTGACATAACCTGAGTTCAAGGGGACGTCTGAAAAGTTATAATACCCTCCACAGACGATATCAATTTTGCTTGAGGTACGGCCATATCCCTCCTAGCCTAACAAAACAGGAAGGCTTATATTGTCACAGTAGGGGTATATTTATACAAATTGAAAGCATTTATATATTTGTAATGATAATGGAACAAGATGATATACATTTCACTTTTTGGCCCTTTCTTCATGTATGAAAAGTCTGTATGTTACTGTCAGAATGTAGCAAACATGGGCCACTATGAGCGCGTTCCGTAACATTTGTGCCCAATTTACCGTGAAATGTATTATATTAACCTTGTACGCCGCAGAGCAGGGGTCAGTCTCGCCACATTTGTCGTAAATTTGCCGTGGAGTCACCCCGCGAGCTCTATAAGGCCACAGCAAGTAAATTTTATGGATGGCATCCTCCACAGACTCCAAATTTAATGCGATAGGGCAAAAAAAAAAACAAAGCGGGCCAAAAAACTATGATGCCCTAACTGTGCTTGGTGGCAACTCTACGATAGAAAATACAGTTGAGAGGACATGCTAATGAAAACTGACAGTGTAGACATCTATGATCATCTATAGTGACGTCTGACCTTCATATGTGTCTGTTATTACTGGAGAGAGGAATGTAAAATGTCAAAATAGCAGTCACACCCACTGTTAGAATGTCAGTAGCTTTCGGGATTTAAACTTAAAACACATGGTCTGTGAAAACATTGTACGTATTGTCATAATTATTCTGTCTCTTATTAAATGATCTGTCATATCAGTAAACATAGCGTGACGCCATGCAGTCTCTGTCGTCTGTGTTTTATTACCACACTGTCTCGCGCAATGGACCAGCGGGGTAATGAGTTGTAATGAAATATCGATTATTTCCGATTGAAAGTGCGCAATGTTCGTATCCTGGTACTGATTCTAATCCTTCTTTCCGTTTTCGAGGTACTTGCTGGGGTCATTCATTCATCCATTCTACTCCATTCATTCATTCATTCATTCATTCATTCATTCATTCCCCTTGACTCTCTCTCTCTCCATGTCTGACACACAGCCTATCTGATGATGATGATGAATGGTTTATTATGATTGTCATAATCAGTAATCAAAAACATTTCACAGCCTCAGACTCAATTGCAGACTTTTTCTACAGTTAAGGTAAAAGTAACTAGTGCCCTCCTAGATATTTACAAAGTATCGTTTATGTAAATTAAACACAAAATCACATTCAATACTAATTCAAAACAGGTACATTTTGGTACATATAAGTCTGTCTCTCACTCTCACTTACACTCTGACATTGAAGCTGGCGGGTCTCTGAAGTCCAAAGTCATTGTAGTAATCATGACGGCCCGTCAGCTATGGTTCTGCACGAACCACACATGGTGAGGTCTTCACGGGTATACTACACATGGTAATGGTTTAGAATGTCGGCTAAATATCATGCTTCTGTCTGTGCTTGTTAGCCCCGCTATCTTTTCTTGCTTTGGCTTGTTAGTCTGTATTTTGTTGGTTTTCGATAGAAAGGGTAACTCTAATGAACTTTGCTAAACAAAACTCTGTTTCCCCAAGTATAATCGAGATTTTGGAAAATATCTGACTCCGAATCTGAATTATTCACATTTTAATGTATGGCAATCCACCTAGCGGCTTCCTTGTAAATTGCTACATCAATTACATTATACAGCCTTGCTTACATGTGTATGTGTATTTACATACTTACATATTCTGGATATCTCTCTATACATTATAGATCTGTGGTTAAATACTCGTACCATAGTTATATCTGTATCTGTCTGTTGGTATATCACACCCACCTACTACTAGTATTATATTAACCTATGTATAGTGTTGTATATATCGTATTCTATCTAAACCTGTACATACGGAAACAGGGCTAGGCGTCTAAAATGTTAACGTTCTCAAACGTTTTCTTCTAACAAATTTTGATTTTCTATATGCAATTGATTTATTTCATTTTCTAACATGCAAGAAAGGGTCACTATGTAGAAGCGTTGTCTCTTAGTCTTTCTTATTGTCTACAATAGTCTCATTTAAGGGACGCCTTGTTCTATACTTCCCCCTGAATCCGTGTTCTTCCCTCTGTGCTTTCCGTAGGCCATGTCGCGGGCCTCTTTTTCTCCTTCTCTACCTTTGTTGATTCCTTCTTCAAACCTGTGGCCTCCTCTAGGGTGAAGTAGTAGTTGCCGGTGTCTTCGGGAGGATCGTCTTTGGTCTCTAAGGCAGGCTGATGTGTCTGTCTTTTCTTCATGGACTTGTCAACCTTGGCGTACATCTGATCAATGGCGTCATCCGACGGCTTCTGGCCCTCTTGCGGCTTTGGCTGGATCTGCAGTTTGCTCTCGCCGATGCTGGTGTAGTAGTCCTCTTCGTTAGGCGGAGTGTGGTACAGGCTGTCGTCGCCGTCTTGGTCGGCAGGTGGCGTGTCGTACAGGTTGTCACCACCGTCTTGGTCGACAGGTGGTGTGTCGTAGATGTTGTCGTCTTCGTCCTTAGCGTTTTGGCGTTCTGGAATGACGGCGTAGACATCGTCGTCCACGTCCGGCGGGTCGCTCGGTGGCAGTTCGGTGTCGTCCCAGTTTGTCCTCGCGGCCTCCAGCTGGGCGAAGGGGATCCACTCCCTCTCGTCGCGGGACGAGCTTCTCGGCAGCGAGGCTGGCGGGCGGTTCTTCCCGAGAGGCAGGTCCGAGAGCGGGATCAGCTCCGTGCCTCCTCTCGGCTCGTCGCCCGGGGTGGGCGGGCGCGAGACGTGGCCGCTGTCCGTGCTGGGTGTGCCGGCGGACTCCACGTCCTGGTCTTGCCGCTTCTGCTCCAACCTGCCACGCCGTCTCCTGGAAACAAGTAACTGAAAGGTCAAGGCTCGATCACACTATAATGTCCTTGATCATACTTGTCGTGCGACCGCACACAGACGATGGATAGTCCTGCGTGTGCCCCACAAAATTCAGCTATCGTTACGGAAAAGGTTGTCTCGGGTTCTTGTCGGCGACTGGTTCTGTCACAGCCTGCTTAAAAATCATACATCAAAATCGTACGACGAATAGGCCACACCGTTAAAAATCCATGACCAGTTGGTATCTGAGTAGCCTTATAGCTTTACTGAATATTTTCTTCAGGTAGACGAGATATGATAAACAAGTAAATTACCACACTGTACCACTCCTTAGTAGTTTTATGCATGACAACGAAGTGTAGATGACTTATGTTGTTGAACTCACCCAACCCGGCAGGCCAGAACGATAAGCGCGACTCCCAACAGAATCAGGAAGATAATACCGCCAACAACGGCCGCAGCCATGACATCGACTGAAGAAAAAAGTAAACTTTAGGCTCAAACAAACAAACAAACAAACAAATAAGTAAACTAATTACTAACGATATATTCATTTGTGAAAGCTCATTCTTATAGATAATCAACATTGTGTAAGAACAACTTAATTCCATGTAAAAATCTGTTAAAGCATAATGTGTAAAGCATAAAAGTATAAAGCATAATGTGTTTCATACGTCATAACATATTCTACATGTAGATCATCATGATATGTACTGATTTATACATACTCGACATTCCTGGCTTTGGAGCGGTCGTGGTAGTGCTTCTATTGGTTGCCATGGTGGCGGTTGCCATGGTGACGGTCGCCTTGGTGACGGTTGTCATGGTGACACTGCTCATTCCAGGTGTTGTGTTTTGCGTCGTCGTTGTGAAATTCGTGGTAGCTACAATTAAAAAAGCATGCATTGAAGCTGAGGGCGAAATTGGTGTAGCCCCCCTTATAAAAACGTTGACAACTAATACTAGTGCTGCTACTTCATGTTTTAATGCATTGCTGGTCCCCCTGTAGTTAGAACTTGCAATACTGATGCTCATTATTTTAGGACTGCTAATAGAAAAACCCTCTACTACTACTACTAGTAGTTCTCCAGCACTTCTAGCATTCCTGATAATACTGCTCCTCTAACAATTCTATTCTACAATTTAAACTATTGTACTCCTCCTCCTGCCTTTTTTGACCACAATTGTGACTACTTTTTACTGTCAATGGTCTGACAAACTTGTATGTCTTCCATTCTGACATAACCAGAAAAAACAACACACCTCGCCTAGGCCTCAACACTCTGTTGTGCATACACTAATCGCAATTTAAGGTTAACTTGCCTCGGGCGCGATTTTGTATCGTGATATGATTTGGAAGGCGCAGTTGCCTTCATTACAGAGAACTGGCGCTCAAAGTTTTGTCTATTTACTAGTAACAAGGCTTTAACGTGGGAGGATAATTTGGGGAGTGGCAAAATCGGTCTTAGTTGAGAGAAAAAAATGCTACAAGAACACTGTATGTGACCTTGTAGACAATGGTCACAGATGTCTGTTTGTTGACAATGACACGATGCATGGAAAACCAAAGCAAGGCGAATATTTGATACATGACGTACGACACAGGCATCATGGCTGGTTCACTTGAGAATTAGATAATCATACACGGATCATCATTAAAACTACACAATGCAGTATCTAGTGTCAAGAACAAGGTGGGCGGAACTGGTGACGTCCTGGCGGCCATGTTTTGGCCTGGGGCGGTGACAGCCACAAAGAACAACAGACTTTGGAATCCCAAACACGCCTTGGCGTCCACAAGTGCAAGAAGGAAGTAGACATACGTTAATCGTATCTATATTGGGTAACGCCTTCTACTTTTGTGCTTTTTGTATCAAGAATGACATTTACAACAAACTGTCCACGTCGGGAAAGAAAAATCTACCTCACACAGAAAGAAATAAGACACGAAATGGCAGAATGCGTTTGTAAACACATGAATGATCAGGTAGTTACATAAGGTTGACGATTGGACTGTTTACACTGATAATTTGCGCTGACAGATTATCTAAATCGTGCTATGAACTTACGACCATGATTACAAACACCTTCCCGTTCACATTTCAAACATGAGAACATTTTACAACCGTCGTCGGCCCCTTTTTTTTGCCCAAACTCATGATTAGCCCTACTTGATTTTACACTGTATTATCTAAATTGGTGTTTAGTAATTAGGAAGTTAATTTTCATTCTATACACTTTTCCTTTTGTACTATGTTCAGAAGTCGTTGCCATACATTGTGCCTTGTACAATAGTCGTGCACTAAAGTTCTTCTACAGAACGAGGGTTTTGGAGCATGGCCTACGTGACAACGTGTATGCGGGGATAGAACAACAACACGACAAATACGCAAAGACACATACCTTGAGCGAGC
Organism: Branchiostoma belcheri; assembly: GCF_001625305.1. Taxonomy (NCBI): domain Eukaryota; kingdom Metazoa; phylum Chordata; class Leptocardii; order Amphioxiformes; family Branchiostomatidae; genus Branchiostoma; species Branchiostoma belcheri. The sequence continues at coordinate 2,598,069 of NW_017804464.1, forward strand.
GACTCGCCTAAAGACAGAGTAAGTAACACCAGGAGAAGGAAGACGTGGACAGTTGGTCCTTCCATTGTCTTAGATCTTGTACTACAGAAGCAAGAACGTCTACTGAAGGAAACCGTGCAGCGACCATAACCTTCAACCACCACGCGTGCCTGCCAAGCTGGTGTGCTACACCGAAAGGCGGTTATACTGGTTATATAGATAAAGATACAGACCAATTATTAGCTTCTGACTATATATAGCTGCCCACAGCCCTACCTTCGGGCTTGTATAATTAACCCATTTGACCGTGTGGTACCATCTCAGCATGGTACTAGTCAGGTTCATTCAGGACGATTATCTGAGGAATGACCCAAAAAAGGAACTAGAAACATTTCACTACTGAAATGTGAATAGAAGTGAAACCGTTCGTAATACAATACAATGTTAAGTTCCTCTGTGGCAAACTAAGGCTGCACGTGTAACTGCCAGAGGCCTAGGATGTATTGTCTGACAAGCCAAACAGAGAGGACATTGAACCACAATTAAGGGTTGAATCGCCTACAGCAGTGGCGTACAGAACTCCAGTCAGTTCCCACCTTCCAACTGAAAATAGGTACACTACCTTTTGGCTTATACAATTAACGTTTTTAGCCGTCTGGTACCATCTCCTCATGGCACTGACACAGAGATTGATCTTTGGGAATCAGAGAAGACAGAAAATGAACTTGAACCCTGTGTATTTCTTTCCCGCTTCCTACCAAGGCTAGGAGTCTTTGCTATCAAGTCTTTGCTTATACCCTTATTAATATAATAATAATGAAATATGAAATGAAATACCTTAATTGTACATTCGTGCCACGACGGGCTAGGTACAGGTCAAGACTTAACAGACACATAACAAATATAATTAAGAGAAGGGTGTGCCCGTCCTTAGAGCAAATCATTATCATCCCTCAATTTGCAATCGTTCGACGATCATACGATGTGCGTCATCAGGTCATCAACCTCATTATGTTAATGTTTACAGGATTAGATTTATCATTTTCTAAAACTTATCATCATCAAATTTTCCAAGTATTTACAATGCATTTTGCAGGAATGATAGTTTCGTTGACATGCATGTTGATTCCTGTTTTATATTATATAATTGTATAATTAGAGCCAGAATGGACTCGGTAGAAGCAGGCTTGGTTGCCGACCGTATTAATATGTGTTGTTTTTTTATTGTGTTGTATATCAGTTAAATTGTACATCATATGGAAAATGACTTGTTTGCACGGTTCATCCAGTTAAAATACTGCAGTTTGTTGGTTTCGTATAGCCTTATTTTCCAACTTTCCAACGGTGACTCTATCAAATGCAACACTGACTTCATTATCAACTCCTTTAAGTTACGATATTACCTCCCACCATCTGCTTGGTTTTCATTCATATGGATCGACAGCGAAAAGTTCACTTCTGCAAAGGCCGTGACCACTTCTGCAAGCGATCAGCTGATCGCAAAACCACGTTTTGACGTCTAACTCAAGAATGAAGAACATTTGATGGAAGGAAATAAGTAGGAATAGAATAAAGACCGTGAGGAGTATACTAAGAAAACAAGGAGGCCGAGCAATGTCAAACGTTTCATTTTTCTAAAATTGAAAAAGCGGATATTCACCCCCTATCACACCCCCGTTTTGGAACCCCCGTTACGAAAAGGTCACTCATTCCCAGATTTCGGCATTTGGCGAGTTGGTAAACGCGATGGGCTCTTATGGGGGTTTTACTCCGGGTCTTTGCTGCTCTTGTTTTTGACCTTGAGGCTCACCCAAACTACCTAAACATCACAAATTTGTCGGTAAAGAACTGATTTACTCATACATCAGTTCATTTTGAAACAAAAAATTCCTAGAACGGCTTGCACTAGCGGCTGAATACAGAGCTTTTTGTCAATATTTTCCAGTGTTCACGAAACAGATTATCTAAAAAACGTACCATTTATTGTACAAAATAAAATTATACTTCCTTTACACCAATTAAAATAATTAAAATATTTGCAATTAGATTGTTGAACTACATGTATTTACAAGTCAAGTTAATATTATAAATCATTAGAAGGTACAACAAATTAGATGTTCGAGATATATAAAAAATATTTAAATTCATAAATTGCATGTCGTTATATTTTCATGAGAATATTGGGACCAAATAGACTGCTTCATAACAGTTGTTCATTACATATTAGTCTTATTAAACATATGAAGTTCTTGCATGTTCTTTGTTATGTTTACCTCGGAAAGCATTTTATTTTTTGCTCTGTTTCCCTTCTTATTCTCCGAACAAATAAGGTCATTGACCTGAACCAGACGTCTATCACTATATGGTAACAAGCGTTGGGTTACATCATGTTGCAATTTTATAGCAGGAGGGATTTAGACTCCTGTCACCATATAAGATGAATGTGTTTGAATAGGAATTAACAGAGCAGACCATATGCGAAGGTAAGCAGTCTGCATTTGCTTTGCAAAAGTTATCTTTTTAGTTTATGATGCTTGTTTACGCGGATGATGTCGACGATTTGAAATAGAGTTTCCCTAAGAGGTGTGTTTTGGTTTCTGCCGATTGTTTGACGACGATCTCCCTGTTTTCCTCAGTCAGGTTTGCCTCGACCTTGGCCACGTTTCTCCGTACCCGCTCGAACATGGTGGCCACGTCCTCGTCCCGACCGTACCTGTTGAACGCCCGGACAACTTGCTGGATCAGCACGGATCTGTATCAGGAAGACATCGTGTCATATGGTTACCTACAGTTGAAGAGGATACATAATAATACACCTTTTTTTCTCCTTCTAACCTCAAATGTTGCCAAGAAAATGTGTATGAAGCAATGAAGCAAGGAGTGGCGCTAAAGTGGGTTTTCATTAAATAATCGCAAAGTTGAATGAGAATGAAAGAATGCTTGTGACGTAGTCTTCCTGTAGTAGATTACAGTACATGTATTTAAAAAGCAACGTTGTCTAACATTATCTGTACTTCACGCTTTTACATTCATCTTCGTAATATAATAATTCACCTAAAACGACAAACAGTTGCCATACACATTAGCCATAGGTGAAGTAATCCACACTTTACCCTTGTTCGCGGCTGCGCAATGACACCTTTCCTTCTGCGCATGCCCATGTTACAATGTAGTCCACATCTGTAGGAGCCAGCTTACCACACACCCCGGCCCAGTCTACCTGGAACTGAGAATAAAGGCAGAGTGTGTCATCATCGTGGCTTCTGTTGTGTTATTATGTTAACGTTTATGTTTTTGTTTTATGTTTTGAACAATGCAGTAGTTTCTTAAGTTGGACCACGTGAAGGTAAACATGATGTTACCTTTCATGTTACTATATCAGCATACTTTTTGTCTGGCTTTCGTGTATGTGTGCGTTTACGTACGTAAGAGAGAGAGAGAGAGAGGGAGAAAGAGAGAGAGAGAGAGAGAAACGATGTATGTACAGTCTACATATTTATATTGTGTTTTGTTTCGAATTCGAAGTGCTTAAACACCATACCGTGGCGGTTTCCGTAGTTGGTTCTTCCTCCGATGAAGAGTCGGAGTCGCTGTCCTGCGGGTCCCGCATGGCCACCGCGTCAGTCGCGTCATCCACTCCCCACCTCGCCTTCCTCACGCCGACATCTTTTTCACCTAAAACAAGCAACGACAATCCTTGATTTGATTTGATTTGATTTATCGAAATTGAAACAGTACAATACACGTGGAACACAGGCAGCAGTTGCTGGTGTCGTGTCCCACACATAGAAACAAATACAGGACAGGACATTACTCATTTTCCATTGAATTAAGTGAAGAACGTCGTGTAAAGTACCTTTCCCAAGGGCACAAAATCGGTGACATGTCAGGACTCGAACCCGGGACCTCTTGGTTCCGAGTCGAGCACTCTGCCGTTACGCCACACGACCCCACATCTTTAGATTCAGATTTTTATTTCCAATGACAGAGCACAAGTACACGAATAAAATCAATATTACCCGAAATGCGTCATTGATCACAAAGCAGCCGTTAGTGTTAAAAATTTAAGTATACACATCATGATACATTATAGAATAGAATCCCCACAGTCAGAATAATCTCAACTTAACTATTAAAAGCTAGATTCGACAACCCCATGGCCATACATTGTACCTTCCCCACATTATATTATTTGTAATTTGCATAATATATAACCTAAAATGAGACTGAGAGAGCTCTACGTCTTAATATTAGATGAATTGTTAACAAGAAGAATCAGAAAGGCAAAGACTATGCCTGCCAAGCCGCTGGTAGACAATTTAATTAAGCTCACGTTTGCCCCACGTGTAGCAAGCTCGAAAATTCAAGGCTTCTGCTTTCCCTTCTTCAAAGACCGCTTTTTTTCCTTCTTCAAAGAAATTCTTGGGAAATTATTGGAATTGCCTCTGCTGTTATGCGGCCAGCTCCAGACTATTTAGTGATTACCATAGTAAATATTCAATGCTATGACTAACCGCAGTGTTGTTGCTAGGCCTTTTAAGCATAGCCCCCTATGCTGTGATTTGGGCCCCTATATGCTGTCTTTCAACCAGTATAGGGGTGTTTTAGGGGGAGAACCTTCATAAGTAATGCAAAAAATGAAAGTATAACTTTAGAATGAAGCTATAGGAAAGGGAAAACCTTAACTTCACAAAATCCGTACCTCATTGAGCGAGAAATAGTGTCTCGGGGGATATGATTTTTTTCGGCTCAATGCACGACCTGCGCCGTGAAAGTTGCCCCTCTGTACCTGACCCCTATACTTTGAAAAAAATCCAGGTGAGAGCCCTGTAAACCTGAATGTTCTACTAACCTTAGCCTGGCTACCGGACCTATTTTAGCTCCCGAGTCCCATATTCCTCTATATTTGCGGAGAGGCATGATGTAGGACTCGGGAGCTGAAATGCTGGTAACCAGGCTAGTCTAACCTCACTTTACCTGAAGTCCACAGTGCGCAAAACACACACCCGTTTTTAATTGGGGTATAACAAAATCTAAAAAGGAGGAAAACTAGACAGGAGAGACAAGAGTTTTTTTAATCTTTTTTAGCCAGGAAAATAAATATCCCAGAGTTCATCGCGCTCTTAACCTTACTTAACTACCGTAGTACCGATCCGTTCAGAACCTTTCACGTGATTGGTCGACGTTTTTTTTTATTCCTACGAATTTTCATATATTATGCAAATTTGTTCTCTCATCGAATTGTAGCTAAACGCCAGACGCTGTGACGTGCGCCTGCGAGCGCGCTGCTCTTTTCTTGGATGTCCAGAAAAACTCGTTCCGACGTCTACGCCGGACAAGACACTCGAAATCATCGGAAGATCCAAATTATCTCTGAGGTGGGTTCTAATTTTTACTAGCACACGTATATATAACAGTGGTTCGAAAAATGCTGGAAATGGATGTCTTTGTTACTTATATCAACGTTCTTAAAGAAATCCTTGCTAATTTTGTTTCTATTCCATGCTCATTTGTCACACAATTTTGCTAACAACAATTAGGAATCAGTTTTGTAAAAATCCGACTTTCTAGTAAGCAAATACCTGATTGGGCGTAACCCGTAACACGCGACATTATGAGTCTGGTGTGACGCAGTTGTGTTTTTTCTTAATAATCTATGTCTTTTTACGACTATGGCTATTTCGATGGTAGGCGTGATCAAGATGTAGAATTTGTGGTACATGAAGGTTTTTACCTATTCCTGATAATTCCCTGGAATTTTGTAGTAAGGTTACAGCAAGACGGTTGTAACTAGTGGTCCCAATTTGGGGTAGCGAGTTTTTTTTTATTCCAACATTTTCATTGTGCAGAAAAACGTGGTCTGACGTCTATACCGGACAAGACACTCGAAATCATCCGAAGATCGGAATTATCTCTGAGGTGGGTTTGAATTTTTACTAGCACACGTATATACATATAACAGTGGTTCGTAAAATGCTGGAAATGGATTTGTTCCTATTTACATAAACGTTTTTAAAGAAATCCTTGGTAATTTCGTTTCTATTCCATGCTCATTTGTCACACAAATATGCTAACGACAGTAAAGAATCAATTTTTTTTAAAAATTAGACTTTTTCGTAAGCAAATACCTGATTGGGCGTAACCCGTAACACGCGACATTATGAGTGTGGTGTGACGCAGTTGTGTTTTTTCTTAATATTCTATGAATATCTTTTTACGGACGTGGCTATTTCGCGATCAAAATGTAGAAATTGTGGTACATAAAGGTTTGTACGTATTCCTGATATTTCCGGGGAATTTTGTAGGAAGGTTACAGCAATACTGTTGTGTCCCTATCAATATTTGGGGTAGTTTTTTTTTCTATTCCAACATGTAATCATAAGACGTGGTGGCGACACACTCAAGCTTTTTCAACTTATTTTTATGCCGCCACCAACATTACTCATTTTCACCTGAGTGAAGTGAGGAAAGTCGTGTAAAGTACCCTTCCCAACAGCACGAGATCGGTGGCATGGCAAGGTTCGAACCCAGGACCTCTTGGTTCTGAGACGAACACTCTGCCGTTACCCCACATGTTCATTTGCGGATTAGAAGATATATAAGTATATCATACCCTTATAGTAATGTGGATTTTGGCACACTTCTATGTCACTTTGTGAAATATGTGTTTTTCTCCTCGTATTAAAGCTTGCCACTTACCAAGGCCACTCACCAGGCTGAGGAGACCTACCGAAGTACAAGTACAAGTAAGTACATGAAAGCTTGCATTTGTTCAGATTTGGTCTAATTTTACTCTTTGAATTTTGTGAACAAAAGTACAGTACGAATCCAGAATATTTACGGTTCATGTCATGAGGTTATCCATTTATAGGACCGAACAGAAAAAACTTCAAGTATTTAAATCATAACAGTGGATTCATTTCTATACCACGGTTTACTAGTGGGTAGCTCTCACATTCGACATTCTGCTGTTAGTGCTACTTCGTATGCCCGCGTCATAGACCTAGGGGATCGTCCATTAATACTGTCTTCTGCCTTAGAACGATATTATGTAAGATTTTCCACTATTCTAGACATCGTTGTTTTACACATTTTCTCGTGCTATAAGCCTACCTGGGTTCATAATGACATTTGGGGAGTAAAAGATCAACGTCGTTACGCCGCAAAAACGTGTTGAATTCGACGCTGCCGAAGATATACGTATATACCCGAACGAAAGCCGCTGTTTGTTTACATTCTTTTTAGGAGCCTCCTAAAAATACAGCGGGCCTGCAGTTGGCGTCACTTACTCTCGCGCTGCGCTGAGTCGCCAGAAAAGCGAAATAGCGACGCTGATATGTTGAAATTTATTGAAAATGACAATATAGATGAGAAAATTTCAATTATTCATATTTACAGTTTTGGTGCATAAAATCTTACATAATGTCGCTTTAACAGCCCGACAGTAGATACAGCGGGTAATTCGGCTTCAAAAATTCTGTTGCTCTACTTCATTTTCTATTCCTAGTGGCTATATTGTACAATTTTGGGGAAACGAAGATGTAACGTATTTTCTGAGGCGCTTTTACTAACTCCTGATTTACAGTTTCTGTCCAAGGCTTTCTGCGGCAAAAGGAATTTAATTTGTAAATAATGAATGATAACGAAGTTGGTGTTTCATGAATAAAAACCGCCTCATGCTTGTTTACCCAGGGTTAGGGATGATGTAGTAGACTTCTTGTTCCCGACAGTAAATACAGGGATCAATTATATGTCCATATGGGATGGGTGACAATAAGTCCCCATACACAATAATAAAATACATTAATTTATTCATTCATATAAATGCTGAATCTTTCAAATAAACTTTCAGGTGACTCCTGGCGACAAAGGCAATAGGTCGGCCTGCCCCCTAGCGGATCCAGAGCGACCAGCAGTTTGCGGCAAGAACTCTGTAGAACATATTGTAGCTTCCTAGCTCATGCAAAGACCGCTTACTATATCCTAAAACATCATTAGCCTGAGATTTACTGCTAGGTCTTTATAGAGTGTTGTAGAAAGCTGTAAAGAGGCTGAAATGGCTGGCGTGAAGCTGTCCCTTTCTTTCCTCTTCCTCCTTTCGTTTGACCCGCATCAGGCGGGCCCGTCCTGTGCTGGTCTCTGTGAGGTAAGGCGCACTGGGTTCTGCCCTAGGCTGGGTGGGATCATGATCCTCACATCATCAGGAGGCAGACAACTGCCTTGTGCCACGTGCAACACGACCGGGCAGGCAGATGAGAATCCGCTCGGGTGTCTCCCGGGCGATCTGAAGAAGCTGCAAGTGGCGGGGCACTCCGACAGAAGCGGCGAGCTGAAACCACTGCCCCGCCTCGGTCAGCTTGTCACGCTGATCCTCGGGCCCGGAAACATCTGCACAGTTGGAAGAGGAGCGTTTGCGCCTGTGCCCGACCTCTTGGCACTATCCATGGAAAAGAGCGCCATCAAAACCGTGGGAAGCTGGTTTGACGTGATCACCAAGCTAGAGACGCTCTCGCTGTCTTGGAATGAAATCGAAGAAATCAAGGAGAATGCTTTCCAGCCACTGAGACGCCTGGAGTATCTTGAGCTGAGGCATAACCGGCTTCGTGCTGTAGAAGAATCCCACTTCTCAAGCCTAGCCAGCCTCAGGCGTCTGCACCTCAGCCACAACAACATCTCACGCATCGCTGGGAAGTCGTTCGACCGTCTTTCTCGCCTGGACACGCTCTCCCTGGATCACAACAAGCTATCGTTCCTCAGCCCAGATTGGCTACAGGGGTTATCCACTCAGGCTATCAACCTCGACAACAACCTGATCGCCACCATCCCTGCAGAGTCGTACTTTGCCATGCGCGGAATTCGAGACCGCATCTCTATCAATGAGAATCCTTTCCGTTGCACCTGTGCGCTGGGTAGTAGGTTGACGTCTACGAGTACGATTAGTCGTTTCACCCCCCGGGACAGGCTGCAGTGCAGCTACCCACCTGGCCTCTCGGGGAGAAAGATAGCCGGCGTTTCGAGGGGAGAGATGCCGTGCCGGTCACCCACAGCCAGAGTGTCACGCCGAGACCGCGGAACCACTCTCGTGTGTGAGGTCTTCTGGGAGAAGCAGCCGGAGATCGAGTGGCTGGATCCCAGAGGGATGGCCGTTGGGGAAACACAACCACTCCACCAATGTGGCGGCACTCTGACCACACGCCTGGAGCACGAGTACCCCACCACCCAGTCTCCTGAAGGAGGAAAGGCACACCCAAGAGACGCCCTCAGCCTACCCTACATCGCCAGGTCCACCTCCACCCTCCACATGAACCAGCAAGCCTACCGGTGCTGGACGGTGGGCAGCTTCCGGTGCGTCGTGAAGTCTGGAACAACAGGCAACGTCGTTGCCAACCTGCCGCTGACCAAGTCAAGCAAACAAGACTCGAGGCACGACCACACCGTGACGACAGCGGCAGGCAGCGTCGTTGCAAACCCGCCGCTGACAGCGGCCGCCTACACCTCAACACCTGCCCAGCGGAACGTAAGGGTGACGGAAAGGGTCGTCAAAACCCCGTACGAGACCCTCCGACAGGATGGCGCTACTCCGGCAGCTGATAAGGCACAACGGCACACCGTGATGACTGCCGTCTTCACCGCCAAACCTACCCGGCAGAACGGAAGGATAACAGAGAGTAAAACCAGGGACAAAGACGGCCAGCAAGACGGCAAAACTCCATCAGATAATAACCCAGTGAATGTCGTGACGATGGTATTCATCTACGTAATAGGAGGTATCTTGGCTGTGGGAGTTCTCGACAGGTTATTGGCCCGTTTCAAGAAGTGGAAAGAGAAGCGAAAAGAGCGTCAGGACTTACACCGCAACGCCGCCGCGGCGATCGGAGGCATGCCTCTGCAAAACCCCCAGCCACCGGCCGCAGCCCCCGCGACTGGGAACCCTGTACCTCCTCAACCCGCGAACGATGACATCCCAGACGACACACTCATTCCTCCGTATGCGGAAACGACTCGTCTGGAAAACCCCATGTATGGCGCAGACGTGACGGGGCCAAGAGGTGCGACATCGGCGTCCTCAGACCCTCGCCCAGGACCCAGCCGGCCCGCCAACTTCAGGGCCAGGTCACAGCCAGGGGGCTCGGGCACAACTCGGGCGGGGAATGCCCCAGCTCCACCTCCCCGTTCCGACAGGCAAGACGTCGACACCAGCGACTCTCACTACTACCCACCAGGCACGGACACGACTCGGCCACAAGACGTCCCGGCCCCGCTTCCCCGGACCAACTGGTACGTCAACTCTAACGTGTCCTCACAACCACGAGGCTCGCAGGGGGCGCAGGCAGAGAGGATCCCGGACCCACTTCCACGGACCCACACCTACATCAACTCTAACGTCTCGGCACGACCGAAATGCATGGGAATGGCTACTACGTCACGACAACGTGGAGCCTCCTACGACAACCGTGGGGCCTCCTACGACCCACAAGCCTTGAGGATGAAAGAAGAGAACGTCGAAGGTCCTAACCTTTACCTCGACCTGAACGGCCCACCACGACTCGCTGGCTCGGAGATGCCTCAAGCAGAAGAAGACGTGCCGCCCCCGGTTCCCCGGACCAACAAATACGTCAACTCTAACGTCACAGCACGACGTTTGGGAATGGCTACCGTGCACCGAAACCGAAGTGCCTCATATGACAAAGGCAGGACCTCCCATGTCAACCGTAGGGCGTCCTTTGACAACCGTAGGGCCTCGTACGACAAACTACGTAGGCCCTCCCGCGACAAGCGTCGAGCTTCCTACGACAACCCAGGAACTTCCTACGACCCACAAGACTTGAGGATGGACGGAGAAGAGGATGTCGAAGGCCCCAACTTTTACCTTGACCTGAACGGCCCACCACGACACGCTGGCTCGGAGATGCCTCAAGCAGAAGAAGACATCCCGGCCCCGCTTCCTCGGACCAACAGATACGTCAACTCTAACGTCACAGCACGAGGCTCGAGGATACCGAGACAGATGCCACCAGCCCGACCCTCATCGCACCCCCAAGGCTCGGACCAAGAAGAGGAAGTCGAAGGTCCCAACATCTACCTTGACCTGAACGGCTCATCACGTATTGCTGGCCCTTAGCTACAAAACCAACATCAACTCTATACTGATACTGGACAAAGGCCCCAACTCGGAAACTAATATCTACTACCAAACTGATACATAACCATTCAACCTGAGACCCCGTTGGAACATAATTTGTCATATATAATGGCAAGTTGGCATCTCGTGAGTGCCCAATTGTCAATTGAGTCAGTACACTGTTAAAAGTTGTGTCCCCTCCCCCCAAAAAATTCTCTTATTATTAGGTTTCTCTTTCTCTTACTTTCTTCTCTCTACTACATACGCCAGCCCTTCAGCTTTTATTGTGGGACAGGACAATACACATGTTAAGCCTGAAAATCACATCATACGGACACTTAAGCTCCAAATTAGCCTACTTTTGGGAGACTATAAAACCAGACTTCTAATATGTGAACTCTAAGGTATCATAATGTTAAAACATTACCAAAGCTTCAGACATTTCATGAAAGGAAAGTTCTGCTACCTGTGGCCTACAGCAAGATGGGAGACCAAACCTGGAACGGAATAGGACTATGATTATGGATAACGATTCTGATTTGATGCCTTGAACTGTATTATATTTACTTTCTTAAGCTTTGTACATGTGGGGATTGTATGTTCCCAGTGTAGAAAGACATGGGTTCGATTCCCATCTCGTAAAACTGTCATTGCAGTGGTGGTCTATTTATTTCAGTGCTTGCTGAAACATCAGAATATGAGGAAAGCGCTAGCTGGGGTGGAGCTACAATGTAGTAGAGTTATCCATGAACAAAGGCTCTTCTTGTATTATGCCAAACGAAGTACATTTTATGTATGACTAATACTTTTGTAATGTATTTTGAAATAGGATCATGTAGTTCTTATGATCATATGAATTAGTATCTCGAAAAGGGACCGAAAAGAAGGTTCCTGTAAGAATGAAGATATTTTTCTATATGCCTTGCTGTTCTGGAGATGGAATGTTCAAGAAATATGTTCATTTAAAAGTCAATAATGAGACAATGTCTTTGCCAGAAAAGTATTTTGTGTGCAGAAAACATTAAGAATGAAGAACTTATGGTTCTTGATGTTGTATTATGGACATCAGAGGCCAATAAAATGGTCTAACTATGACTTGAATTTGTGGCTCCAGGTTTACTTAATTGAGGGACATCTAGACAGGCAGTGCAAGACCCACATTTTAGTCCAGAACTCCAGATCTTCCCATGCAGAATGTTGGATCAATATCAATCGCCCCTCCCACTTCATCAAAGTATCACAACTGTAAATAAAAGTTAGCCATTGACCAATCCAACCAGTGGGCGAAATTATGTTCAGGACAAAAGATACAAAAACCGAAAGTTCTGCTGCAGTACCAAGGTTAGCCATCAGGAGGCCCATATTTGACCTTGACCTTTGTTTTCCTAAGGCCTACCAACACACCAAATATCATTACAATCTATAAAAGCGTTCTGAAGTTATGCTGACCACAAGTATGCAGAAACACAGACACACAGACACACCAAAAACAATACCTCCATTTTTCATGGGGGTAAAAAAGAAGCACACCTCCTCTGCACATCTGCAGTATGAAGACCTTGGGACAGGCGATGTTGTCAGACCTGACGATGGGCCGGATGATGTCCTTGTATATCCCGACCCCCCTCCAGTCCGTCCCCATGGCCTCCTGGTCCTTACCGTGCGTCATCACGGACAGCAGCAGACACGTGGACTGAGAGTGGTTCTTGTTAATAAACTTCCTGATGGCTTCCTTCATTTCCTAAATAGAGAAGGCATTATTCAAGATTTAACACAACTAATAAAACTTAGTTTGAGTGGACATACCAACTATTTTTAAGTTTCTAAAAGTATAGCTAAGAAAAGAATAAGAAATAGTCATGCCTTAAGTACCAGTGTTATCAACCAGGGATTGAGGTGTTTAAGAACTCGTATTTTTCCTAGAACTATCGTAGACTAGAACCACTAAATATATATGGTTACTATAGTTAGATATGAGCAAAGGTTAGGTATAACGGGTCGTTTTTTTAGTAGCCAGATGCCACCCCATCGCGTACCTGCGAAACTGGTGTCACGTGAAGGTCGGTTATACCGGCTATACAAATACAGAAAATGAAATACCAATTCAGTCTTTTAAAAGACCGCTACATGATATAACACCAAGGTGGCTGAAAGTCTGTACCGTCCCGCGTCCCGTCCCAATTAAAGTTATCTAAAAACTCTAGTTCGAAACACAAAATGAAGCTACTACATTGTAGTACTTACGTTGGAATTGAGATCTATCTTGACCTTCACATTGAAGCCAAGTCTCTGTAGAACGGCCTGAAGTTCAGCACTGTCCTTCTCCATCCCCTTCCTGTTTCTGTTTGATTCCGTGGGGAACTTGATGTTGTTTATAATCAGTGCATGTCCCACATTTGGACGAATGGGGTAGATCTGCTCAAAAAGAAGTCACTGATAAGTTGTTTATTCATATGACATGGTGTCTATAAGTGCTTAGTGTCACTCAGTTTAAGGTCTTTAAGAAAGCAGTGTGACTTTGTCCTTGGAATTCGAATAGACAAATGACTATTTCAAGGAACTCACCGGTGGTGGACCCAAGGCGGATTCAGGCCTCTCAGTTGGCCGGAGTGTCATAGTCTGTATCCCCGCTGTTATGTTCACGGTCCCATCAACTGGCAGGCAAAACTGTACATTGTTAGCATAAGATCTCTTCTGTATGTGTTTTTATGTAACTTTGGTCAAACTTTTAACTTTCGATCCAACACAAGAAGCTAGACTGCGATCGATTCACTGAAAATACACAAATAGTGAACCATGGCCCTCAAAAGAGTAAGTTGTGCCTAGGTACTTTCAGGAAGTACCGCTCCATCACACATGTACATACCTGCCGCTGCACCTGCACTGTCCTGTACTGGGAAGTCTAGGGATTCTTCTGAACTGGAAGAACTTTGGTAGCTTCCCCTAGCTGTTTGACTTGGAACTGCAAACAATCAGACTGCAGGTAATGACATGATAAACACCATAGGTAGTAAACCTTCGACCAGACGGGAGAAAAATTAAAGACCAATCGAAGACAAGCCTGCCTATAAGCTAAACTAGACATGCTAGTAACTACGAGAGGAGTCGTTGGTTACCTAGTGCGATGCTCCCTTTGCGTACCTCCTCTGCCAAATCAACACGGCCGCACTCACGGAGAGCGCCGATTAGCTGCTGCTTCTAACATGAAAAGAAAACATGACAAGTTCTAACATGAAAAGAAAACAGGACGAAAAATTCACTTCTCGATAACAGGTGGGACATAACATAAAACGAGTTTGAAAGAATTTGTTTGTAACAGAAGTGTACATTCAACTCAAACTTTCAAAGAAATCCACAAATAGTAGAAAAGAATCTACACTTTTTAACCCCATGAAACACTGAAGGTAATTTGAATTATAGTACTACAGAATGACCGCATTGAAGCTAACCTTCTCTTCCGTGGTCCTGCCTCCTGCTCCCGCCCACCATTCCTGTAACATCGCCTGGATGGCGTCCTGTAAGTTGTGAGAGTACTGCGAGCGGAGAAGGTTGACTCGACTCCAGTCCACGCCCAGGAGCAGGCCCAGGGTGCTCCACTCCATCCCCAACTTGTTCGCCAAATTCACAGGAAAAACGTTTGGTCGACCTGTTATGTGCAAGAAAGATATCGATGTTCTTACGTCAAATGTTATGACCAAGACTAGATTTGAACCTTGTACTTTGTAGCGTGCCGTTCTGTGAGGTGTTTGTACTTTGGATTTAAGAAATGTAGGACAAAAGGCAGTTCTGAATGTGACAATTGCAAACGGTGGGACGAAAGGAAAATGCACGAACTGCAAACACTAATGTTGATCCCCTCCCCACACGATCGTCGCACCTCTTTACATGCACAACATTAACGTTTCTTCCGGGTAAAGAATCATGCTATTCTAAGATCCTTAAAGACATGTTCTAACCAAAAAGTAAGAGTAGCCCGGGCATAGCTGGCATATACGCTGGAGAAGTGGCAGACTAGGGAAGGAAAAACCATGAGGTTTTCCTTGTCAGAACAGTGTGCAAAAAACGACGACTAGACATGATACTCCCTATACAGATTTGCTGGTACATTTAAGGGATTCGAACCCCCGACCCTGCGGTGCAGAGGCAATACTCAAGCTAACAACAAAGACCACAATACGTACTGTTCAGAGAAGTAGACATACCTGCTGATGCCATGTTCTATTAGTTTTAGCGCCGATGCTGCCTGTCGTCTGGACAATGTAACCATCCGGTCCTGTTGTCATTCTTTCGACAAAAATAACAGCAGTTAATGTGAATGGAATCGTCTGTATTTACCTCTAAAAGCTACCAATACGCAACCCGGAAGTAAGTCAGCAGTAAACAACTTTTAGTACAAATGTAGGTTTCAACTTTGTACCACCTGTTAGACATGATTTACCTTTTTAGCGTCGACGACAGCTGAAATTCTACATTTTGGCGATTCACAACAACATTCCTTTCACTGAAAATGCCTCTTATTCAGGTTTAGATACACTTTTAGACCAGCTGGAAGTAGAGAAGTGCAGTGAAGGTCGTAGCTTTATGTAAACACTGAGCGTTGGTCCGCAATGCATCGTGGTCTATATGTTTGACCTGATGAGCTATGACGCGTTGTTGAAACTTGAGCAGGTTTTGTTTGTCATTAAAACACGTCAGTGCTAGTGGTGTCATGTAGCCGGTGTTGAGCCAAATCCTTGAGCTGCCATGTACGTGAGAGGTCAGGTGTTTAGGGCTAGTGTTAGTGTTATTAGAGTTAGGGTTAGAGTTGGGATCATTGTTAAGGGCTAGGGTTAGACTTACGATTGGGGTTAGGTTAGAATTAGTCTCACACATCACGACCAAACCCCTGCCACCTCTTGTCTCAGGCATTAGTCGCAGTCATGTATTTGGCAGGATCATGTATATGGCTCGACACCCGGTCACCGATAGACACACAGTACATGTACATGTAGTATGAAACTGTTAATCTCTAAACAGATGCATGACTTCAACTTGGTTTGTTAAATGCAAGTTGCAAAACACACCGATACCGCTACATTTTTACTTTAGGGTACAGAAGTATTGTTTTGGGTGGCTGAATTGTAAGTTTGATTGTTTTGTGTCAAGTAGCAAGGGCTGCATGTAGTGTTTACATCATACAATCCCCTCTCACAATTCCAATACATCCACAAAACCCCCCCAAAACACTCCCCAGAAGTCTGAAATCTAATTTCTTGTTTTTATTTGGAAAACATGAGAATATCAATATCATAATATGTTATTTTGAAGCAACAAGGTTATGTTCTTGGTACATGACAATAAAAACACTGAGCATCATATTATTAACAGTTAACACATACATAGGATTACAAGTTACATTCTGTAAGTATTCGGCTTGAGTCATGTGGCTACACTGTAACAATCACATAAAGCCCCAACAGCACACAAAGGTATTAAATACAAAAGAAATATTTCTCCTGAGATAGGGTTGCTGGTGGATGGCTGTTCCATGGTCATATTTTAGGGGGTAGTAAGGACCCAAATATTCTTCTAAACCAATACATCTATATTTACTTTCTGTAGTTCTTTCTTTCCGTCCACAAGTTGTGAGTTAAAATTATGGCCCTCCCCTACACACGAACACAAGGAGATTTCCAAGAAGAATTGATTAGATTGAACACTGAACGAATGAGACAAAACAAGACAAACATGTAGAACAATACAGCACAGATTTTAGCTTCGTACCCTTCCTACTCTATATCCAGGTTGCTCCTCTGATAGCCTTCCTGTAGATAAGGTCATAGAACGTGTCTGCAG
The DNA here is from genome assembly GCF_001625305.1 of Branchiostoma belcheri. Taxonomy (NCBI): domain Eukaryota; kingdom Metazoa; phylum Chordata; class Leptocardii; order Amphioxiformes; family Branchiostomatidae; genus Branchiostoma; species Branchiostoma belcheri. The sequence goes on from NW_017804464.1 coordinate 2,615,005, forward strand.
AACATACTGCGCCTGCGCAAAAACCACCATTTTTCATGGTTTTCGTTGGATTTTTGGTCAACATTGCATCACAATTTTGCCTGTTGCCAACGATATTTTTTCCGACATAACATTTGGAAACTACAAACGAGTGTTAACCTTATGTGCACGAATATGACCTTACATGAGACATTCTAAACAATACACTATGGGTTTTGCGCAGGTGCAGTGAGTTATGCCGACGTGCTAGGTCATAGGAGAGAACTAGGGCTTGAATGAATGATACCAGCAGGCTACACAGATTCTAACACATGACCCAAACATTTGGTCCCTTACAAGTCAAACCAGACAGTTCTTGTTGTGGCTTTCTATTCTATGCAAGGTGTAGCAGCTAGATTTCTTATTCTCTTTCTGATACATTATGTAGGTGACAAACATATTTTGAATTTTCCTCCATTTCTCAAACAATACCCGCAATGCTATAATAAAGCAATCAAAGGCTTTATCGACTTTCCGAGTTGCAGACTTATAGAATTTGTTCCTAACGTTACCATCTTTTGTCTTGTCTTCAAAACATTAAAAAATCATTACATCTTAATGTAGTCAATTTAGATCAGGAAAGACACTGGGAGTTTGGAAACTTCCATATAACCATAATGGCAAAACTATCTATTAGCAGAAAGGAGAAGTTAAGATTTCCACAGGAATCACTATTGAAAGTGTAAATAAATATACTGCTAGTATGCTTTTTTCATGACATGAGAAACTGCAGTGGCTTTAAATTCAGCACCAAGTTGAAGTATCACGTCTTTCCAATTTTCAGTGTCTTTCCCAAATTTAAAATGACTTGTGTTTGATCTTTCTTGCAACTTTCCAGGGTGTATGATCAACCCTTGTGGGTGTTCTGGTATGTACATGGATCCCACAGACACTATAGGTATGGGTTACTACAATGTGTATCATTTACATGAGATCCCACATGCACATTCTACTGTAGACAGTCAAACCTCCAACTGAAGTCAATCAACAGAATACCTCTCCTGAGTTACTGGCCATTTGCAATGCATGGTGATTTTGTTTCTGGATCTAAAGGTTGTGGGTTTGAATCCCAGGTGCTGCCCCTCACATGACATACTTGCTGTCAGAAAGGGTTTCAGCCCTAAACACAAGGTCTTAGTCAAGGTCCACAGTTCACTGTACTTGCCCCAGAGAGCTAGGAGAATTTCACTGGTACATCAAACTTGTATATACAGAACTGTGATACTGACACCCATTTCTTTTGCCATTTTGCAAAAGGCTATCCATGTCTGAAATCACAATCCAGTGGGAAAACTTGGGGAAACTGTCATTTTTGTGTAACACTTATTTTCAATATGGGTTGTCTGATAAAGGATTATGACTATTCCTCTTCATACATGTTACAAGTTTTAAAAGTGGTTCCTGGGACCTTCTTGTACATTTTGTGCATGGAGAACATGTACATGTATGAATGTACTGTTCATAGCATCTGTTGTCCTTGTGAGAGGTTACTTTTCCATAAGCTATGGTCAATCGAAATTCAGTTGCAGTATCTGCACATGTGGATGGTCAGATCATGGCTTGTCTCATTCATTCTCATTCAAGTGACTTCAACATGGAGAACATGTATGTACTGTTCATAGCATCTGTCGTCCTTCCGAAAGGTTAGTTTTTCCATAGGCTACAGTTGATCCAAAGTCAGTTGCAGTATTTGCACATGTGGATGGCCAGATCATGGGTAAGTGACTACACTACAGCATCACGGGTTGTCAGAGTCCACTTGTAACAACGGCTCCTCCCCTCCCTCCATCACCATTAATGTCCGTTTGGCAGACGACCTTGAGGAGTGGTCGTATTTCGAGGAATGTTCGGGAATAAAGAATGCAACAAGCAGCGCTAGAATAACCAGGATGGCACCGAACACGAATGGTGGGCCCTGTATTATACTCTGTGGAACAACAACATGAGAAGAACTTCAGTATTGCATTCTTCAAAGAAGGAATACATCTATGTAAAAATAAAAGTCTTTCAAGTTTTTCACATGGGAATGTTTATCGTACTTTCAATAAAAACTTTATCATTAGTAATTATTCTAACACATATTATCCATCATCAGCATCATCAGCAATAATTCAAAAGAAAGCAAAAGAATTATTGAATTTTATCATATTTCCATTAAAATAACACAATTTTTTCTCAGCTTGGGTCAAACTTTGACTGGATTGTGTCAGGTGGCTTTGCAAGATGAAATTGGAAGATTAACCGCAAATTATGCTTTTTGTTATTCTATAATAATAATCGTGTATGAAAGATCGCCCACCTGTGCTGTAGGGTCTGCTAACGTCTTATTGGCCGCTGCTGTGGGACTGTCCAACTTGTTCAGGTCGACGTCAAACACGAAGAAGATAAAGCCGAAGAGAGCCGGTCCCAGCCCATTGCACAGTCCCCGGATACCTGTAATAATCCCCTGTACCACACCTGATGGGGGAACAAAACAAGAGGAGTTTCATTTCTATTTTCAATCACTTTAAGGGCATCTGGTACAATTTCAGAGTGGCAAAAATGGAAATATTCTGAATAAGGCAATCTGTATGATATTGACACATACTGTCCCACATAAGCACATTTGAATCAGTATTTCAAAACTGCAGAAACAAGCCCCAAGATGAGTCCTTTATTTTCTGGGTGGTACCCTAAAAATCCACCCAGGTCCTTCCAGTAACAGCTTTTTTGTCAGAATTTGGGAATTTTTGCTCCATGAATGTCGATATACATTGTGACAGTGTCGTCTCAACGTAGTACATGTATGTAGATAAGTGACTAGAATTGACCTTGAAAAATCTGGTTTTCAAACCCTAAAAACTGTATTGGATGCCTTAAAACAACAGGACTGAGCATGACATACAAACTACATTTATAGAGACCCTCTTCTAATAAAACATTTACAAAGACAGACAACATGCTTCTTTAGAAAGGAGAAAAGAAAGCAATAAAGCAATGATCATGAAGACACAGCACCAGGGCTTTAGCCAGCGCCCGTTTTACCGTCAATTGACGGTAATTTGTCCCGTGTGACGGTAAAAATTTAAGTCCTTACCGTCAACATTGACGGTCAAAAATCGTGGGTAAAGACATAGAAAAAAATCTAGCGAATTTGAATTAGCCACGGCGCGGCGTCTTTTCCAAACGCACGGCGGCTGGAAACCTGATTTCAAGGACCGTGCCGACGTCTGTTGACTTGGTTCTATTGTTCAATGTTGCTGTCTGTTAAAACAACATGTGCTAACGGCCACATAAGAATAAAATAAAACAATGGCTCGACTCAGACCCACGCTGCTAACTGTACATGACAATACGATAAATAAACATGTGACAACGAACAAAGAAATATCAAACGTTTTGAAAATGTACTGTACTTGAATAATCATACTATCGCAAGAAAACGGAGATTGATCCACACAATGTGGCCTTATTTAATCTAAAACTTCGTCAGACCTCCTTCGCGCGGAGACTTGAGCGGCAGCATAAAGATTTCTGGAGGATCGCTGACACGCGAGTTTTTGCCGGCCACGTAACTCCCTCCGCGGCAAAATCCCCTATGCCGTGGCGAAATCACGTCTCAGCGCTTCCCCAAGTTAACTTCATGGCCGCTAAAGTCCGCAAAGGAGCTGTAACTTCCTCATTTCGGTTGAGAAGCGAAGCTGACGAGTAAAATCATGTACATGTCGGCCATTTTGTTTGCTACCCGAAGTCTTCCGAACGCTCTAAATAAGGAAATCGTCGGAGATCTGAGCCACATCGCCCGCTGTCGGTCAGCGCTCGGGGCCGGCTCGGTGGAAATCGGAGGCTGTGACGTCAGGACTAGGTTCATTTGCATGACGAAGCCGCCGCGGCTTGAATCGCGGCGCGCGGGATTTGAGCGGATCAAAACAAAGGGAATAGCGGATTGTTCATTGCGTGTTGTCTCCTTGCGAGAACTGTAGATTTTTTTTCATTCTGCAAAATTGCAGATTGTGTAGTTTTTTTTTATTCTGCAATCTTAACGGGTATTTAGAACACCGAATGCATTAAGTGTGTCGATCACCGGTCGTGAAAGGCATTGACGGAATTTTTTTTTTTCGCGTTGACGGTATTTTTTTTCGCGAATTGGGTTGACCTGGGGTTGACGGTAAAAAATTTCGAGCTGGCTAAAGCCCTGCACAGCACTTAGCAACCACATATTCAGTAGCTTCTTGCTGATTGGCTGTTGGGATTTGATTGGGTTTACTCAATTAACACCTGTACCTACCTTGTTGATCTGCATCTGCATTGTTGGACACTATGGAGCTCATGCAGGGGTAGTTGATACTGGAGAGTGCAGCCATGACTCCGGCCACCCACATCATCCATGTCTGTGTCCCAAACCCGTACCAGGCCAGCTGGAAGATCTGGAAGCCCAGCCCTACCATGATGGTGTTCTTATTACCCAGCATCCTCATCAGACCTGACAGTAACTGGGTCTGTAGGGGGAGGGGTACAAGATAAGGGGAGGTGTTAGAAATCTTTATTGAAGATGGCACTTTGTAGACTACATATTCACCTTGGCTTGGTGACTTACAGAGTGCAATCTGTGCATTTTCCGTTGACGATTATAATTGATTGAAATTACAGACTGATATCAATGTGTGTTAAAAATCAGTCTGTACTATAAATCAAGTATGTAAGATCCTGTACTTGCAACTCAATCTTGACTTTTCAGTTCTCACATAGTTCTTATCCAATGCACCATACAAAGTTAAATTTGTACAGCAGCATTTTACCATTTTTACATAATTAGCCTATGCAGTCATCCATACCACCATATTTTGTACAAATTATAGTCTATATTTTAGTCTTACCTGTGCGAAGACAGACAGCACCCCTACAAGAGCTATGTACTTGGCAACTCCTTCCTCATTAAAACCCATAACCTGTAACAACAAAGGGTATGATGTCAAAGGGTACACTCTACGTACTGTATTGTGCCAATTTGTATTGTGGCAAAATCAGAAAGCAACATGGTGCCAAATAAAGGGCTATCTTAGCAAAGAAAAGGATAATGTTTGCTCATGAATCTGACCAAAAGTTTTGTTCTGATTCAATTGACATTCAGCAATGTCCTTTCTGTTTACCATCTTTAAGATAAAGAAGAAGGTACAACAGAAGGTTCCTATAGTTTGACTAACCTCCTTGAGATACAGGAAGATGCATGTGTACTGCCCTGCCTCTGGTAGATATGACAGGAACACTGTGATACAGATGAGCAGCACGACTTGGTCCTGTCCAACCTTCCGCAACGACTGGGCAAAAACAAAGACTTCAGCATCAGTACTGGATAGTATGAGAAAATTTTGCTCTGTTTCATCTTCATCTTCTCTGGTCAATGACCTGAACCAGACGTCTCTCACCATGGTAACTTGTGTTGGGGTACATGATGTTGCAATTTTATAGCAGGAGGGATTTAGACTCCTGTCTGACCATATGTATGAATGTGTTTGACTAAGAATTAACAGAGAAGACCATATGCATAGGTAAACATTATGCATTTGCTTTGCAAATGTTACCTTTCTAGTTTCTACATTTTGTACTCACAGCAAACGGATCGGCCTGCTCCCAGGATATGGAGGCCCCCCAGGAGGCCGGTCGGACCTTCTCTGGCAAGGACTCGGGCACGGCGACCAGTATAAATAGCACGTCCAGCAGGGCGATGGCCGAGGACAGGGCGATCACCAGGTTATCTCCGTACGTCTTCCCCACGTAAGCACCGACCGCCGGGCTGATCACCAGACTGGCTGCAAAGGTGGCAGACACCTGGAAGAGGGGAGGGGGGCACGGGAAAAAAAAACAATGTCACTACAGATGTAAATAGTTTCATCCGTTTGGTGATAACATTCTTTGTAGACTAGCACAAACAAGATGATTTACCCCAATGTCACTACAGATAGCAGGCTGTATGATGTTAAAAGCAGTCAAAGTAATCTAGACTATAACATAAGCATGGAAAACACCAACTGAAGAAACTGTCCATTTGCTAGATTTGCAACCTATTTCTGTAATAAAAAACTGGGGGGATAAAAGTTTTAAGCTACTATAACAAATACAGATACAGAAGATGGGTTAAAAGGTTAAAATAACAGCTCCCCCTACCAGTCCGTATGCAGCACTTCGGTCCTGCTCCTCTGTGATATCAGCCACGTAGGCAAAAATGATGCTGAAGGTGACAGCAAACACTCCCGACATGGACAGCATGGCAAAGTACCACCTGGAAATAGAGACAGTATTCTCATTTAGTACTATCGAAATATTTTCATCTAGCTGTATGTTGCTACTTTATAGTGATACTTTCTCACCAGCAAGAGATACATGTGTGTTAACCATGGTGAAATACTCATCAGCATTGCTGCAAGATGCATACTTTTTATATTTCAGTCCATACCGCGCTATGGATGAAATATATTGTTTTCCCTCATTTTCAATGTTTTTACCTCAGGCAAAATCAATGTTTTTCTTTTCTTTCCTTCTTGACACTGCTGAATAGTCCTTCGCAATGAGCCATGGTGGTTACATAATTGTTACAGCCAAACCAACAAATACAATACTAGTACATATATAAAAGATGAGAGATGCCTGTTACCATGGTGATATTCTCATGAGCGGGATGGGTGCACAGGTGAAGAACACAGACAGCAGCAGGAAGGACTTCCTCCCCCACACGTCTGACAGAGCCCCGATCAGAGGTGCACTCAGGAATGATAACAGACCCTGCAAACAGAACACAGCTCTGCTCAGTACAAAATTACTGCATGATTTTTGGTCTTAATGGTATTTCAAATCTTATATAGTTTTATGTATATGTTACAATAGTCAGCCCCTTGTAAAAGCCTTATGTTGTATCTAACAGTCACTGTCATTGGACCAGTTAAATTGCTCACATACATGTTAATTGTATAAATTACAAACTCAAGTAAACAACCTACCTTTACACCTTGTATCAACCCATTCATTAAAAATGTATGGTCTCCAAATGTCTCATGTAATATCTGGAACAAGGATAAACATTGTTTATAAAGAGATTAAATCCATGATAATTTATTGCTTTTGATAACATTAACAACTTACATTTGTATACATGTATGTGAAATCACAAGTTAGCATCACCAAAATGGCTACATTCTGTTTATGAACAGTAAATAAGTGTTAAACATTGACACACATGTATACGGATGCTAACCTACAACAGTAAAGAAGAGATCGTTTACATCACATTGTTCACAACTATTTGTTGTACAACTATGGAATTTTGCTGGATCCAGTGTTAAATCAAAATATGCAAATGTTGTCTTAATCAGGTTAATATCAGATTATACTTTATAAAAAAATAGTTACATTTAAGACAGGACTGGTGAGAAGTCCCCAGGCGAAGAACTCCAGGAAGATGATGATGAGAGCGTGCACGATGCTGGGCTGTCCGATACCCTGGGTCTGAAGCACGAGGTAAACAACGTCAGGACTTACATCGGTGAAAGTTAGACATCCAGGTAAACAATACTCATCAGAAATTCAAACTCTACTACTGGATCAATTACGGAGATAATTTCCGGACATTTCGAGTGACATCCACCACTCTGCTTCAGCGTCAATTTAAGTGGTGGATGCCACTCGAAACGTCCGACAATTATCTCCGTAATTGATTCAAGTACAGTAGTACTTCACTAGTAGAGTTTGAATTTCCTATGACTCACATTAGGACTTGATAAAGGAGACACTTGAAAAGATTGTTGGTGCATGGATGACGGAATACTAAGTGGAAATGTTGGTGTTAATCTTCTTTTACTGACATCAAGTGTTTGTGTAAGAGCCATTTTGGACCTAAATTTACATTTTCTTCATCACGTTTAACAAATTATAACATTATCGTGCATATTATACAAATCAGTTACAGTATTTCATAAATCTTTCCCCATACGAGTGCTTTTATTCCCAAAATCCTGCCAAGTTAGGCCTACTTGTGCAGTCCCATCCAAAAGACCTTGTGGCCTCTACTGTCTATAAGTATAACAAGTCATGAGATATCAAAAGTAAACATATGCCCTAGCCTGGATGACTGCCCTCAACGACCCAACGTGCCTAGGAGAGTAACGTTACTAGTTTCACACAGGCAAAACTCGAAACTGAAAACAACTGGCTACTAGTAGCCCTGAGACTAGGCCATCAAATACTTGCACTAAAATGACGACACTGAAATGTGACAAAGACTGCCCTGAGAAAAACAATTTTTCTGCAAAGACAAGAAGTTGTGACGTGTACACTAAAACAGTACAAAACCACTACGTTACGTTTTTAGTTGGAGACTCCATTTTGGTGCCATCTGCATACGCTGCGTTCACGTATTTCCGGACTTATACTGCTGTATCTTACTTCTGTGATCTATTCCAGCAGTGCTACGTCAGCTCTAAGCAGCTAACCACAGACAAAGACTTACTAAACACCAACAAAGGATCCACCAATCGGCCTAGTTCGCCCTAGGGTTTATATCCTAGTGCAGTGAACCCGCACAAACTACCAGCAGTTAGACCGGTCCTTACCGTGCTGCCATCTTTGTTCATGGTGTTCTTCTTGGCCCATAGCGCCGAGTGAAGTAGCTTCTTTCTTTTCTTACCCATGGCAGCCATCTACATCAAGATAGTCGCCGTAAAATGAGAGAAATATTGTTCATTCCTTCGTCCAATTTGATCCCAGTCGCCATAGTTGATCACACCACCGGAAGTACGCTGCGAGATTCCGGAAGTGGATCAGGTGATAGTGGAAATCTCGCGGAATCTCGTAAATCACGAGATGTTGGAGCGCGAGATTTAGGGTCAAAGGTTACATCAACATAGCAACATTGTATCAACAGTACGCTTTTTGTGTGCTTGGCGTTTCTAGGCTAGTCAATCTAGCCTTTCCAGGGAAGAATTGGCCTTTGTTTCTTTGATAGACGGTAAGCAGATGCTTATTTACATAATTGAGATCTTTTCTGTGATATGGACCGTGTGTATCGACTGTCTTTTTCGGTAATAACTTGAGTTTTTGCGTGTAGCTAACCGGCACAGTGTTTGACACTACTGAGTGCAGATTTAAACAGCTGCAACATTTAACTCGTTGCTGTGTTGCCTAGCTAGCCTAGTATATGTTGTACGCAGCGTTTTGCCTGTGACTATATATTCTATGCAAGCAGAAAGAAATGTCGCCTTATCATTGACATTATAGAAATTAGCCTTCATTATAGAAACTGTAAATTTAATAACTGTGAGTCTTTTGAGATGATTTTATTATCTCCCGTGAAAAATAACATCTGGAGGTCAATGTTTTTAAATTGACTACAGTCATATGTCAATAATTGTCAGCTGTCAAACTTGACTCAAAGCCAAAATTCAATGTTTGTTGTTCTGACTGTGTTTATAATTCTTTATTCTTGCAGAGTTGGCCTGTGTACATCATTGGACTGACATTTTAAAAGTCAGTCTTGTATACATCGAGTCAACAGCAACGTGTTGCAAGACAAATCATCATGGCTGTTGCCAGCTGCATTTGGGTCAAGAAAGATATCCATGGAACTCCCCCTTCTCCCAGGTATGCATGGTCCAGTCCCAGTTGGTATTAAGTATTTGAACTTTAAGTAGCTAGATCTGTTGCGGATTCATATGCTTAATTCTCTAGGGGGAAACATATTGTATTAGCTGTAATCAATAGATATATAAGTATCAACTTCATCTTTGTCACAAGAGATTCCTTTTTAATATTTCACATCTCAGGGTGAAACATACTGCAGTTGCTTGCAAATGTTGTATTTCTGCCACTATCTAAACACAGACTTTTTGTGTCCTTAATTTCAGGAACAGCCATGCCATGACCATGGTGGGCAGTATTGGCTTCCTGTTTGGTGGCAGCACCTGTATTGGAGGGGTGAGTCAGTTACTGTCAACTGTCCTGAATTCCTTTCCATATTGGATGCATTAATATAGATGTAACATTATGCAAATCTCCAGCAATGCTTTAATGGTAAGCCTGTAATATTGACTTTTCTGCAATGACACCTGCACATGTGCATTTTTTTACACCTGCCTGAGGAATATCATACATTTGCACTTTAGGCCACACCAATTTAATTTGTTGGTTCTCGGATTTTTTCAGAAAAAATATGAAGCGACAGGGCGAAAAAAAATAAAAACAGGTCTAGGCATCCTATTATAGGCTTAAATGCTACAAATGAGCCATGAAGTCAACACAAAAGGCTGGGTTAAAATTTAAACATTGAATTTTGAACTTTTAATCAAACCACTGCAATAATAGATGGGAAAACTGTAACAACTAGGAAGAAAAGGACTTTCCTCAACTGTTGGGGGGCAAAACATGTCAGCATTTTTCAGTTGATTCAGGACCAGAATCAAATTTTTTTTTGCAAATCAGAAAAAACGAAGAGGCGAATCCGAGAACCAACAAATTAAATTGGTGTGGCCTTAGTTTACAAGGCACCATATTGTCTCTGACAATCATGTACCCACCTGCAGGGTTCCACCTCTGTCTTCAGTGATGACGAAGAGTCTGCATCGTTCTACAACGACCTCTACATGCTTCAAGGTGAGTTTTAAGCCTCATGATATGATTTGTACAGATCCATGTGAAGAAACAGGTTGACATTGATGTCACAGTGCACAGATCTTCTCCGTAAAATCACAAGTGCACCGTAATTGTGCAGGACAAGTATTAATTTGGCTTCTTCAAATAGACTTCTTTAAAACCATGTTATGACATTTCTGTGTTTCCCACAGTTGGTCCCAGCCAGCTGGTATGGGAGAAGGTGCCCCAGGGCGGGGACATCCCCTTCAAGAGAGATGGAGCTTCTCTGTGGTGAGTCTGTAGGGAAATACATTATTCTTTATTTTTGTTTGGTTCATTAATGATTAAGTAGTGGATCTTACACCTTTCATGAACTTCTCTGAATACAATAAGTGGTGAACAATGGTGAATTAACAGTGATGGTGGTTTACACCTTCCCAATGTCCCCAGTGCGGTTGGCTCCACCCTGTATCTGTTTGGAGGAAAAAGTGAGCTGGTAGCTGATGAGTCTCTGTCAGGCCTCTACACCTTTGACACAGGTAGGCGCTCATTCACTCACTCACTCACTCACTCACTCACTCACTCACTCACTCACTCACTCACTTCACTCACTCACTCACTCACTCACTCACTCACTCACTCACTCACTCACTCACTCACTCACACTCACTATCCATGATTTGATTATTCTGCTGCTGTTGTCCCTGCCACGGGTTTTCAGCAGTTGGCTAGTAGTATGACAAATATGTAGGGTTGTTATACAGTCATATCTTCTACCTTTTTTGCCCTTTGGCAAATAAGGCACTTGTACTTTGTATTTTACAGCTAGCACTCTAGCTTATCCTATATGTAACTAGTATTGTTGGATGCCTGCAGGGTTCCTAATTGTAATGGGTTTGAATTGCAAAGATTCACAAGTCCCCATTTTCAGTTTTTTTCAAGCTCTGTCCCAATCCATCTAGAGTTTGGTATTAGTTAGAAGAATGTGATTATAAATTCTTTGTTACACTTGAAGTACATATTTCAATGAAGAGAATCATGACATTGTACAGGTACACTGTGCTGGGAGCGTTGTACCACCCAGGGCCCCCAGCCTCGCACCTTACACCATAGCCAGGCTGTGGTCGGGAAGAACATCTACGTCTTTGGTGGGATCTACAAGGGGAATGCTACAAACACCATGTACATGCTCAATACAGGTCAGTTACTGCTGCTGATCCATATTAGTTTTTGATTATTAAGGGAAATTGATCAATACAAAGATCAGAGGTGAACAGAAAGTCAAATTTATAAACACTTGATTATTGAACCACGTCCAATTTGATCCCTTCAAATAACGCTCAGGCCTTTAAGGAAAAAAAAAGTCGTGTTTCCTGTTTTCCGATCGACCGTAGGAAGAACTGCCGACCCTAGCCTTTTTTTTGGTAGACCCTTGCAAGGGATTATTTCAAGCTAATCAATCTTTTCAAGCTCTATGATCTAACGTGAGTGATGAAATGTTGTACAAACAGTTTTCCAACAAGTGTCCTCATGCAAGTTCTACTTTCAAATTGTTAAACTGTATTGTACAAGTTGGATCACTAGAGGTTGTGAAAGTCTAAAAGAGATAGAAAAAGAAAAAGATAATCCCTACCGACCCTAATTGTTGTTGTTTACTTGTTTCCATAGCAACGCTGACCTGGACTCCCCTGCGAACCTCAGGCGGGAAACCCTCCCCAAGGTAAGGGCCTACTTGAACTTTGAACTTTATTCATTATTACACTATGTAGCAAACTAATACTAGTAGCAATAGCAGTAACAAATCCATTAATATCATGAGTTTAGAATTGGTGTCTGCAATTATTCATCTCTGGCATTCAGCTGGGAACAGGTTTAAATGATGTATGAACTTGACTTTTGTTACAACATTTATGTCTTTGTTTGGAGGTTGATCTAATGATTCACTTAAAGATTTTATAGCGATAAGAGTTTTATTTGTTATTTAGGCCATGTTGATTTGATTATATGGATGACATCCTCCGGGAGCCCCAAAACTGATGCGCGCGTGCGAATAAAAAAAAAAGGTTTGCAAAAAAAAAGTTCTTTTCATTATGAAATCTACGTGATCATGAGGGTTGAGCAAATAGCACAGAATATGGTTTGGCGAATAATCTAGTCTTCAAGTTCATTTCTTTACAATTTTGTCTTTTTTCGTTTGATTTTGGCATTCTACGGCATTGGTATAGTTTTTATTAATTTTTTTTGTAACTTATGGTATATTTTTGCTCATTTTGCAACTGTTTTGTACGATTTACAGTATGGTTGAAAACTTTTTTTTTTTTTGGAAACGGCCGAAAATTCATGCGCGCGCGGATGTCATCCATATAATCAAATCAACATGGCCTTAGTTGTAATTAATAATTGTTTGTAGTTGTACACTGCACGGAAAATTGTGAGGTAAAGTGGCCATGCATGAGTGAATGAATACATAGTTTAACTGCTGGAAAAGGTTGATGAATGTTTTTCTTTACTCCGTGCAGATGTGACCACTCCAGCTGTGCTGTTGGAGACAAGATCTACGTGTTTGGAGGCTGTGCAGGGGACAACGTGTGGCTGAATGACCTGCATATCTTTGACACAGGTTTGGCACAGAAATACTTTAAAAAGAAGGTTATTGGGGTTTTCAACAATTTGGAAGAATTTGTCTTGCTCAGGGCTGTAACGGTCCGTCATTGCCTTCATCTAGATGGCTGTGAAATTTTTGATGGGAGACTATGTTGTGTGGGAGACTATGCGGCCTAACTCTTGAAGGCATGGTTCGATGTTCATGATTTTTGTTAGACAGGTTACAGTTGGGGAGACAACGGTGAAGTTCAAAAATGGGCCTCATGGGGGTCCCTTTATCACTCCAGTGGAGAATCTGTACATAGCTGTTCATGATTTTTGGTAGGCAAGTTACTGTTGGGGATACCAAGGTCAAGTTAAAAAATGGACCTCGTTACAACACTGAGGAAGGTAGCTAAGTACTGAAACATTGACAGATGTATATGATACATTTAAAGATGATGATGTTTGAAATATATACTTCAAGTAAATCCAAATGTACTCATAATAAAATCTTTGCCCCTCTCCTTGTAGCCACCCTGACATGGACCTCTCCCATGATAAAAGGCGAGGCACCCCCAGCACGGGGCTGTCACACGTTTGTGTCACATCATGATAAGGTCAGTATTCATGGTTAATATTGATATCCATGATTAATATTTCCCAAGTTTCAAGGAGGAGGGCATCGTACAAGCCTTGTAGGCTTCTTTCCTCCTCCTGCACACTTTTTTTTCCTTTGTTTTTCATATTTGTTGATTAATGTTCATCTTTTCATTTGTGCAAATAAATAAATCAAAATGAAAAAAAAATTACAAGGTGAACAGTGAACACTAGGCCTCAATCCACTGTACATTCCTACACTGCAAGACTAGTATCCTTTAGTATTAGCTGAAGAATTGAAATCATGCACTGGAAACTGAAGCTATATGCAGTGTTGTGATTACGGTAAAGCTGTCCTTGGTGCTGATCTCTGTGTTGGAAAATAAAAAGTTATCCATTTGTGGTACATGGTAAGAATGATGCCTAGTAGAGCTGATTTAACATTTTCTTTACACTGTATAAGTGAACAATTTGTGCTGTGCACAGAATGGCCATTTATAACTGAGAATTGTTTTAATTTTTTCAGGACATCTACGTGTTCGGTGGATCAAATGACTCCAACATTGAAAACATGTCGTTCAACGACCTTTACAAACTCAGCCTAGGTAAGTTCAATACTTCTTCATCATTTTAATTTTTCTGTGGCAGATGATGTAGAAAAAAGGTTGAACAAGAACTGTTGCAACAAAGTTTGAGAAGAATAATTGCTGGACAAAAAAAGCCTCTGTGACATGTGCTAAATGGGTTTTACATACATAACAAGGACCCAGGAAGTAATCAGATACATACAGTAACCTAATTATAAATTATGACAAATCTCTGATTGATCAATTGATTGATTGATTGATTGACTGATTGGTTGATTGTTTCTGACTCTTGTGTCTTGTTTTTGTCCTGTAGGAAGGCTGAAGTGGAAACACCCCCTCTACAGCGGGATTCCTCCAGAGCGAAGATACAGTCACACAAGCTTCATCCTCCACAGTCATGTATGTAGATCACATAGAGATATATACATTTTGTACATGTGTAGATGATTTTATCAATACTAGAGCTTCCCTGCAATACAGAAATCTTTGTGTCTTCTACAGTCGTTTTTTTTCAGTCAGACAATTCACCTTCTTTGGATGATAACTAACAGTTGAAGATTGGCTTTTGAATTTTTATGCTTCCAATACTTGAAATTGTAATCAACTGACATAAAAATGTGCCTAAATTTCATGATAACAGATTTCTAGGTAATCTAAATTTGAATTTGGTAGTGAGACAGCAAGAAGCAGTAGTTGACAAATCATAACACACCACTTCCCCGCAGATGTACGTGATTGGTGGAATTAATGAGCAGCGGGAGTTTAACGATGTCCATATCCTGAAACTCATCAACCCGTCAGACAGGCAGCCAGGTGAGCTACAAAAGACTTTTTACCTGTAGCCTGGTGTCTTAAATTCATGTTCTTTCTTACTTCTTGATGTCATAATCACAGAGAAATTTTAATTGTCGTTCATTGTCGTTCTAGAATCTGTGTAGTTACCAATTGCCCTTAGACTCACTGGGTGGGTCCAAATAAATAAGGTCAATGGCCTGGACCAGATGGCTGTCACCATGGTAACTGGTGTTGTAGCAGAAACCCTGTGGTGTTGTGTTACATTAGTAAGTGTCAGGACAGAGTTTGAGGGGCTGGTTATGTATTTGAGTAAGAATGAACAGAGCACTTGTCATGCCCCATGTGGTGATGTATTAAATTCTTTGCAAATGTTACCTTTCTAGTTTAAACTGTTACTTCCATTGAAATTGTCTCAATACACATTCAATGATATAATGCTTGTATTGTTTACAGTGATGAAGTCAGTTCTGGAGGATTTTGGAGTCCACAATGAGAACGTTGGGTAAGAATAGATTTTTTTTATTGATTATTTTTCCTTGAACTGTTGTAAAAAAAAGTCTCTTCTTTTGGCTATTACATTTCCAAGAGGCCTAGAAAGTGTCAATTGTTCTTTAACCACAGTCTCTTTGGTATTAGCTACACTCCCACCAGGACGCCGCAGCCTCGATATGAGCTGTCGGACCCCCCAGCCGTCACCTCACCTCGATCCAGACTGCCCCAGAGTCTTCCTGTGAGTTTCTGTTCAACACTGACTCCTTCAACTCTTACACATAGACTGTCATAGTGTTTAAAACTGTTTGCTGAATGTACATATGTATACAGACAGATGTGTTGAAGTTATGATCAAGATATTTTGACTCTTATAACAAGTGCACATTTTGTAACATCTTTAAACTGTAGTACTTTAAACAGGGACTGGGGTCGTCACTACCTGAAACTTGTATATGAATGTCTCTTGTCACGTGATGATCCCATCAAGTCACGTGACATTAGAGAATTAACTCCAAGACGAGATCTTAACCTGGTTGAAGAGGAGACTGAGTGCGTCTCAAAAGCTCCCCAGTGTAGCTGAACTTTAGTTGTGTGTTTTGGTATAAATGTCAAAATCTTTAAACTTTTTCAGAAATACATGCAAATATGTAGTAATTTTTTTACATAGTATTACAATCACAAACCTTCAAACATGAATGTCTCATCTGTGATTTTCAGAGTCATGAATCCCCAGACTTTGGTGAGGCGAGAGCATCAGCCATCAAACTGATCCAGGATGCCTTCAGTATTCTGGAGGACAAGTTCAAGCAGCTAGAAGTGTAAGCTTAGGATACTTGAATTTACATGACAATGCATTGCACTTATCTGTCAGCTTTTTCTGTCATTTTCTATAATACAATGTCAGTAGATTTATGGGAAAGTTTACCTTCATTTCTGACTTCTTTGTGATCCCCAGTGAGAGAGCTGCCCTGAGCACAGCCCGTCAGGCATTTGCCAAGGAGAAGGAAGAGTACAAGACAACCTACGGCCGTCAGCAAAAGGTAAGAACACTGAGCAATTTTCTTCATCTTACTACACCAGAAAGAAAAGTAAACCATTGTTCCAACAGTGTAAAAACCTGAGTTTACTAAATTCATGGTTGTCCCTCCAGCCTGCAGCCTTCATCAGATAGAATGACCTGTCACTTTTGACACGCGATGTGGCAGTCACATTTTACCTGTCTCAATAGGCTGGGAAGTTTTGATGACAAGTTATTTTCTAATCCTAAGAAAGTAGTGTTTAATTTACAACTGAGGCTAATCTCTTTCTCGCTTTCTCTCTCTCTTTCTCTCTCTCTCTCTCTCTACAGGAGCTGCGTGACATGCTGGAAAACCACAAGTCACAGAACGAGGAGTGGCTCCGTCAGAGGAAGCAGGAGAATGACGCAGACAGGAAGAACATCGCGAAAGAGAAGGTGACCTTGAAGATCCGATATTTGTCTGAAGTTGATAGATTCCAGAGTCCATTTGACTAGGAGCAAAATTAATATCTTTTACTTTTGATGCACGATTGGAAGGAGATACAAGATTGGTGGACTGTCATAATGCTTCTTCATTTAATTTACCGTATCAATTGTATTGATGGTTTACAAAAATGTACATCTGAACATCATGGCTGTGATGCACATCATACACTTCACAGGACACAGCCACACACCCAGCTGTCTGAAGATAGACATGCAGGCCTCAGCTAAATAGAGCACATTTGTGAGCTTCCTGACCTTTTCTGTGCTTGCTTAGGTGGTGGGATTTTGGCATGCATTAGCCTTGATTGGTTTTCCTTTACTGCCCACGATCATGATAATGATCATTGTTGCATACTCATTTTCATCTGTCAGTGAAATGAGGAAAATCGTGTAAAGTGCCTTTCCCAATGGCACAATGTTGGTGACTTGAGACGCAAACCTGGGACCTCTTGGTTCTGAGCAGAATGCTCTGCCATTACACCACTCATGTTACATTAGACAAAATGGTGATGGCTGTAGGTGGGAATCCTGGCAGCACGCCTTTGCAAAAAAAAAACTTTTTACTTCCTCCTCACCAGAACAATCATGGTGATCATGAAGATCTACATCTGATGTAAGTTTTGTTGTTGGACTGGTGGTATGCTATCCTCACTGTATCCGGTTCCAACAGGGTGATAAAGTGTTGGGAATTTGCTAAACTGGTTGAAGGCTGATCATAATTATAAGGTTCAGAAAGGTTCTTTTTGGCCCTTTTCCCACTGGGATAAAATTGTCCGGATCAAACCAAATAGATTTACTTTGATCCGGCTTTGATCTGGACAATTTTATCCTAGTGCAAAAAGGGCCTTAGTCAACATCTGAAAATTGTAACATTCTTCTCCCCTCTCCAGGCCCAGCTGGCAGAAGAACGGGCACGGATTCTGGCTGAACAGGACAGCCTGTCAGACAAGTCCAGGAAACTGGTGTCTGTCATGCAGCAGTTCAAGACTGTCTGAAGCAGCGTTTCTTATCATGAGACTCTGTCTTCGCCGGAGATGTAGAAACTCATAGAAGAGTTGAACTATTTATTTCTTGCACTTTTGAGTTTCTAATGTATTGTAACATACATGCACAAAGTAGTTATTTCTGAAGGTTGAAATTTTTTAAAAATATTTTTAACTTAGACATATTTAGAGCTGGTCTTCCAACTGATCTCTGCTCACATACTATAATAAGGCATATATGCCCTAATGGACATGGAACAAACATATACACAGGGAAAGGGTATCCTTTTATCACTTACTGGTTGCTTTAAACGTTTTGTGTGGAACCGAATTTGTCCTGGTAAGTTTAAGAGTGTGGTGTTCCAAAAATTAATAGACTACAGAATGTTGCATACATAATATAATCTTCAAGTAAAGCTGAACTTGTTGTTCTTAAAACTGCCAGTAAACTACCCTACTCTGGAGGCTACTTTCAGCAGGCAGTTTCTTTGACTATCCCAAAGAAATAATAAGAAAAGTTTAGATATATAGAATGTATATTTAATGTGTTCATAGTGAAGCTAGAGATTTTATTACCTCCAGTTTTGTAAATATAACATTTGACAGTATTAGTGTCCTGAGGACTTTCCTATTGTGTGTATGTGTGTTTGTACCAGTAGCAATGTTGTCAGAAAGCTTTACCACAAAAATGTTGCAAGTCAGGAAGATGTTGAAAGTCAGGAATAAGCTACGTGGTTAAAATTATAGCTTACAGCAATACAATAGAAGAGTGTGATGTATAGTGTATATTTATACTGTTGACAAGATGCCTCCCAATGATCTAACATGCCATTCCTTTCTGGATTTTGGGTCCAAACCCATTGAACCACTGTCATTAACAAACAGTAACTACATGTATCTAATGGCATTTATAATTGCTATACAAGTTCAAGTGTGAAAGGATATTTTATTTTTTGTTCATCAAAGTACCATTTCTAAGTTATGTCATATCTAACGTGCATACATATTGGCATGTCATATGCATTTAGGGTACAACTTGGTCAATACTAGCTTGTGATAGTCAGCTAAACCAAAGACAAATGTGTTACCACCAGTTGTATTCATATTACATGTGTGTACATTACTACAGTAAAGTCTGCAATTGAAGTTGGGGTGTTCAGGCATCGCTGTAAACTTTTATTCTGTGTGCTGTGAGATCATAAATAAATATAGTCTTTCATGACATAACTGGTTTGATGTCTTTATTTTATTATGATCAAGAAATTCTGATGAAAAAAGAAATATAGTGAGAATCAAAGTCCAGCAACAAATGTGATGATATGTTCTTGTTGAAAGTTCCACAGTGATTCCCTAATTATCCTTTAGCTAGTAAATGTCACTAGGTCACATTTCCAAACCGGGGCCAGGCTGGGCTGTTTCGATTAACGAATAATCAACAATTTATATCAAGAATATACGCAAAAGTTAATATTTTTTTTTGTGGTTTGTTGTCTTCCATATCATACTTTATACTCCATAAGACTGCAGGCCGGGCCCAGGTTGAAAATGTGACCCCAGCATAAGATGAGATACTGCAAAATAAATACTTCTGATAGAAAAGACTGCTATGCTGTTATTGTGAAAAACAGGGCCGCTACATACTTTGGCTATATTCTACAACACTGCTTGCTCTTTGACACAGACTGTACTGTACAGCTACAGGTCTTAACTACAACTGACAACAATAATTACACCTTTTAAAAATACCTAAAATACATCTTTCAACAGCAATGCTACTAAGTCTATGTACAACATCTGCACATGTACAGTATTATTTATATTTGGTAGATAATGTTAACAGCTCCAAATATACATATACATGACATTTATTTAGTATTGACAAAAAACAATACTAATAAAAAAAGAATTTGGCAAGTAAAACAGTTTTCAAAGCAACACTGTAGCAACATTAGCTCCCTTCCTGTATAAAAGATAATGGTTAAAAACACAAAATTACAACAGCAATCTAAAAGCTTTCCAGCACTATATATTCTTGACCACTTTTGCATATTAGTAATCTCAAACTTAGTGAGCTCTTTATGTTTTTTCTCTGTCTCATAACAGACCTTTATGTTAACTCTTTAATGGCCTTGACTGAAAAATTTTGCCTAAAAACATCAAATTTTCAAAAAGCACAGCCCATTGTTTCTGGGCACCTCTAGGGCCTCCTTGATACTCCACAATAACATCTTTACCTGAATTGGTTTTCCTTCTATCTCTAATTATCTACATTGTAAAAAAAAAATCTAGCCTTCTCCAAGTATATTGCACTGTCTGCTGTTTTCTGTTTGTGCAAAAGGGAAACAAAATCAAATTTTAATACACATATACTTGTGTAACAAGCAAACAATCCAACAACTGCATATAGCAATATCATAGAGTGAATAAATATAGAACCAAAAGATATACATACTGTATCAGTAAACTGTGTACTTTTATGTTTCTTTGCAAGAGAAGTTAATTCTACACCAAAAATGGCTAAATTGGGGATTATAGTAAAGAAAACTGACAAAAATAAACTCCTGGTCCAGTGATAAGGAAGGTTGGCAACAATGTACTTATTTTAGTACTACACGTAGTACCTTTCTGACTTGCACAAGTCAGAGATGTTGAGTATGTACACTCTAGCCTCTGACCTCAAACTGACCAGTATTGTTGCAGTCATGTAACTTGCATAGGTGACCTTGACTTGACATACTGATAAAGGTCACAGGGTAGGCTAGAAGAATTATGTCTTTTCAAACTCTGACTTTCCTGAATCCAATGCTGAATGTTCCCTCTCCAGGTAGGTACGTTCTCTGTTATTGCTGTGACTCCTTGGCTATCAAGGGAATGATGGGGGCGATGCTGACCTTGACCTCTCTGCTGTACAGGAAGGTCGCGCAAATCACTATTGAAGCTCCAATGAAGAAGTGACTGAAGATAAAGAAAAAAGTGGCATACAGTTATAATGTAATAGTAAGCTCAATATTACAATTTGAAAATCATGTACAGTACAACCAAATCATTTCCAGGGCCAATTCCCCCTGCTACATGTATGAGCTACATGTAAAACTTCAAAATGATTCTGGGTCCTCTAGGCAAGGACTACCTGTGACCTTTGCCCTCTGACCCTTCACCTTTGACCCACCTGGATGGCCTGAAGTCATCCAGGATGTAGTATGACATCACAGTGGACAGGATGATGGACAGGGATGTGGCAAACCCTTTCAGGATGTTGTCAGCATATTTTATCACTGCTGCTATCACCAACCCCCCAAAAGCCTGCAACATAGAAATACATATAGTGGACTGTATGTTGATTTGTGCATGAGAAATACTAGCGCACAGTTTAGTTGCTTCCCCTAGGATTTAATAGCTAAATATCATGACATTTTGAAAAAATGACACGGAAAAGTCCTTTTTTGGCTACAGAAATTGAAAAAAAAAAATCTGATGGCATTATTCAAGTTTGTATTTTTGACAAGAGACTCTGACACGTTGGTGAAGGTTAGACATCCAGGTAATAAGATACGCCAAAAAACAGTTACTCAAGCAACTGGATATTTTGAAAACGGTTAGACGAAATAGTGGGACATAAACTCTGACTGATTAACACACTGGGCTAGTGTTACCTTGCCTGTGAGTTGGCCAAACCAATGACGTGAATAATCTCACCTGTAATGACACAACTGTCCATGTTATACTGTTGTATCCCTGCAGAAAGCCCAGCTCCACCACTAGTTCATAGTCAGACATCACCACTGCAAACAACCCAAATATGGCACCAAACAGGCCTGAAACATGACAGACAACAGTAAAATATTGAACGTGATTCCAACACAAGTGTTACACAGAGATCAAATTTTCAACGACCACTGTTGCCTTCATCAGGATGATTAATGACAAATCAATTCAACTCACGAAACTTAAGACACGTGACCTTATTCGCTCGAGACTTTATGGGCAACAGTCTTCATAACACAAAAATGCTCATGGCAGTACTTCAAATAGAAATACAAATTGGGAGTTTTGTTCTACATACAATGTATTAGTGTCAACATTTTTTGTTGTTTGGAGTGTACACACTTGTCTAGAAAAACCTGTCATTGGGACACCACACCTCTAAGTTGCCTTTCCCAAGGGCACAAGATTGGTGGCATAGCAGGTTTCGAACTCAGGACCTCTTGGTTCCGAGCCGAACACTCTGTAGTTACGCCACACAACAGATTTCCAACAGTTCTAGTATTTTTCCACATCTAGAATGACTGACTCACCTAGCTGTATATTCCTGACCCAAAGGGACGGCCTGGAACCCTTGAGGATTTTTTCAAAGTAGACTCCAGCAAAAGCACTGGTGCAGCAGGCAGTCAGCACAGATAACAGTCCCACCACCTGGCTGCCCAGGGAGTGGGTCTTACTAGCTTCTGGCTTGGCCTCTGCTGGCATCTAGGAATGAAATTTACGGATGTTGGTGTGAAATTTACATGTGGCAAATGTGCAAAGACTTTTGTATAATCACCAAAATTTTTACTTACTGTAACAGCTAGTTAAAACCTGCAATTATAATCATATATGGCCTCCTTCGGTCAATACTGACCATGGTAAAAACGTATTAATTTTTTTATATCGGCCCTACAGCTTTGAATATGACTGAGCAGTCATGTACAACAATGACAGTGTTTATTATCATAACCATCCCAATATATAGAGCACATTGCAGAATTTCTGATATGTATGTAGTGTCTTATGTGTTTTCCTACAATGTAAATATACTAGACCAGACCAACTGAGTTGAATTCTGGTGAAAAAGATTATCTATCTTGTAAGTACGGTAAGCCTTTTTCTTTAGACTTTTGACAGATTTTTGAAGTTGTTCTTGTGTTTTTACTGACCTGCACTAGTGCCACACCTGTCATGAGCAGCACCAGTGCCACCCATTTGGATGTCTCCAGTCTCCTGCCCAGCATGGCTACACTGAACAGGGCTGTGGTCAGGATCTTTAGCTGATAGGTCACCTAGTAACAACAGAATATGGGAATATGTATCTCATCAACACACACTGATAAAGCACTGAGCAAGCCACGATGATTAAAGAAAACAATTCCCTACAGTAGCATATGCAGGTTGGGTGAGTGACAACAGTAGTATTCTCAACTCCATAGCCAAGAAACAAGGTCCTTCACCGCCCAACTCCATGCTTTGTTAGTTTACTTCTTGGGATGATTTGATAGTAGAGCTGTGTACCTAAACAAATTTTAGGTATAGGTACACAGGTTTAGGTACAGGTCCGGGTATGAAACTGTACTTGAACAATTTGACAAATAAACATGGTCTTCTGGACTTCTTCAATAATGAGATATACATATTGACATAAGGGTACACTTACTTGATAGGTTGCAGCGTCCAGGTTGGACAGTGCCACATACAGCAGGTTGTTCTGTAGGGTGTACAGGACAGATGGCACGGCCAGTTTGAGGGTCTCCAGGGGTTTTCCCACCAGCTCCTGACGTAAGGTAGACCCCAGGCGAGATATACTCATACCTACAGTCAAAAAATGTCACATCAGGAAGGTCAGAGAATATCCAGCAACAACTTACTGCAGTATATATTGCTCATGGAAAACTACAATTCTGCTAGAAAAAACCTAATAGTATGTTTCAAGTAGATAAAAACTCAAGCAATGAATCACCATGTCCTAAAACATGTCTGTTTGTACGTTTTCTCCATCACAGAGAAGAGGGGAGAAGTCGAATTTATGGATATTGAGTCGTTCGCCAGGGAAATGTATGTTTTATAGAAATGTGCGTGGCCTACAGCTATTGATTACATCATTATGACGTCATAATTATAATAATTTGCTTAAATTATCATCTTCAATTAGGTACTTCAAGATCCATACTAGCTCTAAGTGGTATTTTTCATAACTCCCAAAAATTCATCAGTCTTGTCCTGTTACAGTAACAGGGCAAGTGTTGCTAGTCCCTATAGTGCAAGGGATACACTGTAGCTTCAACAAGCCATGATTCTTTTTTCTGTGGGTATGAGTGTCAATACAATACAATACATGTATAACGTTACATGTACTAGTACCCTGTTCAAAGAAGACCAGCACCACACAGGCAGCTATCTTCATGACTTCAGCCACCACCACCGCGGTAGATGACAGGTACCGTGGTCCCCTCGTCTCGGCGGTCCGCGAGTACCGCATGGTCAGGACCAGCGACGTCGTCTGGAGAATCAGCACCCCCAGGGACAGGTACTTCAGCGAAACCATTGTCCACTCCTATTGGTTAGGAACAAAACCTTGTTAAGTTTCAGACCAATGACAAAGCCTGATTCACAACAATATGTCAGTTAAGGTTTAATAGACATCCAGGTAATGTAATATGATACGCCAAAAAACAGTCTTGACACTCAAGCAACAGGATTTGCAAAAATCATATCCAGTTGCTTGAGTAACAGTGTTTTGGGCATGATTCACAAGTTTGAAATGCTATGAAGTTTTATACACAGTCATCTACATGTAATATATTCAGGCAACTGGACTTTACACAGTCTTGTGCAGCCTCATAATTTGAGGCAATTTTACATATCCTGAATCCATATTTACTGTAATACAATACCTGGAGCCTGTATAAACAACATCAAGTACTTGTATCTACATACAGAGTGTTGTACAATCCTGGCTCACTTCCAACAAATGTAAACATAGTTAAAACGCCATTGTGAATAAGTGAAAGGCCTTTGTTGTACCTAAATGGTAGTTTATCTGCTAGCATGTATGATCTATCAAACAAAAATATACGTTTACACTATATGCTTTTGTATTTTGAAATTCTTCTAGCTTTCGTCTTACAAATAAAAGTGTAGGAACATTTCTTAGAATAATATACTAACGTTTATAGTAACTAGTATGGTCTACTTGATTGACAGGTGTAATATAGGTGAGAACAATGAGATTCACAAGTAACGCTTACCTGCAGCTGGCGTGACGTTCACTTGGTGGCTGTTTTCTGAGTATTCAAAGACTACAGAAGACTCCAGGATATCTGTGAAAACCTTCCAGGCGCAGCCCGGGTCCCGATGCCAACGTGTCGGTCTCTCAGCTGCAACCAACCGACCGAGAAGTGTTTTTGTATATCGATCGAGCGTTGAAACAGGAATCTTTCCGGTATAAACGTTACAGCTCGCTGTTGTAGGGCAAGAAACCGTGCGTCCAACGCCAAGTCCTCTTTCTGTGTACTGTTACCTTCGTACTCCTGCATAGTGTACACCTTCACACCACGGCATATCTACGTTTTCAACGATTTTCTGACCAAAAAAAACTGTGAAACTGACAGTAGATTGATGCTCTTTGGAGATCCTCAGATATATCTCTTGGGAATACCTAACAAGGGTTCCATTTTTAGTTGTAAACAGTGCCTGCAACATTAACACCTTAAAATTGAGTATAAATTGTATATACTCAATGATGATATAAAACACTAGATAGTCATGATTGCAAGCACTTATTATTTTGACGTAACTGCATAGTAGGTTTGTATTTTTCCAACATCTGATAATTTTGCTGACAGGCAGTAAGAATTTATTCTACAGGCAACCCGTATCATTTGACAAGAGCAAGATGGCTGCCCCCATGCGATTTTGTCGTCTGACTTGGGGACGGAAGTTTTTGCCGTTTCAAGCCTTTGCCACGGGCGGCACTCCGTTCCGAGCCTTACAGACCTGCTCGTGTGCTTGTAGTGGAGAGAAGGAGAATGACTTACAAGAGAATCCTTTCTTCTCAAAGTATAAAAACAAGATTGACCACTTCAGAAAGTAGGTAACGTTACCAGACGTGGGGAGGGGGGCATAACTCAACCCGAAGTCGTCACATCTACTAAGCTGCAATGTGGATTGCTGTTGCTTTAAATCTTTTCAATGAATCTGTCTTTTCCTCCGTATCATATCATCGTCAAATTATGCAAAATCTCATGAATCTCTGAACCAAGATCTCAAAGTCAAACTACTAAGTAACTATATACTAAATTTTGACAGAAATCAAAATACGTCCAAGGTGGTTTAGTATTTGACCTCCTTGGTCGTGACATAGGGCAACTTGTACAGTAACATACATTGATGCATGCTCTTCATAAGTTGAGACATTGGGGGGGCTGCTATTGAGATGTTTTGGAAGATGGCTTTCCAGTTCAAAGTGACAAGAATTATGTGTAACAAACATTATATCCATAATCATAAATGATATTTTTCAGAGAAAACCCTGGCGAGTATGAGATGTTTATCCAGGATAAGAAGGACAGACAAAAAAAGAAGCTTGAAGATGCTGCTGCTAACAAGGAAGCCATTAAGGAGCAGGTAGATTCTTATGATTGATTTACACCGAAAGACTTGTCTTGTTTTGGTTACTTTTGTCATCCATCTTGTAAATGTATTGCTGTTCCTCTGTTTATTCTAAATGTATTGTTATATTTGTTGTTGTGTTTTTTTATGTCATATCTGCTTCTCTCCTGTAGATGGACTGGATGGGTAGCAATCCACGGTTTTCCCAGAATGCACAGCAGGAAGCACAACCTTCTCCTGGCAGCTTCTCCATGGCAGGTGCCAAGGTACACCTGTAAAAACCACCTGTCAAACCACCTGATTCCCCATGCTGTAGATTTTAGTCTGTCATCACAATATACCCCATACACATCCTCCGGCATGGTTCGACAGAATATCATTTTGTACATATATTGCATTTGTCACTTTTGTCAGTCAAGATGTTGGAGTGCCCAATTTATGAAATCATCTGTTAATACAGAAGCTGGACTCTGTGCTGAGAACTGACCTCATCCAGGACAAAACAGCAGAGGAAATAGGGAAGGTGAGGAAAAAAATTGTCTGAAATTGTGAAAAATTGAGTGTGACAAATTGAGAGAATATTTACTTTCAGATAACTGAGAAATGAATTGGTGTAAACTAAGGATGTCAAACTGCACCAAATCTAAAAATAGAATCACCATTAAGATAGCTGCTACTAGCATGGCAACTATATATAATGGTCTCAAACGCTATTCTATAATGAAAGTACAGAGAAGTGTTGTTCCAAGTGAAGACTCAGTCCTTTCCTTCCCTGCAGATCTGGACAGACTACCATGCCCAGAAGGATGCTGTGTGTGCAGTCATCCCTGTAAGTTATATATAAATATCTCAAGCCATTCTCTGCTGATTTCTGTTACCATGTTTGTGATACAGAGATGGTGTCACTGTAGGGTGAAGGCTAAATGAAAAGAACAAAAATCTTTAAATGACCTGGTCGTGATGCAGAGAAATTTTGTTTTTAAAAGGACCTATTTCCATGCTCGAGTTTCTTTGTCTTTAACTGTTTTTTTTACTGTTTTATTACAGAAAGACACATATGCTTTGCTGCATGCCAGGACAAACATGTGCCCAACGGTAAGTGAAAAAGGCAAGAGGCTGTTGTAGGGTTTTCACCGACCCCAGATCTTATCTGTCATCTTGCTTTAGCAAACCAATGTTCTTTGCCTGGGATGATTTGATCTACAATATAATGTAATTCTAATAATAATTAATGTTTTTCCATATTGGATACTAAGTTTGGTCTGTCCCCCTCCACAGTTTCTGCTGCCCATGCCCAGGGAGCAGGGATACGAGTTCTTCCTGCTGCAGTTCTCAGGCCATGAGTGCCACTTCACACCCCTCATCAGCTTCCAGGTCAGCAGGGTGAATGGAGGAATGAATGGATGGGTGGATGGACTGTTGCATTGATTGATCTATGAATGAAATATTTGCAAGACACATTGACAAAGATGTCAAATAGGGTCAAGATTACAACAGTAGAAGAAATGAAATCTTTTTGAATTTCTGTGATATATGAAGTTCTTTTATCAATAAATTCTCGACTCTCCTTTCTGACAGGCTCACAAAGAGAATGCCCCCAGTTGTATCCAGATGGTTCACTATCCTGACCTTGCAGATAAGAAGGGTAAGAATCTCAGTCAGATCAACATTTAAAATCTGTTTGTAGGATTTGCTCATCCAGATTGTGCAAACGAGCACATTTATGTTCATGGACTGTTTGACATACTAGTACATTTTTCAATACTTTAGGAGACTGAACTGATATTATCTTTTCATCTTTTCCTGGTCAGGTATTGTACTTATGAGGGCAGAGGTGGACACAAAAATACTGGTAAGGGCGATTTTTTTCCTGTTAATTAGGTTATATCAGGTACATGTACTTCATCTGATTCTTTGCCACTACAAAGGTTTTTAGGGCTAACTTGACAAAACATAAAGGTAGTTGACTCTAAATTCTATGAAATATGATTTTTCCAGTGTCTTTGTAGATATATGATAATTTAAGTGTTTCATTTTGATCTCTTCCCAGACCACAGTAGAAGCTAAATTTCTGGTTGACCAGATGACCATGTACTACACGGCCAGGACTGACCAGAGGTTCAGCATTGTCCGGAACTTCACGGTCAAGCCGACAGAGTTTGACCACATGGTGCTGATCAGGGAGCTGGAGTCTATAGGCTCAGCATCAGAGCAGAAAGCAAACAAGACTGACTGATGGAGTGAAGTACAGACTGTCTGTTTTTAAATGTTTGTTCTGTTTGTTCACTTAACGAGTAAAGCACCTTTTAAAAAGTGTACAGATCCAGTTGTACATCAATGTACAGTCACACCATACCCCTACTCTTTATCAATAGGCTTGGTGGGATCTTTAAGTTGCCCACCTCAAAACATGGAACCTTTGCTTTACGTAATCTCCAAGCAGATCCCTTTCAGTGGCAAGAGAATATCCATTGGCCAGAGGAGTATGGTGGCTAATTAATGGACACGCCTCTGACTCATTTTCACCAGAATCAAGTGAGGAAATTTACACTTGCATCACCAGCTTATTTTACTTGTCTGTGCATGTGGTTTTTCTGCGCCCCCCCCTCCCCCTTGCTTCACTGCAAACTCGAAATACTGCGAATGCCTCCTTTCCTCTCTATTGCGAAAAGCTGCCACATGGCTAAACAAGCTACCAAGACTAAATAAAGGCTTTGATTGATTGATTGATAGATCTACATGTAGTTACTGCTACAGTAACTGAAATAAATCCAAGCTGCTGTAATGGTTTTACACAAGGTCATTTTGTACTGATAATTGTAAACCAAATTTAATGTATTTTAAATATCAACAAATCTTGCTTCCAATGTATATAACTTTGTTCAAGGACATTATATAGACCTGAGAGAATTGATGCAGTGGTCAATAAACAGTCAATATTACTGTACGATACAACTCTTTATTTCAACTGTGTTGACTGAAACTGAATCAGTATTCAAAGGAAAGCGTACTACTCGCAATAGGAAATTTTACACAGGTTCATTATAGGACTATTCTATAGCGTTGATTTTTTTATTTAGAAAACTCAAACATTTGGAAACCTTTACAGTTACTGGGTTATCATCAAAGTGTACATTGAGAAATACAAATCTATAAAGTTAGTTAGCAGTATGTTTGATTCTAGAATCTGTCCAAGAGAACAGAATTTATCATTCATTGATAAAATACACATAGTGTATGTCTTGTAAAATGTACCCCAAAAGACATGGCACATTTCTTAGCAGTTCATCTGCAATGTTGATGCTGAATGAGAGCACTGCCAGGTGCCTTGTTGCACACCTGTGTGTGGTCTTTACCTGGTCATAGGGCTGATGTTGCAGTTGTCCAGGATTCCACAGCTGCAAACATTGTGAGGAAAAAGGTCAATTTGAGTTGGTGGCATCTAACACAGAGAAATACTAGCCCAGTGTCCAAACCTATTTTAACTGTCAAGTCTCTTTCGTCTTCACTGTAAATAAAGGAGCTAAAATAGGTTTGGACACTAGGCTAAAGAAATACTACAGAAAAGAATAAATCATACGAGGGAAAGCAATATATTTCATCCCTACCATGGTATGGACTGAAATATTAGTAACCAATTTCAAGGAAGTTTCACTTACCTGCAAGATGTTCAGGTAAGACAGGGTCCCACCTTTCTTCATCATACTTTTTGTCACACAGTGAGACGACAACAGCAATTACCATGATCTTGATAAACTGCAGGATTAGTAGATCCTAATGATGTTGAGTGGAGTAAAAAAGACATGGTAAATGCAAAGATTTGAATGCTGATACATTTCAGTGGTGTTATCTACATTTTGTACATAAGCTCGAAGAAATTTTACATATAGGGGAAGCTGGAGAATAACTTTAATGTCATCTCCAGCTTAATGTAAAATGATAAGAATAACATACTCAAATGTTTTGATGCCATGTACAAGCAAAGATTTTAATAGCTGTTCAGTAACTATTCATGACTCACCTGTAAAAAGGCGACTCCAATGGATACCAGCCAGCTCAAAGCCTCTTGTTGTCCAAAGTTGATCCCATAAGAAATGGCGATAAATGCCGCTGCACCACAGGTGGCAAACGCTAGGACCCATACCAGCTGCGAACATCTCCGTGAAGACAGTCTGCAGCATGTACTGGATTTTGGTTAAACGAGACAAAGTCAAGCTTCTGTTTTGCTGAAACCAGACTTAATGCTGCCCTGTTCAACAATATCTTTGTTGTGGATGGACGTATAAGCGCAACGCTTAGATTGAACCTATTTTTACATGATCACTAGTGTTGTGTGGCACATCATACATGTAGTTGAAGCGACATCTTAAAACAAGAAGCTGCGATGGGAAATTTTGGAAATTCGACTTCTTGACAACTCACCTGCAACAGCAGCTGCAGGAAGCCCCATCTTTCGTTTTCGCATTTTTCCTCTTTTGCCAGTCATCACCGCTAACACTGCCTTTTGCAGAATGCCAATCGGTAAGTTCAACCTCTTCTTTTTCCGCATCTCTGTTTTCCACATCAACCACGTCCTTGCTGTAGATTGACTTGATTGCTTTCTTTTCTACATCATCATTTCTGCCACAACAATGAGACTCTTCAGTTCTTTCCTTAGTGTTTGCAGTGGACTTGAAGAAAGCTGTGATGAGGATGCCTATAGCAAAAGCGACAAGGCCTGACTCTACACCAATGATGAGCTGCTTCCACACCAGCTGTAATTCACCAATGATGGAATCTCCAGCTGTTCCTTGGAGAATGATGCCGGCAGCCATTTGACACAGCAGGGTGATGAGACAGCATGTCGCTCGCTGGACTCTCGTAAAGCTGGAAAAGATGTATTGAGTGTCTACCTCGGTCTTAGGTAGGGATATTTTTTTTTCTTTCTAAAGAGATTCTAAAGATTCCCTTAATGTGTTTAAGCCTGAGCATCAGTGTACAAGCACGTCTAACCCTAAAAACATGGAGAACAACAGGCACTAAACTGGATAGATAGTGAGTGTGTGTGTTTGCATGTACACGCATATACCTACAGTAAATGCCCAGTGGTCCCGGACCTTGAATAGAATGTTCATATTACCTGCTTCTTGATGGTCGTGTTAGAACGGAGAACCAGAGGTGATCGTCGTGTAATCCAAAGACGGCTTTAGCCACAAACAGTGGTCCAGCCTGTCGGAGCTCATTCTTTTCTGCCACTGCGAGATGGATCTCCAACTGTAAAAGTGCACACATTTTAATGAGATGGGCTGCTTTTTAACTTACTTATGACACAATATTGTAGTTAGCACCAATGGTAACATTGTGCATGCCATCCTGAATTCAGACCAGGTTTTGTTAAAAAAAACTTTGTTATAATGTCCAATCCACTGTACCTGACTGTCTTGATCCGTCGTTAACCACCTGTTGCAGATGAAGTGCCATCGCTGGTCAGTCTGTAGGTCTCGCACCAGGACACGGCTCAAATACCTGTGTTCAACATTACACAACAAACAGTTCATCTAGCATGCTACTAAAATTGACTGTCATTGATTCAATTTTGGGGGCAATAAGGGATTACTATAGCTAGTATATCTTTTCTACTTCCCACAGTATACACAAAAAAGTGTAAGTATAAAACTGACAGTACAATAGACAGTGTTGCCATCATTTTACTCACCAAGACTGGCTCTTCCTTGTGTTGTTGATCCATATAGCTATCTCTTTGATTTCTCCTAACCAATCATGGGTTGTGATGAGGAAGGAGTCAAAGCTTCCGCGCTGTAAAACCTTCCTATTGGTCAGTGGAGCCGATATTGTATGAAGTTCACTTTCTCCTAGACACAGTTTTGAACAGCAAAAAAAAATGATAGTCAAACATAAGTGGTCCACTTTGGTCAAATAGGAAAGTGAAAGAGTCAGATTATGATACTAAAAACAAGAGTTCCACGATCTCATACCTTCGCCAAATGATGTTAACCCTTGCGGGTGACGAATTCTACAATTTTAATCATTGATTTTGTAAATAAGAGCCTCATTTGCATGGATTATATCAGTTGATCATATTCTCCATCCAATGACAGCCTTATCATAACAAAAAGGCTATCATAGCACTTCCTCATAAATTATGCAAATGAGGCTAGATTTGAATAAATTATGTTTATTGATGTTCACCTTCACTTAACTTCCAAATGTGGCAAGTATGAAATTCAGGGTGCAGCAGTTACAACTATGGAATTATAAGAATTTGCCATTAATTATGCAAATTAGGTCCTCATTTACATAATCTATATCATCAGAATGTTTTTCTCGTTCTCAAGTAGATGTTATAAGTGTTTCATAGTTCTATTATCGAACAAAGCAGATTTATAGAATTTCCTCATTAATTATGCAAATTAGCTCTTGATTTGCATAATTGCCATCTGATTATGTCAAGCATCACTTCAACTACCTACATACCGAAAATCATGACAATACGTCAACCGGTTCTTGAGTTATCGTCCTTCAAATTTTTTTCAACAAATGCTCCTGCAGTTCCAGAACAAGGCGATAGGGGACCCAAACTCATGTCACTTCTTCCCTCTCCCAAGAGCTATCTACCAACCAAAATTCGTGACCCTAGCATGCCCAGAACATGAGATATCAAAACCGGAAGTTCAGCTGCAGTACCTAGGAAAGCCGCCAGGGGGCCCAATATCTAATCATTTCTAGGTCTCATTAAGACCTACCTACCTACCAAGTTTCATTCCAATCCATCAACTGCTTCTCGAGTTATCTTGCTAAACCACACCACACACACACACACACACACACACATACCCACAGACAAACGCTACTGAAAACATAACCTTCTTGGCGAAGGTAACAATCAGCCTCAGCATCAAAGTGCAAGTACGTCTAACCCTCGGAAGCTTCGAAGGCAGGAAACAATAGGCGATAAACCAGACAGTTAATCAAACATCTCACCATTGTCTCCGATCAACCGGATGTTGATGTCTGCTAAGGTCCCAGCATTCCTTCTAAATCCAGTAACGACCATGACATCGTACTGGTAATGGTCTAACGGGTCACACTCTTTCACTGCCATTGTTTCAACCTGGGAGAAACAGGGAGACTCGGGTTGGGGGAACCCCAGATGACAAGAATCGAGTGGAATGAACCATTCTACAAATGTACTTATTTCACCTTATGATATGGGCTTTTCACCTCATGCAGTATTTCACCTTATATGGGCATTTTACCTTATGAAGTATTTCCTTTGCATAGTGAATAAGGAGACTCTTTTTAAACACAACCAAGAAAAATTCGGGAATTCACAACCAAGAGGAATTCAGGAATTGCCCTGAGGAAGATGACAACCTCTTGGCTGTGTGAAAAGAGTCTTTCTTCAGTGACTTACTGACCCGATGAAACGATGCATGGACATTGTTGTTTTTTTTTTCATGTTCATCCCAGACTACTTATGAATGAATCTATTTCTATTTCAGTGGCATTAATCGACCACTGCAACTTGCATGATGATTTCATGATATACCAGCTGAGATGAATGATGATGAACAGTAGACGAATACCCAATGGACCTGATTCTCATAGATGTTGTACATACCATAACTTTATCTCCTTTGTCCTTCAGATACGCCCAACACGCCACTACAATGTACAGCACAAATGCGGAGGCCACAGCAATTGGGATGATAAGAACACCTTCAGCGCCATCTGCTAAGGCCACGTCATTGGGCAGGGAGAAGAAGGTGGAGCCAAACGATGTCAGGTGGTCACAGATGCAGTGTGTGCGGTTAGGCGTGGTCAGTGGTCCAAGCTGGAAGATGAGAAAGGTAATTTTGTTACGATTTTCAATAGTCCTTCAACCTGGTGTTTTGTCACAAGAAGCGAAGTTACCACTTAAACATTTTTAAACAATATACTAGTATGTTGGGGTGTGACCACTGGGGTTCACCTAACAACTACCTAACTGCAACAATGAGGAACCTCTTATTCAATGTTATAAGGTCTCTTGTCAATGATTCTACCAAAGAACATGTAAGACTAAACTTGAAAGACAAAGATAGTCAATTGTTATATCATGTTACCTGGCAGCCATCACGTTGCCACGCTGACGTTGTCTCATCAAAGTAGATACAGCTGCTGGTGAACACCAGTAACTCCAGGTCAAGATCACCTGCAAGTACACGTATAAGGTGAAAAGACACGCAGAACAAACCCTACAAATCTGGTTGGAGGTGACCATTTTCATGAAACACATATCTCTCTCTCTCTCTTGGGGAATGTTTCTCAGTCCACATGCACTCAGAATTCAGCACCAAGGACAGACACTATCAGGTATCTGTTAGTAAGATAATAAGTCCAATTTGAGCATGTCTTCTTACGCGGTAGATCCAACGAAAGCGTTTTTTTAGGCTATTGCAACATTAAACTACATGACTGTATAATCAAACACGTTTTACATTTGCCATGGCCAAGGCAACAGACAGTCTCCAAGCTGATGCTGTAATTTTCCTGGTTTGTTAAAAAGACTGTGCATAACAGGTGGTAACTAAAGAATGTAATAAGGTTTCCTAACCTTTATCTCTGTAGAAGATGCCAAGATGGTACATAGAGGAGCTGTTCAATATGCCAAGCTGCCATAAGTAAGGGTCGGCCGTGATGTTTTGGTTTCCAGCCACTTCAATTGTATAATTAGTCACAACAGGCAGGCTTTGCTTGCTGGTGTAGTCGACTGATGTTGGGTATTGGTCCTCACCCAAGTACATTGTTAGTTCTACATCTGGATTCGATGGTCGTAGAAAGAGGAGGAAGGTTTCATTTTCCTGAAGAGGAAAAAACATCAGAAAGTAAAGAAAGGGTCACTGGTACATGGTCATTCAATATGAAATGAAAGAGTAAGGTAACATTTGACAAGCAAATGCATAATGTTTACCATCACATATGGTCTGCTCTGTTAATTCTTACTCAAATGCATCCATATATATGGTGACAAGGGTCTAAATCCCTTCTGCTATAAAAAAATATTGCAACATGATGTTACCATGAAAACCAGTTACCATGGTGACAGACGTCTGGTTCAGGTCATTGACCTTATTTGTTTGGGGAAAAAGTAGAAGAAACAGAGCAAAAACAATGTTTTCCTTCTGCGAAGGTAAACATACCGTAACAAGGTTTTGCACCTACATGCATATCGGTGGTGTTGAATACTGTGACATCCTGGACTTCTGTAACATCTCCTGATATCCGAATGGTGCTCCAGGAATCGGAGCTATCGTCCCGAGGGAAGATGATGTCAACTGCTTTTGACATGTTCCGTACAGGGATGTTCTGTCCTTCAGATGTGAACTCCAGTGATACAACAGTGTCCTCCAGACTTACGTTAGTAGCCCACTGATACGGGTTATTGCTGAAGTGTGACATCTAAAAGGCACATGCGTTAAAAACAGTGAATGCAAAATCAAACTACCATTATACAAAGTTAAATTTTATGCAGCATGATAGAAGATCTGTCAAACATAAATACCTATCCTATGACGAACCTTACCTATTTCAACGTGAATAGTTATTCAGTAAACAAGAAAAATGTTTTCAATCTCAGTGTCAAACCAAGGAGGTTTAAAATCAACACCTTCTTGATCAAACGAATTCAGTTTAAGTACCCTTCCAAAGTAATGGCACTAGATCATGAACAAAAATTTTACCATCTTTCATTTTGATGTGTTACGACAAAGCAATGCAAATGGCGCTGCTATAACAAAGAAAGGGACTTACATGCATATCAATGACCTGGTCAGGTTGGACGGTGCCGTTGCCGAACAGGTCCTCTGTACTTGGGACTGAGAACAAACTCCCAAAATCCTCCTGCACATACGCGCCCGCACGGAAATCCCGGCATTCCTCGCGCAGCAGCATGATAGCGAGGCTTGGGGTGGTCAGTACCTTGGGTGCCTCACCGGGGACTTTCGTGGCGAGGACGACTTGTTTGACGGTAGATATCGTCTGCAGAGACTGCTTCATGACAGCTGAGGACCATGGGGATACCTTCGGCTGAAGACAAAAAGATTTAGATTTCATAATGAGACCAACTGAAGAACAATGACTCACCAGGAATTTTTGACCGAATCACTCTTCATCAGCTTTCTGACCTGAGTGCTGTAGACACGTGACTTTTACCCACATGTGATGTCAGCACTAGGTCAAAGTCGTCGGAAGTTGGTACCGCCAGCATAAATCTTTGTGATGCCCCTAACAGGGAATTTACTTTTGAGTTTAGCAGAGAAATATTTCTTTGTACCTGCTTTGAATCGGGACCTTACCGTGGAATGGTCATGAACTGTGGAGGTTCTCCTGGCAGCTGCTGTGACAACATTAGCCAGGCCGGACAGCAGAGCCTGTGCAGCAGTCTCCACTGTCTGACCGCTAGCTGTTCCATCCTCTGCCTTTACCCGTAGAAATGCTGTCATTTCTGTGAGCTTTGATACAGCCATGTCCTGTTAAACAGGGAATGATAACATTTGCAAAGCAAATGCATAATGTTTACCTTCGCATATAGTTTGTTTTGTTAATTCTTACTCAAACACATTGATATATACGGTGACAGGAGTCTAAATCCCTCCTGCTATTAAATTGCAACATGATGTAGCCCTACACTAGTTACTACGGTGACAGACATCTGGTTCAGGTCATTGACCTTATTTGTTTGAAAAAGAGGAAGAAACTGAGCAATATGTTTTCCTTCGGTATCTAGTAGCTTTTTAAAACCAAATACATGTAGGGCTTTGTTAATACCACAATATACTACAGCTGTCATCATTGCAAGGACAGCACAACAGTTACCTAATACAATGTAGTTCTAGAATGGCATATTGAAAATCACAACAGTCAAATGACGATAGGTTAGTCACAGCCTAAACAACTCAGATGTAAAGGTTGTATAAAGGAACAACAAAGCACCTGTGCGTCTTTTGAAAGCTCTGTGTCATGTCCGGTAAGCTGAGCCATGGCGGTAGCAGTCTGTTGCAGACTGTCCAATGTTGGAATCGGGATCCGGTTCAGACTGGTTATTGCAGCTTTTCGTAGCTGACGTCACATGTAGACAAGAGATATTAAACACTTTACATACAGGTACAGTGGTTGGCAGTACTTTCAGCGTAAATGAATTGAGAGGCCAAGAGCCATCATTAGATATCTAGCTCAACGCCAAACGGCATGTTTCAATGCCAAACACTTAAGGATGGGACTCGATTTAGATTACAATAGTACGCAACAATGCTCGCAGAAACCCATAGACGTTCCAGAACAAAATGGATTGGGACATTTGTTACAGAACACTACCAACAAAGGCTTCGGATATTCTTCGACTAAACTAGGGAGATGACTGTATGATATACCATTATGATTTAGGATCTACCATTATGATGTAGGATCTACCATTATGATGTAGGACCTGCCATTATGATGTAGGATCTACCATTATGATGTAGGATCTACCATTATGATGTAGGATCTACCATTATGATTTAGGATCTACCATTATGATGTTGGATCTACCATCATGATGTAGGATCTACCATTATGATGTAGGATCTACCATTATGATGTAGGATCTACCATTATGATGTAGGATCTACCATTATGATGTTGGATCTACCATTATGATGTTGGATCTACCATCATGATGTAGGATCTACCATTATGATGTAGGATCTACCATTATGATGTAGGATCTACCATTATGATGAAAGGTGATGTATAAGGCCTGATGTTAACAGTGAATGATGACTATAGGTGTCTACAGCATGCATGGCTTACTAGATGGCCGCGATGTATGCATTGTTACCTGTTCCCTGTCCTCCTGGTCAGCGGCTGTGTCCCTGTCTAGTGTAGAGCTGACAGAGGTAAGCAGCCGGACAGCCGCCTGACTGTTACCGGCCTGCAGTAGCCTATCGACCATGGATTCCGTGGTGGTGAGAACAGTGGATACATTTTCCTTAGCTTCTCTCTCTAAAACCTGAGGACAATAGACATCACTTGAATCATTACCTCTATGAAAAATGGAGGTATTGTTTTTGTGTCTGTCGGTGTTTCTGCAACTTTGTGGTCAGCATAACTTTAGAAGGCCTTTATGGATTGTGATGATATTTGGTATGTTGGTTCTTGGTGGAAGACAAAGGTCAAGGTCGAATATGG
This sequence comes from Branchiostoma belcheri, assembly GCF_001625305.1. Classification (NCBI taxonomy): domain Eukaryota; kingdom Metazoa; phylum Chordata; class Leptocardii; order Amphioxiformes; family Branchiostomatidae; genus Branchiostoma; species Branchiostoma belcheri. The sequence continues at coordinate 2,653,734 of NW_017804464.1, forward strand.
GCCTCATGTTGGCTGACCTTGGTACTGCAGCAGAACTTCCGTTTTTTTGTATCTTTTGTACTGACAATGCTGTGATCTTGACTTTTTGGTGACAGATAGCTTTTCCTGTCAGGAAAAAGTGGTGTGGGTTTTGTCCCCCTAGCAAGTTGTTTCATATGAGTTTGCGCTGTTTATGTCACAACTGAGAACGTTATCCTACAAAGATCGACAATGTTACCAGTTCGTGTTAAGTGAACTGTGTAGATGTAAAGAGGTTCTCCTGTCTTCACTAATTAATAACCATCCTACAAAAGTACACTAGCCAGAATCTGATACTCGTCAGTTATAACATGGAGACCATTTCGTAAAACGGGGCGTATTTCTGTATGTGTACTATCACCAGTATCCATCTATTAAATGTACAACATAAGCATTAAATGTAGAACATTAGTTGTAGAACATTAAATGTAGAACATAAGATACATGTGATGAAGGGAAAGTGGTGAAAAATTTCTGCATCACCATTGCATTTGTTGTAGTCTCCGTACTTGCTCCAAAAGAGTCTGTGACTTGGACAGCGATGGTGACCACATAGTCGCTGTCCTGGTCTCCAACAGGCAGATACAGTGGCGATGAGGTGCTGTCAGTACCGTAGTAGACCATTGTACCTAACAGTAACACAGATATTTCATATTACATCATGAGGTAAAATCGAGTGTTTCAGTGCCATACAAATGTCCAACAGTCTCGGGGAAAAACATGAGGAGGTAAACAATTGGTCAAAAGGTTACTGTACAACTTTAACACAAGAACTGCAACAGGTGCATTTAGATCGTCATAATCAAAGTAACCCCTTACCTTATTTCTCATGAAAGTTCATCTGTGTTGGTAGTTACATGTTTAAAGTTAAAACTTTAGATCCAACACAATGAAGTTCTCTAATCTATTTTCATCAGGGCCCATCACCCTTTACTCAACCACGACGAGGGCCGACATCGTCTAACAAATACCTTGACCCAGTGTTGACGTCACAATTAAAGGAAGTCACATGACAAGCCTAACTGGGTCAGTCTACTGAAGAAGACCAGAGTGACTGGTCGAAAGCTCTTTATTGTGTTGGTTTTAACTTTGAACAAACCCTTACCTTGTTCCCATGCTTTTTTCGGGGTAGCAGCGCCAGAAATAGCTGCAAAGTTGTAAGTAAGAGGCAGGTTTACGTCCAAAAATCCTGTACACGTGACCTGAAACAACGTCTCCATCACGGTCCAGTGTCCGGAGCGACTGTGCACGTTCCCAGGGCTGGCGGTACGTTGGTTGTAAAGCTGTACAGCACATGCGCAGAATCTCCGCTTTTGCTAGACGCTGTTAATTGCGAAGAAAGCAATCATGAATTTGAATTACTCATTAGAAAGGAACATGGCAAAATTGAGCTGTGAGTTTAAAGTTTGAAAGCGATGAATACATGTACATTGTTCATATGTGGCACCTACCGTCAAGTCGTATAGTGTAGTCTTCAGCAACGGCACCGCTAAACGTATTTTTCTGTATAGACAGGTATGTCTTCTGTCTGCCCGTCAGTGTGTCTGTGTCCCAGTCTATCTCCTGCTTACTGTTGGCAGAGTTGTTCACGAAACTCCAGTAATACTGAGTGCAGTCTGTACACATGGCCTTTAGAACTAGACGTTCAGATGGATTCAGATACTGTCTACAATTCTTCACGCATCTGCAATTAAGAAATGTGCAAAACTAGTTAAAACATTCAAAGGCAATACTTTGACCTTACTTGTGAAAAAGTTAAAAATCTGGCCCATCTAAATTCCTTGGAAGTCCAGGATAAAAGTCTAATTATTATGTTTATTTTCGCAGAAGGAAAACATATTGTTTTTGCTGTGTTTCTTCTTCTGCAAACAAATAAGGTCAATGACCTGAACCAGACGTCTGTCACCATGGTAACTTGTGTTGGGTTACATCATGTTGCAATTTTATAGCAGGAGGGATTTAGACTCCTGTCACCTTAAATATGAATGTGTTTGAGTAAGAATTGATAGAGCAGACCATATGCGAAGGTAATCATTATGCATTTGCTTTGCAGATATTACCTTTGTAGTGTTTATTTTACGTAAAGGTGCTTACAATATTCCTTCCAGGGTGGGAGGGGTACCTTCCACCACCACGACTGTCTTCTCCGCGTGCCCACTGGCTTGTCGCCCCGGTTTGGAAACAGTCACTCGAAACACGTACGTTTGTCCCACTAGAAAAGTGTGTGAGAAAATAAAAATCGTGCAACTCTACAGATATATCTAGAGGGTATGTAATATCTTGCCTCTACATGGCATATATAGGTGCTTGGCAGTAGATTGCGTAGAAATTTCGACTTTCATGTGATACCCTGGAAATCATCATGTAGAAAGCCATCACTGAACATCTGTTGATCTGTGTAAAAATCCAGGAAACTTAGAGAGGGGATAATATACATCCTCTCCCAATTACCTTGAATGGTCTATTAATTGCTAATGATATTTACCATCCAGAGTTCCCCCTGGAATGACCAGTACAGGATCCGTGTTGTTCGTTACAGGCCAGCTCTTTCCAGTTCCCAAGCATCCTCCTAGATAAAAGGCGGATTTTCCATGACGTGAGCTTCATTGGGCTAGTTGGTCGCTCTGTACAAACTATATGTCGTTCCTTCTTTTACATATGGTTTTGCATGACGACTGGAGGTGATATTGCTCACGAGTTGCTCTCTACTTCTTCAGACCATTGTTTACAGATTAGCAAAGTCTTTTACTAATTGAACGGAACGGAAAATATATAATTGAGTGAATGTTAAAAACTGCATATGTACAGTATCTGTATCTGTATATGTATAGCCGGTATAACCGCCTTTCGGCGTAACACACCAGCTTCGCAGGCACGCGGCGCGGTGGCAGCTGGCTATATTACACCGATCGACTTGTTACACCTAACCCTTGAACTTCTAGCTCTAGACAGTAATACGGCGGTATCACAGTTGTGGGTGCTCACGTACCTTCCATCCACTCTGCTGAGCCCGTGTCGCTTGGGAAGGTCTCGTTGTCCAGTCGGCACGCCCAGGTGTACGTTAACCCTGAGGTAGACTCTGCTTCAGCCGCGTCCGGATCATATGATGGGGAGGCATCAACTCTGACCGTCGAGTTCCGCCCTGCAAATGGCGAGAACATTATCCCATAAATTCAAGTAGAACAGACAGTAACCACACAAACATTGTAGCGCCTCATGGCTTGATTGATTAAACGACTGTTTAGTTCTACCAAATGTAGAACTGAGCGGTACAAACAGAGTAGCGTCCCATACATGACCTACCTCCTGAACAGTCACTATTTGTGTTAGACACCGTACGTTAAAGTCGTTGTAAATAATGCCTGTGTTAATGCCTGTGTAAATAAATGTAAATAAATGTGTAATGAATTTGCATGTACAACTGGACGCAATTCAGCCTTTGGCTGCAAAGTCCACGTTTTTTTACGAATAAAACACCATTTGATTGATTGATTGATTGATAAACCAAATTGTTCAGGAGATTCTAAAAACAAGTACAACCCAGAGACATCATACTTGTAGGCCTTTGTTCAAGATATGCTTTAAATTTGTGTTTCTTCCTGTTATACTACTCTCCAAGCAGAAGTTGATGGAGGAAGATCGTTACCTTTTAATGTGGCCTGATTTTTTAGTCGCTACCCCCACCTTGGGTCACGCATGGACCCTCTATGGCCAATAGATACTGCCTGGCCAACTTGATACTGTTTTTGCTACCCTAGGATCAGTTAGTTACTTTTTGAAAAAAAATGGCTATTCTATATCTTTAGCAATAACTTTTCTTCAAAAGAAAACCTACCTGTTGATATCAAGGACCCTCCAGAAATTCTTGTGACCAGGGCACTTTCGACGATCTCGAACCACGTGTAGTCCTCATTGCTGATCACCACTTCTGTCTCATTAACCACGTGAACTTCCCTCACGGAAAACTCCAGGATGTACCGTCCGTAATCTAACGTGTGCTTCGGGATGATGATCTCAGTAGTCCCATTGAGTACGTTACTGGTCGCTGCCTCATTTGAAGAATAAGGGATAGATTGCAAGCCTGTTACGGTATAGGCTCTCCACTCAAATGTCCTATCGTTTGCGTCAGTACAGTTTAATTGTACAGTTGCGGCTAGTGCTATGTCTTGGTCTCTTCTATATGTTGTCGGGTTGGCAACCGTGCTAGTCCCGCCATCTTTGATGTCAGCGCTAGGTCTAAAACATGGGATTTGGTGTACAGTGACCAAAGTCTCTGCTTGGGCTGTAGAAATAGGGTTCGTCGCATTAACTTGGACCCGGTATGTGCCGGCGGAGGGATACACGTGGGAGTAGAAGGTGATGTACATGTCTGACAGTTTGAATGGAAAGTTGACGGTTTGAAATGTTGACTCAACTGTGGCGACTGAGTTTGCGTCTTTAGACAGCGGAGCAAGGGTGACCAGATTCCGGTCTTCGTCAGATAACTGTAAAAAAAGAGCAGCAATATTCATCGTTCAAAAAAGTGAAATAATGTACAACCATTGTATCATCATTGTATAACCAGCACTGTATGTTTCCATTTAGATTTAGGTAATGGTTCGTGACACATTATGTCCTTGATGCTGTGGCATTGCCATTACAAGCCTTACCAGTTTCGGAATGCAATGTATGTATGTAATAATACCTGTAATAGAAAGGTACTGTTCGTTCCAGGAGAAGTGGCAAAGACAGCAAACGTCACCGCTTCGCCGAGTAAGACCGGAGCATTGCTGGCCATGTACACATTGGTGATGGTTTCGTATATGTCCACCTGTCAACAGTCACAAAAACATGTCACTATAGTGCTGTGAAATAGCAAATAAACATAACATATCGTGTAGATCAAGACTATTGCAATGGATGAGTCCTTTACGGGAGTCACGTGTTCAAACTGATGGGTCATCCTTACTGAGGAAGATCATAATACGTAAGACCAAAAATGTCACATGGTTTAAGATCTAAACTTGACTCAAATAACCAATGCCTTTACCTGAAATTCGCCGCTCATAACGGCCCAGTGGTTGAAGGCCATTCCGGTGACAGTGTAAGTCCCAACCTCCTCAAATATATGAGACAGCTTCAACTCTTCTCGTATTAGTTCATCATCAATAAACCACCTGAAGGGGGGAAATTAAGACTTTGTAAATGCTAAATTCGACAAATGCCAAATTCGGAAGTTTATCACTGATATGTCAGTGAAACGAAAAAGGAGACTAGAAAGGTCGACATTTGCTTGGGAGCAAATACAGAATATTTCACTCCATCTCCCTCCGACGCAAAAGTGGCCTATTTCATACCTACCCCAGTGCAAAACTGGAAGATTCTCTCATGGTATGGAGTGAAATATAGATAGACTTTACCTTTTCCTCTACATGTAGTATATAGTCGTATTGTATATTTACCAACTCGTGTGCACGTCATTTTCTGTTCCATGGGAGAGCTCGTACTCAAAGTTCAGGGGCATGAGAAGTGGCGGACCCGGGAAGATGCTTTGACCTGGGCCCTGCCCAGTCATATTCACACCTACAAAATATATGAAAACGTTTCAGATCTAAATGTATGATACGTCATCACATTGTGTACTCGTAAAGTGATTCATATTTGGGGTGAGTTTTCGATGACTGCAATTTTAGTTGCTTATACAATCAAACACCAAACGGGAAAAATCTCAAGTTTCCCTTACCTTCGTGTAGCAGCTTTCCGTTGTGGATTCCCGAGAACGCTGAGAAAATGGTGAGGTTCAAGCCATACGGTTCGTAGTCCTGGGTTGCGTAGACTGACCCGTATGCCTCACTAACCTGATGAACATTGATGTAGGCATTGAGCACAGAAATGTAACAGCTGTGAATATTACATGATAGAGCATCGTGTCATAAGTTAATGTTACAGCGGTATGACAAAAATACTAAGGAGCAGAAATATTACGTCTTACCTGGTTGTACACTCGGACGAAAAATGAATACGATCCAGGCAAGTACACGTACAGGATGTAGAATACTGGCAGCGTGGCGTCGTACTGGTCTCCAACGTAGATGCCGACGTCTGGCAGGTATAGGGGGAATGAAAAAAATTCTCTTACATGGCGTGGCAGACCATACCATTACATGTTGCAGCAATTTTCTATGGATCCTTATGGTTTGGAATTTGCATTGTTTGTTGCAATACCTCACTACAATATTTTATATTTTCTAACTCTGGCGATTTTGTTTTAATGTAAGAAATATTCGTACACTACCATCAATGCCGTCACCATAGGACACATCGACGAACAGGTCTGTCGGTAGAGTTGAGTCCAAGAGCAAGACCGTGAACTCGACGGGGTTCGGGGCTTGGGCGGGACTGTTGTCGGTCACAAGGACGCTTGTCACCGGCCACTGAGCCGTTACAGACACGCTCGCAGTCGCCTCGGATAGGATATTTGTCCCGTTAACTACAACGTGGTACTGTCCTTGGTCCTGAAACGTGAGTGTGAATGTCGAGAGGTGGTATTCCGAGAGGTTGTACGGTATAACGCCCTGGTAGGAGGTCAGATTGCCGGCTTGGGTGTAGTCCACTGGAGTTGGTATATCAAAGTGCCCGCCGCCGTTGACGCTGCTCACGTAAGTGGCATTGTAACCCACCTGTCTGGCCAGGACTAGGAATCTAGCCGGGTACTGACACGCCGCGTAGCCTATGGCCGGGGAAACGCCGGAAACCGGAGTGGGGCCGTCAGTTCCAACGTGAAATACGTGTATGCCGTGGATGCAGTCAATAACTCTGAGAGTCAGATTAGCGGAAATCTCAGAGAAATCGTTGGCAGCAGTTGCTGTGACCGTGTACAGACCCTCTGTTAGATTGACGGCAGGAGTCGTGGTGATGCCGTCCAGTAGCCAGGTGACAGTTTCAACCTCTCCCGTTACCTAGGATGATAGAAATTAATTCTAAGGGCACAATTCCGGGCCCGTTTGGGAGTTTCCAGGAACGACAAGAATTATATAAAAGACTCAAACACATAAAGAAGTTAAAGAAAAACTAATCATGTGTACTACAGTATTTGTATATATTGTTGATGTGAATTGCTTGTGTTTCATTCATGCAAACAGCCCGACCGGGCCCCGCGGGCCGGTTTGGAAATGTGCCCTAAACATAAAGCAGAATTATGTGACTTTTTGGTGCCTTGGGAAAACTATGCTCGCCGTCTCAACGTGCTGCTGTATCATAAATATGAATCTTGATACTAGTACGTATCAAACGTCATACAAAAAGAATGTCATTTTAGGGTAATTTAGAAAGACCTGTGAAATAATGATTAGTTAGCATTACCTGTGTGACCGCGAGACTTATTTCGTGATTCGTAGCGAAGTACACCTCCTGTTGGTCAGCAGAACTCAGGGAAGCCTGTACGTGTGCTTGTTGGGTAGCAGAAATAACCAGGGAAGTCAAGGGTTCTGAAAAGTACAGTTAGAGGCGATGAATAGGTGTGTTCTTCGTTGCCTGACATGCAAAAAGTACGAGTCTCCAATAGACAAATAACGCTGGTTCAAAACAGTAAAATATTGCCAAATAGTCAAATAGAGAATATTTGACCTAGAGCTAGCCACAGTAAAGTTCATTTTCTCGCGCAGTGAGGGGAAATTAACCTTCCCGTGGACTGACTCTCCTGACCATTTTCCCCCCGAATTTTACAATCCGTACCCCGATAGGGTGGCCAGATGGAAGCTATCTGCACTGTCGTTTTGAATCTGCGCTAGCTCAGGTACTGATGAATGCCAAATTTCACTTCAATTTGTTCGTAAAGTCTGGTAACGCACCTGTACAGTTCCAACCATTGCTCGCCAGAGAGTAGCCCACATCACAGGAGCAGGTGTAGTTACCGATGTGGTTGTGACAGGTGTGCTCACAGTTGTCTATGTCCAAACTGCACTCATCAACATCTGTAGTTCAAGAATCAGGGAATAATGCATGGTGTTTATTAATGATATTGGAGTTGATTTTTAGCAGAAACAAATTATTACTGTAGAAACTTACAGACAATTCATCTATTTTACCCAGTTGTCATGTACATAGCGTCGAATGGAAAATCTAGTGGACACAGGATAGAGAGGTCACGGGTTCGATTCCTGGCATTCTTCGCTAAAGTTGTTTTACTCGGCTTTTCTTATTCCACCCAGGTGTAAAATGCGTACCTGACTTCGGTTGGGGAGGTAAAAGGTGGTGGAAGGAGAGGGATGGGTTCCGCCTTCCAATACCGTGCTCTAGACGCATGGATTAACAACCCACTGCCGCTAGCTACGACATACTAAAAGCTGAGTTTCCAAGCAGAGGTTCGGGTTTTGGCTTATTTCTGGCGTGTTTTTAGGCTTGTCATCGGGGTTTCTTTTTTGCACTGGATTTTTTTTTCACGCAAACCCAACCCGTTACTGAAGGCTCTGGGACCTTTACCTTTTAACACCTAAATTTTAGTGTCTTTCGAGTCACCTTTTGGTTAATAAACTTTTTAAAAAAAGGACATCTTATGAACAGAAATAAGTGTTGATACTTGCCCACACATGTGCCGCTGTCCATGACGTACCCAGCCCAACAGGAACACGTGAAGCTTCCCGGGACGTTCTCACACACCTGCGCACAGTCGTCAGTACCCAGGCTGCACTCGTCTACGTCTGGGGGCGGGCATTCGACAAAAATAGGTGGCTTAGCTATCTATCAACAAGACTGGCAATGAAAACATGCATGGCGACGGTGGTTCCTGTTAGGGTTATTGTTCGCATGGTACTGCCATGACTTCATGAATTCGAGGAAGCCTTGGTACCCTGCCCTCCCCTGAGTGTATAGTGAACGAGCCGCGGGGTCACCGAAACTGGGGCATCCGGGGCAGACAGGTTTTCCCAAGGGTTTCCAGGAATGTGGGCATGTCAACAAACAGAGATAGGAGACATGCCTGTGGACATTCCATGCCTGTGAACAAAATTCCTGTACGATTCCTAGAATTCTTGCAAATTGCACACAATACTGTACCATTTGGCTCCTCCCTGAGACGTCGCCAAAAGTTGTCTTTTATTTGGAAAGTTGTGCACCAAAGTGGATATGGTGAATAGGAAACAGGTACATGTACACGTATGTCCTACCTATGTGGCACATGGTGCCCTCCCACCCCGCTTCACACCCGCCGCTGCTGCACACGCCGGTGTACCTGCTGCACACATAGATCCCAGAAGCGCAGTGGCACGTCTGCAGGCAGTCCGATCCGTACGTGCCGTACGAACATTCTACAGGGTAGAAAACAGGCCTGCTTTGTGATTCAAATGAAAGCTTATTTCGGCGTATCTAGTAGAACTAGTTATCAGTAGCCTGGTAATTATCTCCTTCTTATCTAGCTTCGGTTTGCTCCTTGCATCCATCCCTAGAAGAGGATGGATACCAAGCTAATACTAGTTATGTTTATCGAAGGAAAACATACTGTTTTTGCTCAGTTTCTTCCTCTTCTTCTTCTCCAAAAAAATAAGGTCAATAACCTGAACCGGACGTCTGTAACCATGGTAACTAGTGTTGGGTTAAATCATGTAACTTTTGTTGCAATTTTATAGCAGGAGGGATTTAGACTCCTGTCACCGTATATATGAATGTGTTTGAGTAAGAATTAACGGAGCAGGCCATATGCGAAGGTAAACATTATGCATTTGCTTTGCAAATGTTACCTTTCTAGTATATTATTGTATCTGTTGCATTCTAGAATATGTTATTCCAAAACGTTTTGGAATAGACCACGTTTTGGAATACAACAGGCGTTCCACTTCGTTTGTCTGTCTGTGTATGTATGAGTTTAGATTGGGTTTTAGGTTTGACGCAAAACACATGATTACAAAATGTGTTGACATGGCTTATGTATATCGTTTTGGAATACAGATGCATACCACTTCGTAGTATTCCAAATCGTGTTTTATAATGGAACACGTTTTAAAATGCAACGGTATCAGTGTAAAAGAACTTTAAGGTCCAAGGACATGAGATAGACTTACGTGCGTTGCAGTTCGATCCTTTGTATCCCGCTATACACCGGCAGCCTAGCGGGTCCGGGCCGCAGACGATCTTGTACTGACAGGTACCGCGGGCACAGCGGCTGATACACGAGTCTCCGAAATAACCAACAGAGCAGCCTTCAAACAAGACACACTTTCATCATTATGTTTACCGAAGGAAATGTTGTTGTTGCTACGTTTCCTCTTCTTCTTCCGTTCCAAACACTACCCTCTGACCTGTCCAATGACCTGATCACGATCCATGGTAACTGGTGTTGGGTTACTTAATGTTGCAATTTTATAGTAGGAGGGATTTTTACTCTCGTCTGACCATATATATAAATGTATTTGAGTAAGAATTAACAGAGCAGACCATATGCAATGGTAAACATTATGCATTCATTCGATTTCGATTGCGTGAGCTAGAAACACACTAGCGTGGTTATTTTCTCCGATTATGTAGTTTTCGCAAAACCGGAGTAACAGTGGCAATCTTTTTTTTCACGTCCTCTGAATTCTGTTTCCCTCCCTTTGACGTTCATTGCTGACTAACATGCTTTACGGCGCCTTGCTTATCAAACATGCTTCTTACCAGTACCATGCAGTTTTGTTACCTAAGTCGCAGTGCAAGCCACCGAACCCAGGCGCACAGATGCACTGTCCCGTCTCGTCATCACAGACTCCGCCGTTGTTACACTCTTCACACGTGGAGGTACAGGCTGGAGGGCCCCACTTGCCTTCAGGACATTCTATAAATCATAGAGAAATTCCCATAAGAGAAGGGCATGGATAAGATAATATCCGATGTGTTTACTGATGTTAATGGCATCCAAACAAATTTCAAGAAATCAGTTTAATATTGACATTTGCTGCCATTGGCATTGCTCCCTGCATCATTTCATGAGGGGTGCCAGAGTATACAGTGCAATTTTACGGAATACACTGCAATTTTACTGAATACCGTACGAATGCACTGCATCCCGTAAAATTGTACTGTATACTAATACTATTGCATGCACTGTATTCAGTAAAAGTGTACTGTATTCCGTAAAATTGCACTGTATTCCGTAATACTCGGCACCCCTGTTCCTACTTGAAACGTTTGAAAGAGCCCACAAACAAGCTACGTAAAACGTCTCGTTCTTTTGTTCTTTACCACTAGAACCAGCTAACGATGTGAAACAAGCAACTGTTCCCGTTATTACATTACATGTTTGCCTCACAGATATCAGTATGCCATGGGAAAGGATAGGTTCAACTGACTACATTGAAAATGACCAGAAAATTGACTTAAAAAATCCAGGTTTACTGCCCTGAAATCGCATTGGATTCCTTTAACACTAGTTTGGTCTGTAATTGAATGGAAAAGTCTATGATCTAAAATGCTGTCCATGAAAACTCACCTCTAACGATGAGCCTCATGATGCCTTGCTTGCGGTCGCTGTACCTGCCCGTGTAGTAACACTCGTACAGGCCCTCGTCCGACATCTTGGGAAAGATAAAGGAAATACAGCAAAAAACAATATTAGCGTTGTATTATGTAATACATGACAATTACTGCCAGCTTCTACTACGGGCTTCTGTCTTTAGTTTGACTGGCGTTAAACTCAACAAGACATGAAGGGTTATCTGATCTTGGTTTTCAGGTCCTGTGTACTCTCTCAATGACAGTGAACGGAATTGTTGTTTTAACTACGGCTGACCTGAACATTCACAATGGCCAGGTCGCAATCCGTGTAGGTCCCGGGAAGCACTGAGCCGTCCTTCCTCCACTCTGTAGTACCGTCGTGGCCGCCAGGGGGCGGGTTGTACTCAAACATGGACAGCGTCGCGTTTTCGTTGATGTTGACCGTGACAGAGAACGAATTCGGGTGGAAGTAAGCTGCGATGGAAGAGAACCTGCTGTAACCAATTTACGCCATAGCTGGGCCTCGATAACGTTCGGTAGGGTGTTCTGGTCCGTGTGATAACTAGCCTTATGTCCTACCTGGGCCGCGATTACGTTCGATACGGGTGTTCCGGCCCGTGTGGTAACTAGCGGTACGGCCCGGGGCTTCTTAACGCGTACGGCCCGGGGCTTCCAAATGTTCCATAGAACGATTCGAACGCGTTTCGCCCTAACCGCGTGCAACGCTTTCGAAAATTCGAATGCAAAATTCGGACGTTGGAATTGATGTTGTTGCACTTTTTGGGTTTAAGGACACCAACTTTCTGCTCATTTTGCATTGAAAGGCGTGTTTTCTTGGGTGGGTATGACATAAATAAAATACAACACGGTGTATTCCGCATCACCCTCGGTCCCAGCCCTCCCGCGGATCGGATCTCCCTCCGGCCTTCGGGCGATCCGACGCGCGGTCGGGCTGGTACCTCGGGCGATACGGAATACCCCGTGTTGTATTCTATATTTATATCATACCCGGGCCGTGATAACCTTCGATAACGGTGCTCCGGACCGGGCCATATATATACTTTACGGTACGGCCCGGGCTTCCATGACTTCCATAGAACAATTCGAACGCGTTTCGCCCTATCCGCGTGAGTCGCTTTCGAAAATTCGAATACAGAATTCGGACGTTGGAATATTGATGTTGCTACATTTTTGTTGGTTTACGGACACCAAATTTTGGTTCATTTTGCATTGAAAGGCGCGTTTTGTTAGGTGGGTATGGGGTAAATAAAACACAACACGTTGAACACGGTGTATTCCGCATCTCCCTCGGTCCCAGCCCTACCGCGAGTCGGATCGCCCTTCGGCCGTCGGGCTAGTACCTCGGGCGATACGGAATACCTCGTGTTGTATTCTATATATACATCAAACAAATCATGTTTATCTATCAACACATGGAAGCCTTCGGTCTATTCTAGCCCCTTACCTCTGGTAAGAATCGTAAGACCGATGACTTCACGAGTTAGACCATGCCGAGTCGTCTTACAGGAGAAGGCGTTGACTCGAAAGTTCCCGGCGTCGTCAAACAGCCTGAGCCCGTATCTACTGTCTGTGTGACCGATACTGCTGTAGTGAACTCCGTCCGTTAGGTAATCTATGCTGGTGCCGTAACCTGAAAAATTAGTATTTGGAATTAGACCCTAGACTTTACTAGGTGTACAAGCTCTGGCCATGGTAGGGAATCGGGGCATCTTTTCTGTGGTATTCACAGCAGGCTCAAAGTACCAAGAAATGTCACACTCTCTTTTTTCACAAGAACAATTTGGTAGACTAGTGAACTGCTACGCTTACCAGCAGCGTGCAGTAGCTGGGATTCGAACCCTCGACTTTCAGTTCCAAAAGCAGCGGCGTTTACCACTCCTGCTGCATTTCAAAATGTTCAAAAACCGTTCGCAAAGATGAATTGCGCAACAGATGATGTTCAATGATGTCACATTTGCTCTAACCTGTGTCCAACTTGATGCCGACATGGTAGCCATTGATCAATGTCAGATCCCCCAAGGAAGGCCTGCAAAGGGTTTCCGTGTGATCTGTACGCGTCACGTCAACTCTGGGATACTGCATCTCCACATACAGATCCACCTTCGGGCCTGAGGAAGCCAGAAAAAACATAACATACATGAGAAACAAAATCAAATGTCGCGGGTACCAGGGGTCTCCCCAGAAATTCTTAGGGGAGAGCGGCTCCCTAATCGGTTGATGAAAAATCAGCGAATTTTTATAATCATCAATGACTAAGAGAAAACCCTAACATTTGGGTGAGGTGCTAGGATTTGGGGGAGAGCTTCTATCTAGAGTTCTGCTTCTCGCCGCTATATGTAACGTGGTGTGGTATATACGTAGGTGGCGCTTTTGCAAGCGAGAACACAATCCCAAACATATGGCTGAGTAATGTACCATGACGCCTGCTTTGTGGTTAAGACTTACCATGACAGAACCAGCCGTTATCGTGCAGTGTGTACCCCTCCCAACAGGAGCAGGTAAAACTGCCCTCTGTGTTAGTGCAGACTTGGGCACAGTTGTCACTCCCCTCCGCACATTCATCTACATCTGTAGTAACGTTACAGAGAAACAAAGTTCAGATCATACAAGGGTTTAGTCTCTACCAGGCTAACTACGCTGGCTATATATATAGGAGAACATTTGCCAGGGGAATTTGGACGCCTTGGGGTTTGACTGGCGGAAAGAACAAGTTGGACCTTCCGCGGACTGACACTTCTGGCCAAATTTATTCTTCTTTTTGGTGAATTCTACGATCCGTATTCCCGTAGAAAAGCCTGGTGAAGGCTACAAGGTTTTCACCATGAGAATAAAAGTGAGAACAAAACTGTTCAAAACAGTTTCTTCCTTTACAAACGGAGTATATACATACAGCAGGAGAGTAACAAAAGAATTAATTTCTGAAGCTCCCTAATTTGACCTTGACCTTTGAATTATTTACCTGAGATTGCGACGTGAAACAGCATCGTAAGAAGGGCCGCCAGGAAGACACCCCGCAGCGCATCTTTAAGTGGATAAGTCATCTTATATTGAGGGAATGAATGTCTGTGGTTTCTATAGGGACAGGTGTCTTTAACAATGTCCTCCCCGAACGTCACAACAGTCTCGTTCCACCATTGTTTCGTCTGGTAGTACGGCGTTCGAAAATTCGAACGGCCGAACTTCGAACAGCGTTCGCACCGCGCTGTTCTATGACTACGTCACTTCCCATGTAGATCCCATCTAGAGCATGATTTGAAGTATGATAGGTGTGGTATAAAGTTACGCATACAACGATTCATTCTTTATCTCTCTCTGTCAGTTAAGAAGCAAAAGAACTTGTGTTACTAGGAGCTACCCTCTGATAGCTTTAGTGTCCCCCAAAGTTATGTGTTGATATGTTAAGCGCACATTTGTAAACTACTTCCCCGTACTTGCCTGTATCTTTGTCTGCTTTTCAGTAAGTCAAAAATGAAGCTTCAAACTCGATGTACCGTTTTACAGTAATACGATGAATGATCCATCTCTACATAGTGTCGTATTTTGCATAACTGTACTGCAGTTCAATACTTTTTACAACAAGAGTATACTTTTTCAAAAAAATACTTTTGCCAATATGCCGTGTCCTTAACCTTAGGTCTGTTTTTCTTTCACACCCAAACCTGATTTACAGACGCCCCTTACGTTTAGTCCAGGTTCTTTCATAGCAGGGCTCAAGTCAATTCTTACGAACAGAACCGACTTACGATATTCCCATGCTGATTAAATACTGACAAAGTACTTCAGCTATATCCAATTCAATTATCTGGTCTGAATGGTTTATCAAGTGGGACTTAAGCTATCTTGATAATGGCTTTTGTCCCCCAGGAGGCCTTGGATCACTGTTTCAAAACTCGGCTCAAGTTTCGTTCATTATTGTTGGAAAGGTCAGTAATAACATCATATGTGATACATCGTGGCGTTTTATTTCGTAAACCAGGATGAGATCTGCCTTCACAACTTTATCACTGTTAAGGTTGTCAACATTCTGAGTAAGGTAATTTTGCTTAGTCGTGATCACTCGTAGGATACTATGAAGTAAGATCATCATCATCATCATCAAGATACTATGAAGTTATGATAAGGATATTTTGATCTGGAAAGAAATTGAACATTCCATTTCAAGTTTGATGCTATCAAGTAATGATATGGACGTACATTTTGATCTGGAAAGAAATTGAGCATTCCCCTATTTTCTTCGCTAGTTCAAGTATAAAGTAAGAGCGCCATTAATCAAGTGCGCCAAGAGAGGATTGGCCTTTGACATCCTGAGGAAATATTAGAGCCCAAGATCACTAATGACGTCTAGAGTCTGTCTTTTTGTCAGTTAATTATATAAAAAGCATAACAATTCGTGTTACTAGGAGCTGCTTTCTAAGGTTTGCACCTAGACAATGCAAAAACTAACAACACAACATGTCTGACAACGTGTGTACTTAATCAAATACCACAACCTGCGTCACAAGGGAGCTATATACCTCCCGGAGACTTGACAAGACACACAGAAATGTTACAACATGCTGGCCGTCACCATGCGCTGTCTGGTGGGTTTTCTAGTTGTGCTAACCAACGTCGGTAAGGCAGTCATTTTCACTACGTGGAGACTATTTGCAGTTTTGTCATTGGCGCGAAACAACCATGTTACTGGAGTATTTTTATTTTTTAAGGATCCTTCCGTCGCTCGTAATTATTTCGTTTGTATGGCATCATTTGTGTGTACAAAATTTCTTCTTCAGCAAGGGACAGGAAAAACTTTATTCTACTATTAGGAAATCCACACAAGATCTGTTAAAGCTCAAGTAATGAAATTCAATACACGCTTGGTAAACATTTCAACTAAACAAAACTTGCGTCGTGTGGCGTAACGGCAGAGTGCTCGACTCGGAACCAAGAGGTCCCGGGTTCGAGTCCTGACATATACATTCCACAGATCTTGTGCCCTTGGGAAAGGCACTTTACACGAGTTTCCTCACGAGTTTCCTCGAGTGAATTTCTTCTCCTGTATTTGTCCTCCGTTGGTGACGGCGTAAAATAAGTTGATATAAGTTGAGTACTAATACTAGTGTTCTTTTCTGCAGTCGTCTTGTCTGGAGCTGATACCAACATCGCTGTAGGGAAGCCGGCGTTCCAAACATCGACATCCGTTCACTATAGTACCGATGGGGTTCCCAGCCGTGCCGTGGACGGGAACCTCAATTCTAACTACCGTGGTCTCTCCTGCACACACACACAGCTGTCTGAACACAACCCCGCGTGGTGGGTGGATCTCGGAAATTCGTTTCCAATTAACAGGTACGTGTTGTCGAAAAGGGAGCACAAGCCAGTGTTAGAAATATCCGGCTGCATTGCATGTGCAGAACAAATTAAATATTGCAGAAGAAAAACTAAATAGCCTGCAATTTTGCAGACTAAATAAATCAGGCTAGGGGTTCAATTATGTTGGTATGATATTGTTCAAGAGTTGTGTGTTTTACTGCTACTGACTTTATACGTGTGTTTTTTTTTCAAATTGCATGCAAAATGTTTGCCAACATACCATTTTTTGGTCAGGATTTAGTGCATATTTCCAGAAAGTACTTCTGAATTGCAGAACAAAACTTTGACATTCTGCAATATGGCAGAACACTGAAAAAAGTATTTCTACCACTGCAATCGTTTCTTTCCCAAGCTTGATAACACCACTGAAAGTTGAGCTGGAGATACAATGAACCACTGTTAAAGTGTGCAGCGTTATACCAGTTGATGTGTACAAACTCTAATGTAACTGCTCTTATGTCTTAACGTCGTCTACATAATAGAGTGGCCGTCTTCAACCGCCAGGACTGTTGTTGGGAACGAATCAACCCCTTCAACATCCACGTCGGGGACTCCGACCAGGTCAGCACGAACCCCAGGTGTGTGGGGGACTATCGACTGGTGGCCGGTCAGACGTACGTTTCTCTCCCGTGCTATAACATGCGGGGACGGTACGTCGGCATTCTTCTTCCCGGATACAACCGAATCCTAACCCTGTGCGAGGTCCAAGTCTATGTAAATTTAGGTATGTGTTTTTTTTTTTACATACAACTGTAATGATTCTTATTTGGAATTTTCTTGGGCATTGAAAGATCAATGCGTCTAGTTTTTCTTACACGTATTCTACTTTTTTTGTTTTCGTACATGGTTCTTCTGATTTAGCATTACTGACAACTGAGGCCGCTGCTACCACTCCAGCTGTTACAACCACCACGCCTGCTGTTACAACCACTACGCCTGCTGTTACAACCACCACGCCTGCGGTTACAACCACCACGCCTGCTGTTACAACCAATACGCCTGCTGTTACAACCACTACGCCTGCTGTTACAACCACCACGCCTGCTGTTACAACACCTACTCCTGCTGTTACAACAACCACTCCTGTTACAACCAGTACGCCTGCTGTTACAACCACCACGCCTGCTGGTACAACCACCACGCCTGCTGGTACAACCAGTACGCCTATTACCACAACCGTTAGGTCATCAAATGACGCAAGCATCGTGACCACTACGATGTCACAGCCGGAGGATCCCACCAGTCCTCCCCCGACCGCGTCGCTAACTACCAGCCGGCTGGGGGAGGGGGGATCCGCCGCCGCTAACAAGGGCGGGGCACCGGGAGGGGCAGTAGCAGGCGGCGTGACCGGAGCGATGGTTCTTGTGGGAGCAGGAATAGCCATAGGCGGGTTCCTGCTGTATAGAAAGAAGAAGAAAGTTGCCGTGGAGCCTACACCCTCAGAACGAGTGGAAAGCTATTGAATGTACAGTCCATGCTCCATGCACAAACTACCAGATTTCTACATTTCTATGACAGTACTGGCACAGTACAAATGAGTCTAATTTGTCTCATTCGTATCTACTAAAGGTTTACACGTATAGGTGCAGAGCATACCAGACAGTTTCTGGGTGCGTGAATGATGTTTAGCACCAAGGACAGGTTTTGTTATTCCTGTATGAGGCGCGCGCGCGTATGTCTGTGTCTTTATCTATGTTTGGGTCTGGGGTGGTGGATATTTTTAAGCATATACCAGAGACAGATGTGTTTCTTTGTGTGTTGATATTTTTCAGTACCAGATATAGGATTGTTTGTTAAGTTCATCTGCGTACCTGTCCGTATGTTTTGACTGATTTCTGTTCAGTCATAAATAAAGCTCCAAACTCATTGGGCAGATCTACAATAACAAGATGAGTTAACAGTCTATGTATTGTATAGTGTTGTACAAATGTTACTGTCACGCGTACGCACTGACATCTAGCATTAGCTGGTGTGTTACGCCAAGGGGCGGTTATACCGGCTATACAGATACATGCATGTGTATAATTATACAAATGCATCATTTCAGCCCTCGGGCTACGAATGTGGTGGAGTATTTTTGCATCTCAATACCTTGTCAAGAAAATACCTTTGCCGGCATATCGTGTCTTCGTTCAACTTAAGATGTTTTCTTTCACACAAAAACTTCATTTACCAGCATCCTAGTACTTACTGCCATTTTTCCTTAACTTCGGTAGTAATGTTATCTCTAGATTCTTTCAAAGCAGGACTCAAATCAATCATTACAAGTCGAACCAACTGGTAACCTTCCCATACTGGTTGAATGGTGACAAAGGACTTAAGCTTAAAGCTTATTCAATTGTCTGGTCTAAATTCCTTCAGAAGGAACAGCTCTTAACGGCTTTCGTCCCCAGAATGTCTTTCATCAATGTTTCAAAACATCATTTCTTGTTGAGAACGTAATTTTAAAAGAACCTTACATGCTGTACATCATGACGTTTTATTTGGTAAACCCGGACGAGATCTGGCTTCACAACTTACATGTATATCACCGATAAGGTTTCTAACATATTAATCAAGGTAATTTTCGTCAACCTTGATCACATCTCTTAAGATGTTTTGATCTGAATAATAATGTTACACTAGTGTTAAGTCTTCTTCGTTGTTTATTTTAAAGCTAAAATGCAATAACGCAAGTGCGTCAAGAGAGAAACAACCTTTCACATCCAGAGGAAACATTACAGTCCAAGTTCACTAATGGCGTTAAGATTCTTTCTTCAAGACAGTGATTGAATCAAATAGCACAAACAACCTCAACTCCATGTTACCAGGGAGTTACCTTTCAGAGACTAGACATGAGGGAGAGAAAAGTCACAACATGCCTGACAACGTCGCCTACACCTTGCGTTTTCTGGTTGGCCTTCTAGTCGTGCTAACGACCGCTGGTAAGTGTGACATTTTCGCTACTTGGAGACTATTTGCAGCTTTGTCTTTGCAGGGAAACACGTGTGCTCCTGGAGTGATTTATTTCTTAATGATCCTTTAGTCACTCGTAGTAATCATTTTTATTCGATTAGACGTATACTGTCTGTCCTTTCTGTTCCATGCACCGTTGTTATAGTATATATATATATGAATATATGCCCCGTTACGGTCTCCAATTGCGTGTTTTGGAAGAAACACACCGTGAATCATGTATGGATACAGATTCACGAAGCTCTCGTTGTTGTTTTTCAACAGGTTGTCGAATAGCAGACTACGTTCGTTATAATGGGGTTTGCTACAAGAGCTTTACGGAGCCACAGACGCACGATGCGGCCAGGCAAACTTGTGCGGCAGACGGGGGGCTTTTAGCCATGCCGAAGGACGAGGCCACCAATACTTTTCTCGCTAGTCTAGCAGACGTAGTATGGGGTCGCTGGATTGGGATAACCCGCGTTAACAGTAACGGCGAGTGGGTGTTTGAGGACGGCCAGACACTGACATCGTCCGGTTATTCCAGCTGGCTCCCCGGTGAGCCACAACCAGATTACGGTCACGGTGGCTGTGTGGGATTTTGGGAGGCTGGATCCTTCTGGGATGAAAAGGCCTGCAGCTATCTCAGGGGGTGTATCTGCCAGCTGAATGAAGGTATGCGCCCTCTACTTGTAATGGTATAAGTACTAGAACCAAGTTAACTCTTATTAGAACTAAACGGTTTGAAGATGTGTGAATAACGTTAATCTTATGGGGCTTAAACGAAGTACGAAAAAAATACCGCAAGTGCTATTTCTATACACGCCACAACCGTTGAATTTGGGAATTGTTTTACGTCATAATCTTACTAATTCCAGGATCACCTAAACGCTTTTTTAAAATCTTCCACTTCAGATTCAGGCATGTCTTTGTTATACTTCATAAATGCTACCGTGATGATGTTTACGTATACAAAAGCGTCCGTATTGACGTCGACACAGAAACGATGCCATATCAGTACAGTATTACAAATAGAAATTATTCCACTGCAGCAACAACCACAACAGCCACTACTACAACACCGGCTGTTACAACCACCACGCCTGCAGGCACAACCACTACGCCTGCTAGTACAACCTACTACGCCTGCTGGTACAACCACTACGCCTGCTAGTACAACCACTACGCCTGCTAGTACAACCACTACGCCTGCTGGTACAACCAATACGCCTGCTGGTACAACCAATACGCCTGCTGGTACAACCAATACGCCTTCGATCACAACCGTTATTACAACAAGGTCATCAAATGACGAAAGCATCATGACAACTACGATGTCACAGCCGGAGGATCCCACCACGTCCTCCCCCGACCGCGTCGCTAACTACCGAGCCGGGCGTGGGGGGAGGGAGGGATCCGCCGCCGCTAACGAAGGGCGGGGCACCGGGAGGGGCAGTAGCGGGCGGCGTGACCGGAGCGATGGTTCTTGTGGGAGCAGGAATAGCCATAGGCGGGTTCCTGTTGTATAGAAAGAAGAAGAAAGTTGCCGTGGAGCCTACACCCTCAGAACGAGCGGAGAGCTTTTGAATGTACAGCCACAAGTGTTCCACTCACAACGATTTCTAGAAACTTAAATGACAGTAGAGGCATAGTATAAATGAGTTCAATTTGTCTTGTTCGTATCTACTGACGATTTCCACGAATATGTGCAGACTATACCGGACACATTTTGTTGGTCACAATAGTGTGTGGATTGTTTTTCAGCACCCAGGGCAGGTTTTGTATGAGGCGCGCGCGCGTATATGTGTTTGTGTGTGTGTTTATCTATGTTTGGGTCTGGGGTGTTAAGCATATACCAGAGACAGTTTCTTTGTGTGTTGAAATTTTCAATACCAAATACAGGATTGTTTGTTAAGTTCGTCTGCGTACTTGCCCGTATGTTTTGACTGATTGCTGTTCAGTCATAAATGAAGCTCCAAACTCAATGTATAGTGTTGTATAAATGTTAGTGTCACGCACTATCATCTAACATCAGCTGGTATGTTACGCCGGGGGACGGTACATATACACAGATACATCATTTCAGCCCTCGGGCTATGGGTGTGGTGGCGGTATTTTGATTCTCAATACATTAATTAATTGTCAACAAAATACTTTTGTCGATATGTCGTGTCCTCATTCAACCTTGGGTCTGTTTTTTTCACATAAAAGCCAGCAGCCTCCTTTGCTAACCTTTGGTAATAAAGTTATCTCTAGATTCTTTCATGGCAGGACTCAAGTCTGTTATAACAAGTAGAACCAACTGGTAGTCTTCCCATGCTGATTAAATGCTAACAAAGGACTTCAGCTCATTCAATATAGCTGGTCTAAATTCTTTCAGACGTGGAACAACAGGTAACTTAATAGAGGCTGTCGTGCCCAGAATGTCTCAATGTTTCAAAACATTTTGATTTCCTGTAGAGAACGTAATTGTAGAACGCAATTTATTTGGTAAACCAGGACGAGATCTGGCTTCACAACTTAAATCACCGTTAAGATTTCTAACATTCTAATCAAGGTAATCTTCGTCAACCCTGATCACATCTCACTATGAGGTCATGCTATATATGATATAAGGATATTTTGATCTGAATAATAATGTTACAATAGTATTAAGTCTTCTTCGTTGTGTATTTTAAAGCTAAAATGCAATAACGGAAGTGCGTCAAGATAGAAACTTTGACATCCAGAGGAAACATTACAGTCCAAGTTCACTAATGACGTTTAGATTCTTTCTTCAAGACAGTAATTGAATCAAATAGAACAAACAACCTCAACTCCGTGTTACCAGGGAGCTACCTTTCAGAGACTAGACATGAGGGAGACTTATGTCACAACATGTCCGACAACGTCGCCGTCACCTTGCGTTTTCTGGTTGGCCTTCTAGTCGTGCTAACGACCGTCGGTAAGGCCGGACATTTTGCTCTTTGGAGACTTTTTGCAATTTTTTTTATTTCTAGAGATACATATTGCTCGACATGATAACCATAACTTACAGTATCTTAAGTTTAAAACCTCGAAATCTCTGAGTACGTGACTTCCCTGTTTCGACAGAGCTGATTTTCGTGATTCTGTCTCCTCTCTTCCAGGTGAATGGCTGGAACGGGATTCGTCATGGGTCGAAGACTCCGCAGGCGCACCGTGGGTTGACGAGGACGGAGTGACATACGATGCCGCCAAAGCCTTGGATGGGGACCACGGGACCTACTGGAACCCATTCGGTAATGACGAACGGTACTATAACAACTGGTACATCGTACTCGACCTCGCAGTGCCACACACCTAACCCAAATCGCAATCAACAACTACGGAGACATCACCCATGATATTGCTGCCTTTGCTTTGCAAAAGTCTCACTTTGGAACTTGGGAGGACGTCGTGTATGTCGGTAACGTGCAGGGAGGGACGAGCCAGCGCCAGGAGTTCGGCAATTTCCAGGGAACAGCGCAGATCTGGAAGTTCGTGGTTCCCCGGACCCACTCGCGCTGGCAGCCATGGCTCCTAGAACTGAACTTCTACGGAATATCACAAGGTAATACAAAATGTACTTCGTTTTTTTTTTGTATTTTTTTTTTACACAAATATCGATGCAAGGACGTCACAATGAAAATAGTCACATGTGATGCAGTGAAATGGAAAGCGTTAATCGAATGTTAAGTATTTTGTATCACGATTGACGGTAACTTATGCAAAAAGGATACACATTTGTGTTCGTATATTTGACACTGAAATAGTGCCATAGTCAGTCCCCTCTGCTCTACAGACCATTATTTAGGCGTATTGCCTCTTGTGACATTCCTACATCCACTTCCACATAAAAATTTGATTCACCATCAGCCTCCTATTTACTCCCGTTAGCGTACCTTTGGTAATAGAGTTATTTTCCATATCATGGACCAAGTCAATTATTACAAAAGATGGTTCTATCACTTCAGCAACGACTACAACTGAGGCCGCCACTACTACAACACTGGCTGTTACAACCACCACGCCAGCTGTAACAACTACCACGTCTACTGGTAAAACCACCACGCCTGCTGTTACAACCACCACGCCTGCTGTTACAACCACCACTCCTGCTGTTACAACAACTACGCCTGTTGTTACAACAACTACGCCTGCTGTTACAACAACTACGCCTGCTGGTTCAACCACTACGCCTGCGATCACAACCGTTGTTACGACTAGGTCATCAAATGACGCAAATATCATGACTACTACGATGTCACAGCCGGAGGATCCCACCAGTCCTCCCCCGACCGCGTCGCTAACTACCAGCCGGCTGGGGGAGGGAGGATCCGCCGCCGCTAACAAGGGCGGAGCACCGGGAGGAGCAGTAGCAGGCGGCGTGACCGGAGCGATGGTTCTTGTGGGAGCTGGAATAGCCATAGGCGGGTTCCTTTTGTACAAGAAGAAGAAAGTTGCCGTGGAGCCTACACCCTCAGAATGAACGGAGAGCTCTTGAATGTACAGTCACAAGTATTCCATGCACAAACTACCAGTTTTCTAGAAACTTAAATGACAGTACAGACACAGTACAAATGATCGTCTCATTCGTATCTACTAAAGGTTTAACGTTACACGTACAGGTGCAGGGTACACCGGACAGTTTCTGGGTGTGTGAATGATGTTTAGCACCAAGGACAGGTTTTGTTATTCCTGTATGAGGCACGCGAGCGTATGTCTTTGTGTGTTTATCTATGTTTGGGTCTGGGGTGGTGGATATTTTAACCAGGGACTGGTGTGTTTCTTTGTGTGTTGATATTTTCAGTACCAGATACAGAGTGTTTGTTGAGTTCGTCTGCGTACTTGCCCGACTGATTTCTGTTCAGTCATAAGTGAAGCTCCAAACTCAATGTATGTATAGTGTTGTATAGATGTTAGTGTCACTAACACCTAGCATCAGCTGGTGTGTTACGCCGAGGGACGGTATATATACACAGATACATCATTTCAGCCCTCGGGCCATGAATCTGGTGGCGGTATTTTGATTCTCAATACATTAATTGTCAACAAAATACTTTTGTCGATATGTCTTGTCCTCATTCAACCTTGGGTCTGTTTTTTTTTTCACATAAAAGCCAGCAGCCTCCTTTGCTAACCTTTGGTAATAAAGTTATCTCTAGATTCTTTCATGGCAGGACTCAAGTCTATTATAACAAGTAGAACCAACTGGTAATCTTCCCATGCTGATTAAATGCTAACAAAGGTCTTCAGCTCATTCAATATAGCTGGTCTAAATTCTTTGAGACGTGGAACAACGGTTAACTTAATAGAGGCTGTCGTGCCCAGAATGTCTGTCATCAATGTTTCAAAACAGTTTGATTTCTTGTAGAGAACATAATTCTAGAACGCAATTTACTTGGTAAACCAGGACGAGATCTGGCTTCACAACTTAAATCACCGTTAAGATTTCTAACATTCTAATCAGGGTAATCTTCGTCAACCGTGATCACATCTCACTATGAGGTCATGATATAAGGATATTTTGATCCGAATAATAATGTTACAGTAGTATTAAGTCTTCTTCGTTGTGTATTTTAAAGCTAAAATGCAATAACGGAAGTGCGTCAGGAGAGAAACTTTGACATCCAGAGGAAACATTACAGTCCAAGTTCACTAATGGCGTTTAGATTCTTTCTTCAAGACAGTAATTGAATCAAATAGAACAAACGACATCAACTCCGTGTTACCAGGGAGCTACCTTTCAGAGACTAGACATGAGGGAGAGTAATGTCACAACATGTCCGACAACGTCTCCGACACCATGCGTTTTCTGGTTGGCCTTCTAGTCGTGCTAACGACCGCCGGTAAGGCCGGTCATTTTCGCTCTTTGGAGACTTTTTGCAATTTCTTTTTTTTCTAGAGATACATATTGCTCGACATGATAACCATAACTTACAGTATCTTAAGTTAAAAACCTCGAAATCTCTGAGTACGTGACTTCCCTGTTTCGACAGAGCTGATTTTCGTGATTCTGTCTCCTCTCTTTCAGGTGAATGGCTGGAACGGGATTCGTCATGGGTCGAAGACTCCGCAGGCGCACCGTGGGTTGACGAGGACGGAGTGACATACGATGCCGCCAAAGCCTTGGATGGGGACCACGGGACCTACTGGAACCCATTTGGTAATGACGAACGGTACTATAACAACTGGTACATCGTACTGGACCTCGCAGTGCCACACACTCTAACCCAAATCGCAATCAACAACTTCGGAGACATCACCCATGATATTGCTGCCTTTGCTTTGCAAAAGTCTCACTTTGGAACTTGGGAGGACGTCGTGTATGTCGGTAACGTGCAGGGAGGGACGAGCCAGCGTCAGGAGTTCGGCAATTTCCAGGGAACAGCACAGATCTGGAAGTTCGCGGTCCCTCAGACCCACTCGGGCTGGCAGCCATGGCTCCTAGAACTGAACTTCTACGGAATATCACAAGGTAAGAAAAAATATAATTCTTTTTTGTATTTTTTACACAAATATCGACGATGCAAGGACATTACACTGAACATAGTCACATGTCGTGCGAAACGTTGTTCTAACGTCAACTATTTTGTATCACAATTGACGTAACTTATGCAAAAAGGATACATATTTGTGTTGGTATTTGACACTAAAATAGTGCCATAGTCAGTTCTCTCTGCTCTATAGACCATTATGTAGGCGTATTGCCTCTTGTGACATTCCTACATCCACTTCCACATAAAAATTTGATTCACCATCAGCCTCCTATTTACTCCCGTTAGCGTACCTTTGGTAATAGAGTTATTTTCCATATCATGGACCAAGTCCATTATTACAAAAGATGGTTCTCTCACTTCAGCAACGACTACAACTGAGGCCACCACTACTACAACACTGGCTGTTACAACCACCACGCCAGCTGTAACAACTACCATGTCTACTGGTAAAACCACCACGCCTGCTGTTACAACCACCACGCCTGCTGTTACAACCACCACTCCTGCTGTTACAACAACTACGCCTGTTGTTACAACTACGCCTGCTGTTACAACTACGCCTGCTGGTTCAACCACTACGCCTGCGATCACAACCGTTGTTACAACTAGGCCATCAAATGACGCAAATATCATGACCACTACGATGTCACAGCCGGAGGATCCCACCAGTCCTCCCCCGACCGCGTCGCTAACTACCAGCCGGCTGGGGGAGGGAGGATCCGCCGCCGCTAACAAGGGCGGGGCACCGGGAGGAGCAGTAGCAGGCGGCGTGACCGGAGCGATGGTTCTTGTGGGAGCTGGAATAGCCATAGGCGGGTTCCTTTTGTACAAGAAGAAGAAAGTTGCCGTGGAGCCTACACCCTCAGAATGAACGGAGAGCTCTTGAATGTACAGTCACCATGCACCAGTATTCCATGCACAAACTACCAGTTTTCTAGAAACTTAAATGACAGTACAGACACAGTACAAATGATCGTCTCATTCGTATCTACTAAAGGTTTAACGTTACACGTATAGGTGCAGGGTACACCGGACAGTTTCTGGGTGTGTGAATGATGTTTAGCACCAAGGACAGGTTTTGTTATTCCTGTATGAGGCACGCGGGCGTATGTCTTTGTGTGTTTATCTATGTTTGAGTCTGGGGTGGTGGATATTTTAACCAGGGACAGGTGTGTTTCTTTGTGTGTTGATATTTTCAGTACCAGATACAGAGTGTTTGTTGAGTTCGTCTGCGTACTTGCCCGACTGATTTCTGTTCAGTCATAAGTGAAGCTCCAAACTCAATGTATGTATAGTGTTGTATAGATGTTAGTGTCACTAACACCTAGCATCAGCTGGTGTGTTACGCCGAGGGACGGTATATATACACAGATACATCATTTCAGCCCTCGGGCCATGAATCTGGTGGCGGTATTTTGATTCTCAATACATTAATTAATTGTCAACAAAATACTTTTGTCGATATGTCGTGTCCTCATTCAACCTTGGGTTTGTTTTCTTCCACATAAAAACCAGCAGCCTCCTTTGCTAACCTTTGGTAATAAAGTTATCTCTAGATTCTTTCATGGCAGGACTCAAGTCTATTATAACAAGTAGAACCAACTGGTAGTCTTCCCATGCTGATTAAATGCTAACAAAGGACTTCAGCTCATTCAATATAGCTGGTCTAAATTCTTTGAGACGTGGAACAACGGATAACTTAATAGAGGCTGTCGTGCCCAGAATGTCTTTCATCAATGCTTCAAAACATTTTTATTTCTTGTAGAAAACGTAATTTTAGAACGTAAATTATTTGGTACACCAGGACGAGATCTGGCTTCACAACTTAAATCACCGTTAAGATTTCTAACATTCTAATCAAAGTAATCTTCGTCAACCCTGATCACATCTCTTAAGATACCATGAGGTCATGATATGGATATTTTGATCAGAAAAATAAACGAGTATCAAGTCTTCTTCGTTGTTTAGTTTAAAGTTAAAATGTACTAAAGTAAGTGCGTCAAGAGAAATGACCTCCAGAGGAAACCAAGGTCACTAATGACGTTTTGATTCGTCCTTCAAGACAGTAATTGAATCAAATAGCGCAAACAACTTCGTGTTACCAGGGAGCTACCTTTCAGAGACTTGACATAAGTAGCTAGAGGGAGAGAAAAGTCACAACATGTCTGACAAGGTCTCCGTCACCATGCGCTGTCTGGTTGGTCTTCTAGTCGTGCTAACGACCGCCGGTAAGGCAGTCCGTTTCGCTCTTTGGAGACTATTTGCAGTTTTGTCTTTCTAGCAAAACACTCATGCCGCTAGAGCAGTTTTAGTTTTTAAAGATCCTTTCCTAACTATAGCCCGCGGTTGTAGTAACCACTAAAAAAAACTGTGTGTGTGCGCGCGTGTCTAGGTGCTTGTATTCTTTCGTGCCACAACATTTTCTTTTCTTGATGAATGCGAACGCTTTCTACGTAATACTATACACACGCGTGGCTACTTCTTGCAGAGGCATGTATCGTGAAGCCGTCGGGCATGGAAAATGCTGCCGCCACGATGACCGCATCTTCCGTCCATTTGCACTGCTCCACGGAGAACGCGTTCTTAAACTCCCAAGGATTGGACACGGCCAGTCGATTTGCGGCAGCATGGTGCTCCGATGGTGGGCAAACGTCTGGACAGTGGCTTCAGGTACAGTCTTTCAAACCTAACTATGCCCCACAGCGTCGTTTCACATAGTCATAGAGTGACTTTATTACGCAACAATGTACAAGGTACAAAGTATGGCAGAAATGAGAGAACAAATCTAACAAATCAGTCTACGTAGTACAATACTAGGTGATATGGGATGAAAAGGCGCTTATACAATCATTAAAAGAGTTTCTTACGTTTAGACATTCTTTAAAATACTGTCCTATATTCACAATGTATGGATTGTCAAAAGTCAACAAGTATCTGAATTTGCTAGATGAATCCATGGCGAGAAATTCTGGTATAGAAGTTGATATAGTTGCATATAATGAATTACGTATATCAGAATATTTGGGACAAACAATCAAAAAGTGGCATTCGTCTTCTATTGATTCATATCAATGACAGGGACTCATTGACTATTTTGGGTTAGTTTGTTTCTATCAGTATGGCATTCACTGTATTTTTTTAATCATTTTAAAAAACAAATTAACGGCTCTCGGTGGCAAATGTGCAGATGTTGGCTCATTGGCGAACCAAGTCCGTAGTGTGTTTTTGCCACACAGTTAGACAGATAGCCAAAGTCGTGTAAAGTGCCTTTCTCAACGGCACAGCGTCGGGCCAAGTTGAGTATCGAACCCGGAACGTATTGGTTCCGAGTCTAACTCTCTGACCGTTGCGCCCCGACGCCACACAATCATTTGTAAGAAAATCTACATAATATTTCGTTAATAAGTTATTTCCGAATAGGTTGATCTGACTTCACTGGCCAACGTATCGGGAGTGATCACTCAAGGAAGGGGGGACTACAACCAGTGGGTGACCAGCTATAAACTAACCTTCAGCACAGATGGCGTCGTGTGGGACACATACTCCGAAGAAGGACAAGAAAAGGTTATAGTCCGATGTTATCCTATAGCATTACATTGTACTTTTCAAGTCTATATGTTACTGCAAAGGGTGAAGATACTAATATGTTACGTGTGTTGGTTTATCTAAGTCTTTTTTTTTTCTGTATCAATGAAGACAAGTTATTGGCGACATTTTGATGAAAAAAATCAGTACATTCTTACAATGATAAAACACCTACATTTCTACATCAGGTAGTAGACTGATTTATGCTGTAAATGTTTATCTACATATGAGCTGTTAATTATTTCTTTAATAGGTGTTTACAGGCAATACTGACATGAACACCGAAGTTGAACACCTCATTGTTCCGCCGTTCACGGCAAGGTTTGTTCGGTTCCACCCATGGAGCTGGTCTGGGTGGCTCAGCATGCGGGTGGGGGTGCTCCGGTGTGGAGAAGGTAGGACAATACCAAAGTTATATTGTTGCTCCTGTAGAACTCTTAATTTAAAACACTCAACAGTCTTAGGAAAGCCTGCTATATGCCCTGTGCGCTTCACTCTATACCACACACATACACACACACACTCACACTCACACACACAGGCCCATGTTTTCGGTACAAAGAGACAAGGCTCCGAGTGTTTCAGGGGAGTTGCAAGGTCGTTGAACTATTCTTGTGCACAGTACAACAGAGGAAAAAACGTTGTCGTGGAGCTTACCCCCTAACAATGTTCCTCCTGACAGTCACCAGTGTTTTACAAACCTAAATGACTAGGGGGAAAGTTCAGTTAAGTCCAATTTGTATCGTTAGAATCTACCAAAAGCTTCCACGGATAGGTGCAGATTACCGAACAACGAATTTATGTCGGGCACAACGGTGTGTGGATGGCGTTCAGCACCAAGGACAGGTTTTGTTTCCTATACGAAGCGCGCACCTGCGAGTGCGTGTTTGTTGTTTGTTTTTGACTGGATGGTTTTCAGCACCAAAGACAGATGTTTTTCTTTGATTGATTGATTGTTTGTTTGTGTGAATATATTTCAGCACTTGAGACAGGTCTATTTGTTCGTTTATAGTCAATTAGAAAGGCACTATGCATACTAGTATGTAATTACGTACACATTGATACCTAATTAAAGCTATACTAATTTGAACTCCATACACATGTGTTCTCTGCAGCTGACGCAGTCGGTTTGTGGCCATTAAACTCGCAGTACGGAGCATCAGACGCATCAGGAAACGGAAATGACGGGGTAGCAACGGGAACCCAGTTGGCACCAGGTCCAAACGGAGACCCTGACGGCGCTTTCCTGTTTTCCGGGACTGTGAGTTCCTACATCGACATCCCCAACAACGGACGGCTGGATGTGAGGTTGTCCTACACCATACTGGCCAACATATATCCTACAGGTTATGATGGACCAATCTTCAACTACGTAGGGAACAACAATGATCATCTGTGGGCGATACATTTCTGGCAGACCTCCCACCAGGCCCTATTCCTGCGGTACGTTTAAGGCTTTGTATTTAATCTATTTTAGCTCCAGTTTTTTCATCTGTTTATTCGTCACAGTAGCGATCAGAGTAGCTGCTTACAAGACACAGACTGAACAAAAACCCTTCAAATTGAGACATAACCTTAATATACTCTTAACATAGGAATCGTCCAAAATTACTGTACGGAATTAAGTTATATATTATTATCTGTCATACAAACACCCAGCCCACTTTGATAATAGTCTTTATTTCTAGTAGTGCAACAGTGCATCTCAGCGCCTGTTGCTAGTTCAAGGGATGACATCGGCATTGTATGAAAATATAGCATCAAAGATACAGATATCACACCAACAAGAGGCAAGAATGGATATGTTTAATTTTCTTCGGTTGACACCTGGAAGATTGTAATAAAAACAATTGTCTATTGCAGGACGATAGGGCGACATACCAGATGGGATTCCATACCCCCCGTCTCCGCGAATGTGCTGCAACAGAACGCTTGGAACTACGTGGGCGGAACCTACGACAGTTCCACGGGGGTGGAAGCCGTCTGGAACGACGGTGAACTGGTCGCGCAGTTGCAGATCGGGGTCCCGTCCGTCGCGAGCCAGTACGCGGTCCGTGTGGCGGTGAAAGACGGAGACAGACGGTACTTCGCGGGCCGGATAGCCTGTATCCAGCTGTACGACTTCGCCATGACGCAAGAACAGATTGTGTCAGCGCGGGACAGGTGTGCGTCGAGTGCAACCACCACGCCTGCTGTTACAACCACCACGCCTGCTGTTACAATCACCACGCCTGCCATTACAACCACCACGCCTGCTGGAACAACCACCACGCCCGCTGTTACAGCCACCACGCCTGCTGTTACAACCATCACGCCTGCTATTACAACCACAACATCTACTGTTACAGCCACCGCGCCTACTGTTACAACCACCACGTCTACTGTTACAACCACCACGCCTACTGTTACAACCACCACACCTGTTACCACAACCTTTAGTTCATCAAATGACGCAAGCATCGTGACCACTACGATGACACAGCCGGAGGATCCCACCAGTCCTCCCCCGACCGCGTCGCTAACTCCCAGCCGGCTGGGGGAGGAGGATCCGCCGC
Source organism: Branchiostoma belcheri (assembly GCF_001625305.1). Taxonomy (NCBI): domain Eukaryota; kingdom Metazoa; phylum Chordata; class Leptocardii; order Amphioxiformes; family Branchiostomatidae; genus Branchiostoma; species Branchiostoma belcheri. The sequence continues at coordinate 2,686,141 of NW_017804464.1, forward strand.
CGCTAACAAGGGCGGGGCACCGGGAGGGGCAGTAGCAGGCGGCGTGACCGGAGCGATGGTTCTTGTGGGAGCAGGAATAGCCATAGGCGGGTTCCTGTTGTATAGAAAGAAGAGGAAAGTTGCCGTGGAGCCTACACCCCAAGAACGGAATGACTCCTAAAGCTACAGTCACCAGTTTTGTACAAACGTACATGACAATAGAGGCTCATTACAGATAAGCAGAATCCAATTTGTCTTGTTTTGTTTTGTTGTTCTTGTATGAGGCACAATAGATTCCGGATGGGGCTAAGCACGAAGGGTTATAGCTTTTATTCTGTACGAACTGCGCGGCATGCACGCTTTGTCTATGTATACAGGTATGTTTAGTCGTGTGTGGATGGTGTTCAACACCAAGGACAGGCATGTTTGCCTGTGTGTGGATGGTGTTCAGCACCAAGGACAGGTATGTTTACTTGTGTGTGGATGGTGTTCAGCACCAAGGACAGTTATGTTTACTTGTATGTGGATGGTGTTCAGCACCAAGGGCAGGTATGTTTATTTTTGTGTAGATGGTGTTCAGCACCAAGGACAGGTATGTTTATTTTTGTGTGGATGGTGTTCAGCACCAAGGACAGGTATGTTTACCTGTGTGTGGATGGTGTTCAGCACCAAGGACAGGCATGTTTACCTGTGTGTGGATGGTGTTCAGCACCAAGGGCAGGTATGTTTACTTGTGTGTGGATGGTGTTCAGCACCAAGGACAGGTATGTTTATTTTTGTGTGGATGGTGTTCAGCACCAAGGACAGGTATGTTTACTTGTGTGTGGATGGTGTTCAGCACCAAGGACAGGTATGTTTATTTGTGTGTGGATGGTGTTCAGCACCAAGGGCAGGTATGTTTACTTGTGTGTGGATGGTGTTCAGCACCAAGGACAGGTATGTTTACTTGTGTGTGGATGGTGTTCAGCACTAAGGACAGGTATCTTTGTGTGTGGATGGTGTTCAGTACCAAGGACAGGTATGTTTACTTGTGTGTGGATGGTGCTCAGCACCAAGGACAGGTATGTTTATTTGTGTGTGGATATAGTTCAGACACAGGTCCTATGTGTGGATATTTCTCGGCACCAAGGACAGGTGTGTTTACTTGTGTGTGGATATTGTTCAGCATGGGCATATGAATATCGTGAACATCATCTTATGGCATAGTTATGTCTATGATATAATATTCTATGATGTTCTGGGGTTTTCAAATTACATGTACAAATGCAAATTTATATATAACTGTGTGAAACTAATACCCTTATACAGTACTTTATTTGGTAGTGGTAAAAAATGCTTATAAAATACAATGAAACATTTACATGTATTTTGAAAGAAGGCACAAAAATTCAGCAAGTGTACAGGACCATGGATACATTGTACAACTATTTCATTCTTTCTTGCAATCAAATCATCATCTTGCTTCTTAACTTCCATTATCCATAGGTAGAAATTCTTGGCTATCACCTGGAGAATAATTGTATGGGTTTGGTTCTTAATTTTCCCTCTATTTTCATTATTTCATAATTCAAACTTAAGATTCATGATTGCCGGAATTCCCTATTTGGTTAGATTGAATAAATACATGGTCCTTTCAGAATAATAAATGAAGGCACTTGTCTAACAAAGCAATTGACATATCCTGTTGATGTTGTCATATGCATGAAAATAACCCTGTTACCTTCGAATTCATCCGTTTTGCCTAATTAGGCAACATGAAACAGTCTGGCCACTTTATGATACTCCAGAAGAATCGATCATACATATATTTTTTTTCATTTTGTACTTTTTCTGTTTAAAAATGTGTTTTTTTACATGTTATGAGGAAGGGGACATTTTGTGCTATGTATTGCTCTTGATGCCAACTCCCTACATGTTACAGTTGAGTATAAAGTCAGTGACAGAGATTAGGAAACAAAATGCCAACAAGATAACATTACTTATGTGTGACACAAATACCATCAAAGTACATTGTATGTACATGTTTCTGCACCTTTCAAGCAAAACAACAAAACCTACTGTGATTTATCAAGCATGAATTAACTGCTTTTGGAACCAAATACACTTTTTCTGCACCATATAGAATTGCTGAATTGCCATTACTACATTTAAGCAATATGTCGTGATAAAGCTATACATGAGTCTTTCAGACCAACCTCCTAAGGTTGAGGTAAAAAATACATTTTATTCTCAACATCTACAGTTTCAACTGCTTCATAATCATACATTTTTTTTATACTAGTTCAAAATATATTCAGAAAAAATCTGGGATAAACTACATGGTATTTATCCAGCTGAAATCTTATAGTGCCTGCTATCCCTTTGTAGATTTCATATACAGTGTACGGCTTTTCCAACATTGATACACTGAGACTACTTTTCTACAGGCCAGCATGAGAGAAATGTCACATATTTGAATCATACAGTAAAATCTTTGCATACTTGATGGCAATATAAGTAAAGGCTGCAGTCCTGAAGGCATCCATATTAATCCAAGCACGTCGGCAGAACGTACTGCACCTGCATGAAACCCTGATTTTTCACGGTTTTCGTTGGATGTTGGTCAACGTTACATCAGAATTTTGCCTGTTGCAGACACTATCTTTTCTGACATAATATTTGGAAACTACAGACGGGATGTTAACCTTATATGCTCGAATACTACCTTATATGAGATGTTCTGCCGAAGTACTAGTGCTATGCACAATACATTACGGGTTTTGTGCAGGTGCAGTACGTTCTGCTGACATGTTATGACATGAAGACAAGACTGATACAGCTGTCAGCTGGATATGATACTGAATGCATATATTCTAACATCTGGCTTTACTGTGCAGATGCACCCACAATTTATCATGAAATAAGCTCATTTGTGTTGATACAACAGAAACGAATATGACTTCTGACCTGACTAAATATACTGAATTTTCCCATGATTACAATGTACAACCTTCTAAAGGATGTCTGACATTAGTGATGTGACCTTGGGAGTGCACGACACAGGGCTCTACCCAGTACCTGTTTTTCCTGATATTACCAGAACTTTGCGTTGTGTGACAGATAGTTTTTAAAATCAATCCGTCAACATTTACTGACAAAATCAACAAAAAAGCTTGGGTGAAAATATAAAAACATCTGAAGAACCACTTTCAACCGCATGATTATGATTTGCCTCTCAAAATGTGGGAAATTGCGTTTTGAAAGGCTTGAAAATCAGGGGAGCATACCTGTGGACTCCCTTAGATTGCGAGTGTTTTGGGCTGACAGAAAAAGATTGTGAGCTGGCTAGAGGCCTGACGCAACACCCTTGCTGGACACTGGACAGAACAACTTTATGAGAAGAGACAAAAGAAACTGTCCAGATTTCTACACACCCTTTGCGCCTGAGTTACATGAGTCAGATGTCTGGATAGTCATGTACAAAGCAGTTAAGCAGTTAAATAAAAAATTGCCTGTATTTTCCTTTTTTTTGCTCCGTTTCATTTTATAAACCAAGTTAGATATGAAAAAAGGTGCTGAGATGCATGGATACCCCATTTATAATATAATATTACTGTAACAATATTGTCTATAGTCTGCCTTAACAAAATGAAAAGTTCTTCCGTATATATATCAATTCATACACTAGTATTTGCATTGGCCACTTCAGTTACATTTTTTGCTACCCTGTGCTTTATCCCCTATAACTACTACATGACTATACATGTACATGTAGCTAGTACTGACTACCCTGTGTAACATACGGGTCCTACCACTTTATTTGACAGTAGCATTTTACAAGGCACTGATTTCAACATGACAGTACAACACTAGGCTTGATACATGTACATTTTTGTACCCAGTGACTTTTTCCCTTGAACGTCTGTACCATGTGATATTTTCAAAATTGTGCTTTTCTAACATCTAGATTGTATGGTTAAATGATTGGTAACTACAAACAAGCAGCATCTAGGGCAAAAAGAGCGGTAACAATGCTGACAGTATTATCAAATTAAAATAATCATGCACAACCCCACAGCAAGAACACTGATGATGACGAACAGAATAGGTCAAAAGTTTTTTTTTATTGATATGTGGGGAAATATTATTTTGCATCAGGAAGGTTGCAAAAATTTAATTTGTTGATTCTTAGATTAAAAAAAGAACTACAGTACTGGAAAACTGGTCATCTTACTTAAAATGCATCAGATTCTACATTCTTGTTAAATACCTCCACAATTTTCTCTGGCCTGTCCATAAGCAGCTACAGTTTGTGTGTGGATTGTGGTTACCGTAATACTCAAATTCTACCGGAACAAAAACATGGCATTGATCTGATAATTGAAAAAGAACAGATATAAAAAAAGAGAACAGATATAGTACCAAAAGTTACTGTAGTCAATATATGCATGTATAACAGAAAAATGTCAAAGGCTACATCAGATTCTGAATATCCAGTATTTCTACTATCTTTATTGCCAGATAATTATTTACAATTTGTCTCTTGTATCAGCACTGCATGTGATAATGATATGTCCAACCTCTGATTTCTACACGATTCTGATTGGTCGAGAAACTTTCATCCTTATTGGCCACCTGATTATTTTCTGGACCTCCCTGATTGGTCACATCGTCTTTGGTGGCATGTGATTGGCTCTTTGGTGGTGTTGCTGTGTGCTGATTGGTTACAAGCTGGATTCCCCAGGCTCGAGCCCCGCCAGTATGGTACCCTGCTGTACTTGGTACTGAAGGTCCTTCATTGTTGCTGACAATTCTGCAAATGTTGGTCGGTCTTTGGCTCTGAAACATCAACGGGTAAAATGAATCAAAACAATTGAATCATTTTGATTTCAGGTTAACACATTCAAGCTAGTAGTATATCCTATAAATGGCATCTCTACGGTTATTGATATTTTACAAAATGTGTTACAGTAATAGGTCCTTTCAAAGAAGATAAAAAAGGCTAAAAATGCTTGTTCCACTGTAGCATTGAAACAAAGTTACAGTTTAGAAGGACCCAAAATCTGATACGTTAACCCTTTCTTTATAGGCCCAGGTACATGATGTTTCATTAGCGTCAGTGAATGACATGACCTCCTTGTCAGAGAAATGTTATGTCTTACTTGTACTGCCAGCAGGACCTCATGACAGCGTACACCTCCTCGGAACAGGTGAGGGGCCGCTCCAGACGCCGATCACTCTCAATCCACGTCAGGATGTCCTGGCCCTTCATGCCCTGCACAAAACAACAATGGTATTGTGTATTACATATCATCATGTGATTCTTTGACAAACACCAATTCAGCTTAAAAGGCAGATCTTGCCCATTGCCATTGACAAAGTTTGAATTTAGTGTCCACATTTAGACAGTATTTAGAGTCAGCATTTCGACTACAGTAGTCACATGTTATATTATCATAATTATTCTATAATGTTAATTTGCCTTTGGGCAAGAATTTGCTGCAGCAATAAACATATTATTACTATCTATGAACTTACAGCATAGGGCTTCCTGCCACTACTGAAGGCCTCCCACAGTGTCACCCCATAGCTCCACACGTCTGCTTTACTGCTGAACTTGTAGTAGTAGATGCACTCCGGGGCATACCACTTCAGGGGCCACTTGCCGGCAGTGTCCGTCTGAAAGGGAAATCAGTGATTTCATATCATGATAGATATACAATCATGTATAAGGTATGTAAAAATTGGTTGGTGGGATACTGTAATTCACTTAATGTTCACGGTAGCAAATTTCAGGGTCTGAGAAAAATGGACATGTTCATGAACTATAGGTTCATAGTGGCAGGTGCTAAAAATTTTTTTTTTCTTTTAGAATTCAGTGATATCTATATAGGGGTCCAACTTATATAGTTACAGTTTAACAAACAAAAACTTGCATGAGGACACTTTTATTTTCAATGTCAATGTTAAAAACCAATTGCACAACGTTTTATCTCTCAGGTCCCTTACAGGGGTCCATCCCCAAAAAAAGTCTAAGGCAGGTTTTTCTAGGGTCGGTCAGGAAACAACATTTTTTTTCCTATGCCTTATGTACCTTGTAGTAGTCACTTCCCAGTCCGAGGGCCTTGGACATGCCAAAGTCTGAGATCTTGGCGAAAAGTTCGCTGACCAGCAGGATGTTACGGGCGGCCAGGTCACGGTGGACGAAGTTCTTACTCTCTAAGTACGCCATCCCCTCCGCTACCTGTGTCATCAGGTCAACTATTCTCTCTGGGCGCACCGAGCTGTGCAAGAAAAAAGACATTCAAGAGATTAGAAGGTTAGACATGAGTTACACAAGAAAACAGTTACTCAAGTAACTGGACCAGCAACTGGTTTTCCTTTGTCTCATTCAAGAGAATTTAACTTTCACCTTTCATCATGTACCTAGAGCAAAATACATGTAGCATGTTACTGGACCACAACCATACAGGTTGTGTTTGTGTGTATAAGGATAATTCCCATTTTTTTTACAATGTGAACCTACAGGATAGAGGCAAATGGCAGGCCATTGCAATTGAGCCTTAGCATCAACGTGCAAGCATGTTCAACCCCCATCGATGGGGAAAACATTGTCTGACATTAAACAGAATAGCGAGTTATACATTGTACATGTAGTTTCCATATAACGTTACATTTGTAGTTCAGTCCAAAAAGAAATCGTATGACAGAATTTCTCTTTTGATCTCTTTTAACTTGATGATATTGAAATTATCATAAACCATATGCCCTGTTCGATTGACAGATGCAAAATTGAGTCTAATATCCATCAGATATTGTATGCATAATTATACTTGTATTTCATATTTCACAAGAAATGGGTATATACACAGTCAGACACATCCTATCTCTGGGTTCTTAAACACCAAGACAACACTCACGCATTCTTCTTCAGGTACTTGTTGAGGGGCCCGAGTGGGGCCAACTCTAACACAAGCATGATGGTCTCCCCGTGGCACACGCCAATCATCCGCACTATGTGGGGGTGGTCAAGGTCCTTCATCATGTTGGCTTCCTTCAGAATCTCAGGCTGTAAATAATAACAGGTAAACAAAAATAAACAACAGAGGTATGGTCTCTGTTTGAGGTGCAATGTACATGTGTTGACTGATACATATACATGTTTTAAAATCAGAAACTACCAAAGAGCTACTGTGACAGTAAGTGACACTTTTAGTTTTGTGTATGTGTGATTCTGTTCGGTAGTCTCTTGAATGTATACGGTGCTGTCCATTACATTGCAGGTTATAAAAGTAAAGAATGGCCCTATCAAAGCTGACATTCTCTTTGGCAGTTCAGTCTTAGCAAAAAGTGCCTCTGAGTGCCTCTGGAGTTCTCTTGTGGCTTGTGAGTCCAGCTCTGCTTGCACGTGCTGCATGTGTGCTGTGCAGTTAGGGGTGTATTTAGTGCTACATGTTTTCACTGTCTCTGTTTTTTTCCGAACCTTCTCCTAAGGTTCTGAACCTTCTTCTAAGCTGACATTACATGTAGAGAGCTAAGAAAAAATACAGAACAGTTCTATGGTGGCCCTACCTCCTCGTTGGGTACTTGTTCTGTCTTCAGTGTCTTGACAGCCACCTCGATGGTCTTCCTACCCAGCTGGTATGTTCCGCTCAGCACCGAGCCAAAGTTCCCCGCGCCTAAACAATAACAACCCATTAACACACAACAACTGTACTGCAAAAAAACACTTTCTCTCAAGACTTTTCCAAAATCATTTTTTTTTAAATGTTTTTTCTAGACTTTGAAACAATTTGCATGAAAAATTTGTAGCAATGGCTGAGAATTCAACATTAAGCTAATGAGACTTCAACAATAAGCCATTGTTTAAGGAGAGTTACATGTATTCCATTAGTACTAGTGTGTAATAGTGTAATCCCTGATTTTTTCACTGTACTTTAATGTTCATGGTTTTCATGGTCACTTCTGTACTGTGAACTTATAATTATCGCAAATCAATTACTGACTTTCTTTTTCCTGCACATGCTGCCACCATGAACATACAGTTCCATTTTTCTCAGACCATGAAATTTCCCTACCGTAAAGTCAATTACAGTATTCAAAACCTATAAAAATTGAAAAACTGATAATTGTCCGACCCAATTAAACAAAATACAAGATTGCATCCAAGACTTGAGAGCAGACAAACCCAGTTTCTCCTTAAGCTGCAGCCTCGAGGGGTCCAGCTCCAGTTTCCTGCCCTCTCTCAGGGTCACATCACTGTACGGACTCTCCCACCCCATGGCCTCCATCGGGGGGGTGTCCTTGTTATACAGCCAGTTCTGGGGCATCGGGGGCAGCTGGTCCGCTACACAGAAAAATTAACATTGGCTTTCCTTTAATGCCCACGATCATGATAATGATCATTCTGGCATACTCATTTTCACCTGAGAGAAGTGAGGAAAGTCGTGTTAAGTGCCTTTTCCACGGGCACAAGGTTGGTGACTTGGCAGGATTCGAACCTGGGACCTTTGTTCCCAGCTGAATGCTCTGCCGTTACGCCACAAGACCCCACTGTACATGTGTAACCAGCTTAACTACAAAAACAGTAACAACTCTGGAGCATGCGGAGGAAAAATAGAACAGTCTATAAACAGAAAGGTTCTTGAAGCATTGGTAACCTACATATTGGTAATACTCATTTCTGTTCAAAGTGTGACAACATTAATTTTCGCGTAGGATTTTGCAGTTAAAACAATTCTGTAATTATGCAAGAGACATACATGTACAAAACTGGTTGGCTGTTTTTGTGTATATTGCAAACAATATTATTGCACTTTGCTTAACCTGTGCAAGACTACATGTAGTACTGTACATGTACATGTAGATATAGCTTAAGACTTGATACATAGCAGCCTCCTTCTAGCCTGGATGTAGAAAAAACAGTGCCAGCTTACCTGGGTCACTCTCGTCCCAGATAGAGTTGGTGATGTCAGTACTGTTCAGAGACATGCCAGGCAGTGCCATGGGGGACCCAGGAGTCCTGGGACTATGTAGTGACCTGGGGGAGGGGGGCAGTAGGGGGCTCCTAGGTCTGACTCCTTCCTGTAGAAAATGACATGAGACTTTCAGTACTTTGTGGTGGGCTATACTTTGACTGCCCAAAGAAAGACAACATCATAGGTATTATCATAGCGACTTAGTGCTCAAATGTCACCATCTTTTGTAATAATGCTGCAGTACAAATCTACTGAACAAGCACCCACATATAATCATATCATAGCTCTGATTGAAAAGAGTTGAATGAATACTATCACCTTAACCATCAATGCTTTCAAAATCATGCATTATAGAGGTGCTTCATGTTCACATCAATAGTCAAGTCTGTAGACATTATAAGTCTGTCAAAGGGCTACAGGTAAAAAAACATTGCCACCATTCCCATGCAGCAGTCTCTACATTCTGACATGAAACACTTGTGACTTGGAAGGAGACAAAGTAACATGTTTAGTACAATACTGAGTTAGTATTTATCACAATGCAAAAGACCTTCACATAGCACAACGTTCTGGTGCTTTATTCGTGTATCTATGGCAGCAGCAATCAAAGCAGACCACCTAAGTCCCCTTTTCCACTGAATGACGACTAGTGTCGGACCATTGAGTGACCAACATTGGATGACCGATGACTTTATCATTGGAATATGATTCGTAATGACAACAAGACACATGGAACTTTCAAAAAACACTACAAAATTTGTTTGCACTACTGATTTTTGGCCACTCAATGTTTGCCGCTTTAGTGGAAAGGGGAGTTGAGCACTGCAACCAAAACCATGTCCTGGAGGCACCCTGCCTAGTCTACAGCATCCTATCCCTAGAGGAAGCAGTACATGCAGTAATTATGTCCATGTAAAGCCTACGTGAATCTGTAAGTGTAACAGTCCCGGTAATGCTGGCTCCGTACTGCGTCGATTCTGCATCCTTTTCTGACTCTGAGTGAGCTAGTCAAAACACACACAAGAAAACATCGGGGAAAAGTTTTCAGCATACCATCTAGTAAAGCAAATCAGTCAACATGTGTAAATTGTTGATTGTCAGAATAACTGGGTACTCGTAATCCCTAACTTTTTGTCTTTACTACTGCTATATGCACCACAATAACATAAAAACTATGGAATAAAACTTTCAGCAAACGACAAATTTGATATAAAAATCTGAATGCAGCACGTCGACAGAAAGTACTGTACCTGCATGATGAAACCTGTAATGTATTGTGCATAGCACTTTGGCAGAACATCTCATACAAGGTCGTATTTGCATATATAAGGTTAACATCCTGACTATAGTTTCCAAATGTTATGTTGGAAAAGATATTGCCTGCAACAGGCAAAATTCTGATGCAACATTGACCAACCATCCAACAAAAAACGTGAAAAATCAGTTTTGCGCAGGCACATTGCGTTCTGCCGACATGCTAACAAATGCATAGACGTCAGCATGAAACTAGTACATGTGCAGGGTAGGCTGGAGTCTGTAAACTGGCCTTTCTCTGGCTTGGCGTGCGTCCAGGGGGGTTGGCGGGCAGAGGCGGCGGTATGTTCGGTGAGAGACTGGCGGGGCGCTGGGGTAGGGGGGGCTCCGGGAGCTTCCTGTCAGGTGTGGGGGGTTTGTAGTCAACTGTCAGCTTCACACCTGGAGGTGGAGGAATATGAAAAATAATTCAAAAAAATTAATTGAGTTCATGGAGAAATTTGCTATCATATACAATCATAGACATGGAATCTAACTTAAAGTTAAAATTTTTTACATTCAAGGAATATGTGTGATAGCCTAACAAAGTCAAAAGGACAGCTGAAGTTTTCTGTCAAAACTAAGTTGGTTGTTATTATTTCCTATACATGTACTTAAAATCTGGTAGACTTCAACAGCTCTTAGACTATTATAATAACATTTACCTTCTCCCTGAAAGGTAATGATACTGTATATGTATAAATTGACTTTTTCTTCAATAACTCTACAGGAGAATTAGTAATTATTTTTACAGGAGAATGAATGTTTACCTCTGAGGTGTTCAGGGATCCCCGGTCTGGGACAGATCTCATCCAACGGGCAGAACAAACCATCAGCCTTCTTACTGTAGTGATACACCATCTGTCAACAACAACAGGGGTTAGCTGTGTTACTGCACCTTGAGGGAGTAAAGTACATGTACATGTGTATACTGTTCTTGGCTTGTCAGTCTACAACCTTACATGACAGTACAGATACCTGGTACATGTAAGCACAGTCCAACTTGTCTTGTAAGTACCAAAGGCTCCCACAAATAGGTGCAGATTGTCAGACTATTTCTGTTGGGCACAATAGTTTGTGGATGGCGTTCAGCACCAAGAACAGGTTTTGCTTTTCCCGTATGAGGCACAATGGGTTGTGGGTGGCACTAAACACCAAGTTTTTGCTTTTTCTGCATGATGAAATGTGCACGTGCATGCTTTGTCTATGTGTGTGTGTGGGGGGGGGGGGGCTGCAAGGGTTGCACAACAATATGGGTAAGGAGGTAAAGCCTGCCAATTCAAGTTGTGCTACTTTATCATATTACATGAAAATGTTCTCTTACCTCCACCAGACTGCCGAACCTCTTGCCATCCTTGATGGACAGAGTGTTGTCTGAGTTCCTGTCGATCCTGTAGTGGTACATGGCCTTGCCGTAGCACAGGCCGATGGCAAAGGTCCCGGGGTCGTCTCTCTCACGTACACTGTAGGGCAGAGATGGGTCAGCTATTGTTCATCAAGATATGTACCTATTAAGCCTATCTAGTAAAGCTTACTGATTCAGAAATGATATTCTTCCAGTAGTACTTATAAGAAGGAGAAAATGCTAGTTACAGTAATGTCTAGCTTTTTCCATGATCTAGTACAAAAAATATGGTACCTCTTACCATTAGAGTGATATTTTTTCAAATTCCAATATTTTAACCTGTGTACTTACAGGAACTTGCCGTCGAATGGCCCTGCCTTGAGCAGTCGTCTCTCAGCCTCGTCACGTGAGATACACCTGTGAAACCAGTAACAGTCCGGCTGCAGGTGGTAGATCTTCAGCACCTTCTCCTCAATGTGGGACTTCTGGGTACCGGTCAACTCATCCTCCAGTTGTGTGCTCTAAAAAGACAAGATTGATTTTTCAACTAGAAAGTTGACATTTGCAAAGCAAATGCATAATGTTTACCTTTGCATATGGTCTGCTCTGTTAATTCTCTTACTCAAACACATTCATATATATGGTGACAGGAGTCTAAATCCCTCCTGCTATAAAATTTGCAACATTATGTAACCCGACACCAGTTACCATGGTAACAGATGGTCTGGTTCAGGTTATTGACCAGGTCAGTATTTGAAACGGAAGAAGAAGAAACAGAGCAGAAACAATGTTTTACTTCAGTAAGCATATAAAAACAGTGGTGAGACAATGATTCCCTCAAATGTTTCCAAGTTTCAGTTGACACTAATCTAGCCTGGGTGCCATCCTCTGTAGTTTCCGCCCACTACTTTTCCGTACCCTGGTAGGCAGCAACATTAGTGAGGGGCCTGAAACCACGGAGGATGGCACCCAGGCTAACACTAATCACCTCGATCCCCAGAACGTCCCTAGCTATGCCCTCCAAATTCTGCTGTACCATGCTTCTGCAGCCCATCTTGGGGGGTTGGCCTTCCGGGCGGATGCAGGGAATCTTGCAGCACGACAGGAGTCCGTTCTGCTCGATCTCGTGGTAACGCACCAGTTCTACCGGCCCGGGAAACTTCTTCCCGTCCTCGATGGAGTACATGCCGAACTGGTTCCGCGTGACGGCGTAGTGGTAGACTTTGTGCCTGTGGCAGAGCGAGAGCGCGTACGTGTTTGACGTTGTCGTGCTTTCGCGGAGAAGGTACATCCCCTCGCTGCAGCCGGCATCCGTCAGGATTTTCTCGGCCTCTTCTCGTGAGATCAGTCCGTGGAAATATTGCACGTTTTCTGGGTTGATTGCTGGCTCTGCCATAATGTGTCTTTCAATAACCGCAGTCCTGACCTAATGTTCCAAAAAGGGGTCCATCCTGAAGAACTTACTCTCCAACAGTCCAAGAGACATTTGCGGAAGATCCCGTCAGATTTTCAAGTTGTTCCCTTCCTGTTTACTGAAACAAGAGAAATGATAATATATCACTGGGTTAAATGTAAATTGAATTTGATCCAAATTAGGTTACTCAAAGATTAATCTACCAGTGGCTGGAACACGAAAGACATACAGTAATATAAGGTTTACAGTATATGTTTAGAAAAAAAAAGTTCAGGACACCAGGGAAATTCTCATTACCTTTCCTGAATACTTACAGCTAATCATAGACCTCTGGTGGCTACAGTTATCCTTCCATTAAGTTATATGTGCAAAACCCACAACTTGGGATTCAAACTCTCAACCTGTTGGTCCAAAATCTGCAAATACCACAGTGGACCACACATGCTGGTGGTTCATGAATGCTGATGATGCTTATTTGTTCAGAGATTATAACTTCTACATCAGATATACCAGTCAGTAATAAGCCCTGAATTTCATGCATTTTATCTACGCACAAAGATAACAGGGCAGGATGTACGATACTGTTTGAATCATGTCAACCTTAAATTCTTAGGTTTTGATAACACATGCATGATTCTTTTCCAAATAAAGAACTGAACGATTCTGACTTAAGCCATACAGATAAAGCGAACTTTCATGGAATTCAGCAAAGGAAATAAAATTTCTGGTCATCTCAGTTATATAACTGTCTAAAAGGCATTTTGTGATGACTGCCCTCACCAAAACTGATGCTACTAAATGTGTATCACTACCACAGCTGCCTGTGACATATACTTTTATCATCATGGTTACATATTTGACCCAGATATTTATTTACAAGCTTTTGTGATATCATGGGCATTTCCTTTTGTAAATCCCTGCAACATAGTTTTGATTTGGCAAAATATTTGACCAAGCCATCCTTTTCATCATTGGCAGGTTAAAACCAAACTTAGATAAAACCATAAATATATGTAACTGCCTAATAGATTATCATCATCTTCTGAGGTTTCTCATGCCACCACATATCATATTTTGTGGGTAACGTAATACAACTATTCATCGTATTTGATTTGATTTGATTTATTAGAATTGCAAACAAGTACAATACTCGTGGGCCACAGGCAGCGGAGGCTGGTGTTGTGGCCCACACACAAAACAATCACAAGCACACAAACAAGACACACATATAAACCTAGAATAAGTATATAAAAGTAAGTATAAGCATAGATTAGACTACTAGTATATCAGTCCATTTAGTACTCGTTACAGTTCATGCGGTTTCTAGCCGCCAGAATGTTCTCGTGTCTGGGGCCACGTCTCCGGGTCAACTGGTGCTTCTGCTGTGTGAGCAGGTGGGCCTGACACATGTTCTTAAATGTTCTAATGCTGCGGGCCTCTCTAACAGACTGAGGCAGCTGATTCCACAGCTGTGACGCATAAGGCAGAAAGCTGGCCTGGTACGTCTGTGTACGGCACCGAGGTAAGTGGAGGTGCGTAGCGTTCCGCAGCTGAACACGTGTG
>NW_017804464.1:2700711-2731597 GCF_001625305.1 Branchiostoma belcheri
AAATAAAATATTTGAGATCTACTTACTCTTAAAGGCAATTAACTCAGCAATTGGCACATTTTACGATTGCTTGTTTACTGCCACAACATTTAGAGAAGGCATCAGGTCATAAATACACAAATATACAGACCAAATTGAGGAGGTCAGCAAAAGGGTTTTCTGACAACAGGGTGATTAGTAAGGAGGTCGTTAAGGGGTTTGTGATATAGTTGATGACAAATGAAGGATAAATGAGTAATGAATGATTGTAGAAACCCCGGGGGAGCCCCCCTGTACCCTGGGCAGTGGTTAGGACAACATGCCGGACATAGCTGACCCTCTGGTGCCATGTGACCACCCTGGCCAGCTGTCCAGCTGAGAGGGTGGGGCATGGGGTGAACCGACCAGCACTAAAGAAGGCGATTCAAGTATACATTTTTTTTAAAGCAATGATTGCATATTAACACAAATTACTACTATTAATTAGGTTGTCCAAATACACATGGTTTTTACTACTTGGTAGCCAACATCTTGAAATAATGGAATGAAATATCATTTCAACAAATATTGTGGATGGATGAAATCAGATCCTTTCTAACCCAGTTCTCTTAAGATTAGTGGGTGTGGCCAATCAACAATCGAAACGTCAATCTTGAAAAAATAACATTGCAATAATCACAGTCTATCATTTACTACTTTACAGGTAGATAATATCAACTACCTGATTTGAATATATTTTTCAGGTGATGTGACCACTTAATGCCTATAATACATGTCAGCCAAGGAAGCACAATACGGAGTCATCCTACTTATTAACAGGAAACATAATTTCTTTTAATTGCCAACTGATAAAAGACCAACCCTTGGAACAGACTGTCTCTGATGAAGAAATCTAGTCATTGTCTAATAGTAATTGTCAAATATTACAGCAGAAAACAACGTTATTTAAAAAAAGTCAATGATCTGAAGTTAAAAGAGACAAGAGAAGATACAACCGTTCGTATATTTACATAGACACGTTTGGTTCCGCCTTCTGACCATGACAAATACCTGGGGGATGCACCTGTACCTACCTGTACCTGTCCCCACCTTAAGAAACCTTAAGTGTCTCTGGCGGCAATACGGCTTTGTTTAACCTCTGTTCCGAGGACACGTAACGTCATCAATTATTACGATCGTGACGGCAAGTTTACACGTCGGCGACCTGTTTTATACTAGAGGAATTTTTACAAATTAACGACAAGGTGTTGCTTGTATACTTCCTGCAAGCTACACCTACAACAAAAACTGCACTCTTTGAGATCTCGGGCGTATAAGACGTCTTATTTTAGCCAGATTCCTTCTAGATGCCTTACCTCTCTCCTTGAGTTTTCCCCCAGGTGAAATTTACGCTGAAAAACGGAGCAGACAATTAACACTTTCTGCCGAGAAAGATTCGTGCCAGAGAGTTTACTTCTACTTCCTCATTGGCAGGTGACCTCATGTCGTGACCCCACATCACGTGACATTTTAAGCCAAATAAACAACAAAACAACAACAATAACACTTCATCTTCTAGATGTATCCAGTAAAAATATTACTTATCTTACCGATGTGATGAAATAAGACAAAAAACGAGGCGTAAGTATTTTATATTGTGTTCTTGAGGACGTTGACCTTTGACCGAACCAGCATGGCGGATCCCGCGAAATCTGAGCTCGAGGTTTGTTTTCACTTTTTATGATTATATTTGAGCTTCTTTGTCGATATAATCCACAACGAATGAACAGTGTGTGTTGTAAGAGAGAATAGCTACATTGCCTTGTATTTTGATGAAGCTATTGTCCAGATCTGCGTCTTAAGCGCATATAATATATAACGTTATAATTTATAAGATTGGTGTGGACTTCTTAGTAGATTTTGTTTAGTTTTGCCTAGTTTTTTTTTTTTTTGAAGAAATTAACTTTTTTAGCCGGCCTTGCACTGTAACGAGTGACTCACAACCTAACTGAATACTATTATAACTACATATCTCCATAATTTTTTTTTCTGGTGGTTTCTATCCCCCTCCCACCTTTCATCAACAGCACACAGAACTAACATCATATAAATTATGTACTCATGTCAGTCTTGTCACCTCTTGCTTGGCTATAATCTTTTGTTGGTAGTCTTGCACATTTTGTAAGGGCCATGCGTACAAGACTGCAGACCACCAAACTGCTTGTATCATCATTTCATTGGGATGTATACCGGGTTATCTGTCAACATTCGAATGCAACCATAGGAGCGATTGCCATGGCCGCGCATTGGCGTCACAGCCAGTCGGCTGAATAAAAGACTTGGTTGTGTGAAAAGAGTCTCTTTACTCAGTGACTTACCAACCTGATGAAACTATTCACGGATGTGACACTGGAGAGTTGTCATAAACCAGTGCTGTTCTGACAGGGACAGGGAATTTTCCCGACCAGCCACGTAACCCCTGCTTCTCCTATTGGGTCAGTTAGTCCTCACTACTCAGAAATTGGGCTGGTCTCAATCATGATGTTTCTGACTCAGGGAGAAGAGTTGCTGTTACAGTTCGATACCACTATGTCTCGAAGTGGCCAAATTGGCCTTGCATTGAGCGACACCGTTAAAAAAAAAAAAAGCTCTCCAGTGCCACTGACGAAAGTTAGTGGATGCTACCTGAAATGTCTGACTTTTTCCATCTGTTCTGTTGTTCTGTAGGGCGTTGCCATGGAGACAGAAGGTGAGGAGGTAGTGGATGTGGAGTCTGATGTGGAGGTGACGTGTTACTGTGGGAAAGGTCGGGACGGACTCATGTACTTCTGTGATGGCTGCAAACAGTGGTACCACTCAGGTATAGAAAAATAGTAGTTATATTCTTACTTAAAAGATGGGCCATGAAGGCATCCAATTGCAATTTCAGGTTACAGCATTTTTGCCTCACAGGTATCAATATGGGATAGAGTTGATTCAACTTACTACTGGTAGGAATGACCAGAAAATTGACTTTGAAAATCTCTAATTTGCCACTTTGAAATTGCATGTGATATTTGCTATTGTGCATGGAAGACCGAGTAGCACTCACATTGCACAAACATAGAGTAATTCAACATACATAAAAAAGGATGACATGAGAACAAGAGTTTGTTCTCTATAACTGTTAGTAGTTCCTAAGACTTTAACGTTATTCTTGTATCATTCTATCCTATGTATTATGTTGATCAGTATGATATACGTATAACATCATACTCCGATGTATGGATTTAGCCCCATGGGCATGAACATGCAAATCAGTGAATATTCATATTCCAGGTTGTCTGAAGACAAACCGTCCCAGTTGTTTGGAGGGAGACAACTTCTTCAGGTTCACCTGTGCCAGGTGTGACGAGAAGGGACAGGAGGGGTTTGAGAGGGTCCGCCTCACATGGTAAGGATGTTCAAAACAAGTGAGGTCAATGACCTAAACCATACTGCTGTCACCATGGTAACTGGTGCTGTAGCAGTCTGGTTTAGGTCATTAACCTTATTTGTTTGGAACAGAAGAAGAAACAGAGCAAAAACAATAATGTTGTCCTTCTGCAAAGGTAAACATAATCATTTAAAAAGGCATCACACACAAATGGAAGGCCCAGTTTTATGATTTCAAAATTTAGTTCTTAATTGATCTGTAGTTTGATTAATTGATTGGTTTATTTTTCCTACAGGCAGCAGGTTGTCGTCCTGACCATGTACAACCTGCAGCTGGCAGGGAGAGGGAAGAAGGGGTACTTCCGCTGGAAGGAGGATATCTGCTCCTTCATCGAGAAGAACTGGACTCTTCTCCTTGGAGACAGGTGATCTATACACCTTTATTTACCTGTGAAAGAAGATTGTTTTTACCTGAGGCCTAGGAAAAAATGTTGTGTTTCCTGTTTCCTGACCGACTATAGAAAAGCCTGCCAGCCCTAGCCTTTTTTTGTGGACCCCTGTGAGGGACATAAATTTTTCGAGGTGATCAGCCTTTTCTAGCTCCATTTTCTGACACCTGAGTGATGATCATGAAACATCCAATTTTCCAACACTGACATTGAACATTAGATCACTAGAGATCATCAAAGTCTAAAAAAAAAACCCAACTTTTTTCTAGACTAAAACAAGAAACACAACAGTTTTTTCGTGGCCTGAGTCAATCAGTTGGTGCGTTGCTTTTATGTGAATGTACAATGGTTGTTCTAGGGATGAGTAACTCTGCCTTTGAACCTGGAGGTTGAGAGTTAGAATCATGTCCTTTGTTTCTCACTCTATGTTTTTGTTTGACACAGGAAGAAGACCTCGACGTGGTGGAGTACCGTTGCCGGGGTGTTGTCCGTAGGTAACCACCAGGTGTTCCGCTCAGGAGCGCGGGAGTTTAACGAGCCGGCGTGGTGGGGCCTGATCGAGAACAAGCCTCCCGTCTACTGGCCTGAAAACTCAGGTCTGTGGGAGTATTTTTTTCTAACAATTAGATATAAAGTTTTGTCTTTTTATGCTCACAGAAGGAAAACATTGTTTTTGCACTGTTTCCTCTTCTTCTTCTCCAAACCAATAAGGTCAATGACCTGAACCAGATGCCTGTCACCATGGTAACTAGTGTTTGGTTACATCATGTTGCAATCTTATAGCAGGAGGGATTTAGACTCCTGGCTGACCATATCTATGTGTAATGTCTAACCCCCAGTTGTGGGGAAAAATAGACATAAACCCTTGTCCTGCTAGCATTTTTTTCACAATATCTTTCAATAATTTCATGTCTCAAATGCTTAATTAGGTCATAAACCCCTTTTTTTGCCCTGCAGTGGCATAGTTACTTCCTCATTCATTGCGTTTTGCTGCAGTGTGATGAATTGCACGAGAAATACCCCCAAATCGTACCTATACAGAGTGCTCTATAGATGGTACTGTGTGTGCAAAACTACAATTGTTGGGCTCCGCAGGACAAGGGTTAAACTGGATAGAGAAAGAGAGAGAGATAATTATGTCTGCTGCTTCATCTTCCCCAGGTGAGGCCCCGCCCAAGCAGGTGTTCAAGCGGCCGCGGAGAGACATGTTTGAGCCGACTATCCGAGTGGAGGGACTGAGGTGTCGCAAAAAACAGATGTCCATCCAGTCAGCCATGGAGATCAAGGAGAAGAGGTCCAGAACACTGGTATGGAGAGGGTCCATTTTTTCATCAATTTTTTATTGCATTTTTATGTGCATTATACATAATGACAATGTAAACATACAAGAACAAAGCAAAAACATGATAATACATAAATAATCCTAATACATAAACATACATTACATGTGAAAGATAAGGGTACAGGTACACTTGATGTTCATGATAAGGTACATTCGCACTGGTACAGGTACAGATACAGAATGTTACAGGTACAGGAACAGGTATGGGTAAGAGTACAGGTACGGGTAACAGTACAGGTAAAGGTACAGGTATGGGTAACAGTACAGGTACAGGTACAGTTAATAGTACAGGTGCAGGTACAGGTACAGTTACTGGTACAGGTACAGTTACTGGTACAGGTACAGGTACAGTTACTGGTACAGGTACAGGTACAGTTACTGGTACAGGACAGGTACAGGCACAGGCACAGGTACAGGTACTGGATACACAACCTCATTCCAGACTATACCAGCACACAGGAGGCAGTTGTTATACACACATGTTGATTATATTTTACAGGAAGCAAAGGACATCAGGAAAGCCAAGAAAGGGACATCAGTGTCACCTCAGGTCAGCACTTCTGACATTTCTTTTCCTGACCTTCTGTTGTTTTCATCTGTGAAACAGTCCATGAAAGTCTGGTCTGTATGTTGTATCATACTGTCATTCACTTATAAATTAGCAAAATTCACGGTAGCAAAATTTCCGACAGTCTGAGAAAAGTGGACATGTTCCCGGAACTATACATTCACAGTGGCGACAGGTGCAGGAAAAAGAAAGTCCAGGAATTATTTGTTGATGGTAATGATAAGTTCACGATACAGAATTGATGGTAAAAACAGTGAGCATAAAAGTACTGTGAAAAAATCAAGAATCACAGAGTGTTAAGTTTGTACTGACATTTTTTTTACATAGTACAGTCCTCTTTTAATTTTTTTCTGGTCATCTCATTTCTTATATTGCCAGTTCAGTAAACTACGAAATAATGGTAGCAAAGGAAGGTATAACTACTAGACATGAAGTACACAACTGTCTGTTTTCTGTAGGCTGGTTCTACCTCATCAGACACATCACCAAACGTGTCTCGTGAAGACCTGGCCACGCCCACCCCAACACCATCAGATGACCTCGTGTCAGAGTTCTCAGAGACAGAGGTTTGATTATCTGTGTTCTGCTCATCATGAAAATATTCCCAATTAATTAATAAGTTGACCAATCAACCATTGACTCATATAATAAGTTGTTTGATCAATCAATGTACATGTACATACACCTATTTCCTCCCTGAACTCAGATGACATTACCGGTAGTACGTAGATTTGCTTAGGGACAACAACAAAAAAGATATTCCTATGACTTGGCTCAGTAGTTGACTTGTATCTGTTGTTGTTCAGATGTTTGCAGGTCTGGACTCCCGTTCTGCCTGTAGTACACCACTGAGTGGCTTCCTGACAGAGAGAGACCTCAGACCAGATGGTAAGTCAACAAAACTACACTAAAAACTAAGTCTATGAGTTGATGGAAACTTTTGTCAATATCAAAACATATCTATCAAAGACTGTCATGTTTGTGAGGTGTATAGCCCAATCCTAAAGCCCCGCTCATCGCTGTCAGAACATATAAATGAACATAGAACAGAACATAGAAATATTTGATGGACATGCAGCCGCTCTCTCATTGGTCGAACCGCTAATTGCCACTCTCTCATTGGTTGAACATCTAATTCAGTAATTGTGATGGACATTCGGGATCGGTCTATTAGTAATGTAACTACATGACTGTTTTGTTTTCCCTCAGAAACCCTTCCTGAAGCAATACTCAGTGATGATGCAGACTTGGAACTTGACCCTGGCATTGAGCTCCCCCCCTCCAACCTCTTCAGCTCCCCCACCCCCCCTCCTGCAACCCCCCTGGAAGGGGAGGGGGGCAAAGATGCAAAGAAGACATCTACAGAGGAAAGTGAAGAAGGGGAGAGTGAGGGAGAGGAAGAACAGAAAGTAAAGGAGGAAGTGATAGAGAAAGAAGAGGAAGTTGAAGATGAAAAAAGTGGAGTAAAGAAGAGAAAAGAGGAAGATGAGGAGGAAAAGGAGGAACCTAAAAAACCAAGGTAAGAAAAATTATCATTTCCTTAATGCTTTCTTACTGTATTGTAACTTTTGCTTTGCCACAAGAAACACAAAATTTGCTACTTAAATGATTGTTAAATGTTTTGCATATTTTTGGTATGTATAAATTTTTTCAGGCCCATGTATAACTTTGCCATGATCTATAATTTTTTTTATTCTTTCACATATACAAAACAGAAAATGAATCATCCAGCGCACAATAATATCAACGCAATTCAAAATCAAATTCAAATTCCAAACTAATATAAAATAATGTATAATCTTTAAGACATTATATTAATTTTGCAAAAGTCCAACTTCTACATTAAACTATATTCTTCTTGAAATTATACTTTTCTTCTGTCACATGCAAATGAAGAAACGATATGATCTCCCCAGGTACGTAGCCATGAGCCTGTACGAGGAGAGACAGCTGCTGCGGCACCTGAATGCGCACCTGTCAGCAGTGGACAACATTCCTCAGGCACGCCGGCTGCGCAGGAAGCTGCTGGTCAGACAGGTGTGTGTCGAACCAGGTGTCTTAATCTCAACTTAAAGCCAACTGTACAAAAGCCAACTGGTGGACTGAAAGGAACTACGATTTGTGATTTGCCAGTGATACTTCAAGGACTAGAAAGCAGAATACAGCAAATTCTTTATTCACGCAACAAAACTATAGCAACTTTCGTAAGTTTTACCTACAAACAAGCAAGCAGATACAAATAGAAAAAATATGTACATTAGTATATGGATTCTTAAGTATGAACATTGTTTAATTTATCTGTCTAGACATAATTGTTATATCAGATTCTGATTATCCTGGCAGCTAGCATTCTAAGACACTTGCTCACTCCTCATTAGCATGCACAGTCCAGTGGACTATAATTGTACTTGTCTAAAAGAGCAAGGGGAATTTCCCTGGTACAATATATGAACCTGTAAACACTGTATATAGCATCTGTATTGTCACAACCAGTGGAAGAATAGCTCTTTAGTAGTCATGATCTAAAACTGGATCGGGATCACTGTCCTTTTTCCTCCCAGATGAAGCGCGAGAGAGGCCTGCCCCTGTTCGACATCGATGCTGCGGTGGCAGCGAGCATCCAAGAGGCCACGGGGACGACAAACACGACAGACGGCGCCTGGCCGGAGCCCTTCAGTCCCTCCAGACTACAGGGCCTGGTGTCCAGGTCGTCTGGGGACTTCCGTATCCTGGACAGGTTCCAGAGCAGGGCCCACACAGTGAAGGCACAGGGTCAGCAGCCCAGGACGTTCCTGAACAGACTGGTGGGGACAGACGATCAGATGGCAATGCAGAGTATCATCAGTCCTTATACTGCCAGGTAAGAGGGGAGGGATAGGGAGGGGGAGGGGAAGGACTAAAGGTTTGTAGGTGACTGTGTTGTAGTGATGTATAATGTATATTTTTTTCTGTCAACTGTCTTGTTGAACTGCTATACATAGTAATACATACCGGTATTATATGTAAATGTTATCTTCAAGTTCAACTTCTGTTCATGATCGTCATGATAGAAATTTTCTGTGTTGTTTTATTTTCTAAACATCTTTCTACATCATCTTTCTACAACATTTCTACATCATCAAAAATGATTTTTTTTGTCACAAGCACTGTAAAGAAATCTTCTGTATTTGCTTGCAAATGTTGGTTTTGTAGTTGTTGATTGTGTATTTTTGACACAGAGTGCTGAAACCTTACATCAGGAGAGACTATGAGAGCAGACCGCTCAAACTGCGACTGCTGCTGGAAATACAGGCTTATCGACACAGGTATGTGTAGGTACAAGTCAGCAAACAGGTCTGGAGTTACAGGCAAAAGATCATGATATTATATGTTCACATATTTGTACTGCTGCTAACCCACAGTTATTACTTGTTGCAATAATTGTTTTATTGCAAATTCATGCCCGAAGGCTAGTTGCAAGTACAGAAGAAACATTTGGTATAAGAACAGGCAATTATTACACAAAGAACTACTGTTAACTCCTAAAAACTACTGGGTTTGACTTCTTTTTTGAAGACAGAGGAAGACAAAAGATCCCACTTTTTCTGTACTTTGTGGGTTTTCGGATGTTAAGAGGAGAGTAGTTTTCAATAAAGAATGTATCTTGTCTTATATTCCAGGATATGAAGAATACTTGATGGATGAAAAGTATATTTTCTCTAATTTTTATATTGTGCATAGATTGAATGTTTGGTGATGCATATCTTACATATTTGCCTAAGCCTATAAGCCTAATACTGTTACATAACCTGTCATGTTTTTGTGACTTGTTACAGGAAGGACCCTACATGGGCCGCCCCCCCTCCTGCCCCTATAGACTACTGCTATGTCCGTCCTCAGCACATTCCAACAGTCAACGCTCTGTGCAGACAGTTCTTCTGGCCAGGCATTGACTGTGAGTGTCTCAAACCACCACAGGGCATGAACTACTTACTTCTGCCATCCTCAGTATTTGTTATCATGAAAGTTCATCTAACTTGGTAGTTACATGTTTAAAGTTAAAACTTTAGATCCAACACAAAGAAGTTCTCTCACCTAGAGCTTTTAACCAGTCACTCTGGTCTTCCTCAGTAGACTGACCCAGTGAGGCTTGTCACATGGCTTCTTTGAAGTGTGACGTCAACACTGGGTCAAAGGTATCTGTTAGATGATGTCGGCCCCCATCGCGGTTGAGTGAAGGGTGATGGGCCCTGATGTAAATACAATATATTCATACCCTCTTTCACCCCTCTCAGGAAATATTCTTGTTCAGTATCCAATATTCTTACAGTGTCTAGTAAAACAAAATATCCAGGTGACTTGATGCAGATGTATTGTTTTGTATTTGTTGTTTGCCCAAATATTTTACCTGCTGTATACTTCATGGTTACAGTATACGCATACTTTTAGTTCACATACTCATGTCATTGTGTCATAGTTCAATGTTGATAAACCTAAGATTGGGTAAAAGTGCTACTGGTTGAACTTGATGGCACTGTTTCAGCAGCACATACATGTTTTTCTAAGCTTCCTATGATGCCAGCATACTCTTGTGTTTTACTTCTCAGTGTCAGAATGCCTGCAGTACCCAGACTTTAGTGTGGTGGTGCTGTACAAGTAAGTTTGTCTTAGTATGATAGTTTACATTGCAAGTTCATGCCTGAGGGCTAATTGCAACATGAAGCAGTATTAATACAGAAAGAGTATGCAGTACAAGTATGCATCTAAGTGACCTTGGGAACAATCTTTCTTGCAAAGTACTGGAGCAAGACATTTCATCTTCAATCAACCTGTCATAATGCTTCATGTTCTGATACTTACTTCACTTACCTTTTGAACAGTTAGCCAGACTGGCAAGAAATAGGAGACTGTGGAATGTTATACTGAATAGGATGAATTCGAAGTGACTATATTTTAAAGGCATGTTACGTGTAGCATAATAATAAGACCTTATAGGTCTGTTGATGTAAAACATACGTACAATGTGTTGATATTTTTCTCATGTATTACACAGGAAGGTTGTGATTGGCTTCTCCTTCCTGGTTCCTGATGTGAAAATCAACGAGGCGTACGTGTCGTTTGTTCTGGTCCACCCGGAGTGGAGACAGGCGGGAATCGGAACCTTCATGATGTACCATCTCATACAGGTAAGTCAGGCTATGAGTACATGGACAAAACATTTGAAAACCATAGACAGATTGTCATACTTGAATGCACCAAAGTTGATACAACTTTAAACAAGACGTTCTGACAAAGTGCCATGCACAATACACTTTGGGTTTGGCACAGTACATTCTGCAGACGTGCAAATATCAAATACAAGATGTTTCTTTCCTGAACCCCATCAAACACTTGCAAGTAATTGTGAGATGACTTGCACATATAGATAGTAGTATGATAATGATTGTATATGTTATGGGTTTGTCAGGACAATCATGTAGTGTATGTTGTTTTGTCTAACCTTGAGCATCCTCGTAACCTCAATGAAAAGTGACCAGCAGGATGATTTTAGTATTTCAAAGGCTCAAACCTCCCTCCTCCCCCCCTGTGTGTGTTTCAGACCTGTATGGGGAAGGATGTTACCCTGCACGTGTCGGCCACCAACCCCGCCATGATGCTGTACCAGAAGTTTGGCTTCAAGGTCGAGGAGTTCGTCCTGGACTTCTACGACAAGTACTACCCCGAGGACAGCACCGAGTGCAAGCACGCCTTCTTCCTCAGGCTGAGGAGATGAGACCCAAGGAGACGTGGGGGTTCTTGGGAAGTTTCTTATGATTTGGAACACATTTCCTGCCTGCCTCAACAACTTTCAACTTCTGGGAACAAAAAAAGAAAACTTGGACTCTGAAGGGGTCTTTTTTCGTATAAGGCCCAAGAAGCTGTGGGTTTCTTAAGAAGTTCCTTATGATTCCGAACACATTTTCTGCCTCTGTAAACAATATTCAACTTCAGGGAAGAAATAAAAGAACATTTGGCACTCTGAGGTCTTTTTTTCTTATTAGGCCTAAACCCTAGGAAGCTGTGGGTTTCTTGAAAAGTTCCTTATGGTTCCACATGTACTGCCTTTGTCAACAACATTCAACTTCAGGGAACAAAAAAGAACACTTTGCGGAGGGTTTTTTTCTTATTCTGTTCTTACAATTCACAATCAGAATATAGTTTGAAGAATAATAGGTGAGAGGAGGCCTTTATTGTACTTTTTTGCCCCATAGAGCAAAGTACTGGACGTTCAATTGACTAGTACAGGTACAGAAATCCCTAGCCTTATACACATACACAATACACATGTATAATACGTTGCTCTGGGGTACCTGTGATTGAAAAATGTTCCTGACTGGCTGTCTTCTGCGAAAGCCTTTTTTAGCCTCTTCCTCTCTTCTTTCATGTCCTCTGGATTCCACTCTATCTCCAGCTTCTTCATCAGAAGATGCAGCGTCTCTTGTTTGTCCCTCACCAAGGCTGTGTAGTTGACCATGGCGCGGAAGAAGTGCTCTGGATACTTCCTCCGTAACTCCACAGCTCACTGCATGCCGCTAAGCCATCGTGCTACCACGTGGTGGTAATAAGAGCCGTGATAACGAACTGTGGAGAATTTCGGATCGTCTGCACAATCTTTTAAGCCATACGGAACCCCGGGAACCTTTCAAACAGGTTTTTGTCTGTTTGGATGGCCAAAGATTGCAAAAGGAAAATATGAATTCAAAAATGACTTGTGTAGACTGTTGTACACTGTACATATATCATTTTTGACTTAGATGATTTTTTAAAGATTTTTTTTCAAATACTGACTTTTAGTAGTTTTCTTTTACGTAAGGACAAAGCAAGTAAATGTTATGGACGACATCCTCAGCAGACTACAAATCTAATGCGATAGGGTGAAAAAAACACAAGGCGGGCTAAAAAAAACAAGATTCCTACATTTTCATTTTTTTCCAATTCCAATTCTTTATTTCCTTACCAACATTACAGACATACAATATGGAATTATAATGTTGCCTGAATTGCATTGGTATTGGCATTTTACATTATAGACCTTGTTAAGCACGAAATTATACCTGATATTTTGGTAGCCTGGCCTGGCAGGCACCCAGGTTTTTCCGTAAACCCTGTTGTTACCTTTTCTTAATCCTCAGAAAATGTAGGTGACTTGATGAAATAAAGATCTTGTTGATATACAGGCTTCGATGTACTATATACTGTATATATGTACTAAAATAATCAATCCTTCGCTTTTCCATGGGTGTACTGTAGTGTCAAACAAAGCGTATAGTAGAACAGTATTACGGCCATAACTGCAATACTTAATACATGGAACTGATGGTAAGTTCAGCACCAAGGAGAGGTCCACGCTGGTAATGTACATTAACAAATGGGGGGGGGGGCATCCACAAGTTTGGGGATACAAACACTTGCTGTGGCAGAGGGTATCGTGATCATTGGGTTTGGCACAGAAAACAAGTCCAAAATTGTGTGGCAAGAATAATTTCTTTTGATTGGTGGCGGAATGGTGATGGTTAATTATCAAAAGCAATAATGATTAATCTCGCGTCACCCCTATGTAATTATCACATATGGTACGGTCCGTTCGACCAGCTGCAGGCAGCAAGCTGGTGTGACCACGCTTTCGGGGGGCGTGTTGTGCGTGAATTCTCTCCTACTTTTGGGGTAAATTTTCGGCTTTTTGTCCGCACATTATCCGTCTCAAGCGTGCAGTATACCGTCTGGACGTTTCCAGGTCGGATGTGTGCCGTTCTTTGGATGTTTGAGGGAGAAAATTCGTATTTTCCTGGCGCTGGCGGGCAGAGTTTGGAGATTGGAAACGAAAATGGCGACTACCATGGCGGCGTGGCGTGGTGCTGGAAAAGACTAGTTCTTGCGAGGTAAGGCAACAAATTAGCTCCTCGAATGTACATGTTTGTACTTCCAACAAACCTTTGGCAACAGACCACGTTATAATCTGTTATATTCCGTAGAAATTTGCGTTTTGTGGAACGATATGTCGCACACAATTATACGGAGGTTGGTTTCATGACTATCGTGGTTTTGGGGAACGCTGAACGTCTTTGTTCCATGTTGAAAAAAGCTAGGAGAAAATTTTGTTGCTAAAGCTGTTACAAACACGTTTTTTGTTGAAAATTTCCACAGTTTGGCCCAGTGAACACCTTTTGGAACGTACCGCACGTGTGCATAATTAAACCCACTCAACGTTCCCGCCAAAAAAGTCGCGTAAACAAGACTTCCCAAAGCTAAAATTAACTTGGTGCTTATATTATTTACTTCTGAACACCCAAAATTAAATCTGTGCACAAGTGAAAATACATGTAATTTCGGTTTTGTTGCTGGTTTATCCAAAGGCTTGCTTTTGAATTAGAGGTTGTCACATTGGTATTGTACTGGATTTTATACTTAATTGGCAAATTATATCTGTTATAATTTGATATATAATTATATGAAGCGGTCACTGTGGTTGCACTGATTTGATTTTGAGGATGAACTATGCAATTTTGGTTGTATCATTTATAGTATGTGTTACAGTTAGTACTTACCTTTCTAAATTGTTTAATTGTACACAACTGTGACCACCATTTTTGTGGCTTATGTATTTATGTGACAGTGTAGTTTTTGATACAAGTATGCAATGCAATAAACAAACTAGAGGTCGGAGATCTCATGTCTTCGTCAGAGGTACATTGTTCTAGAGAAATGAACAATAATCAATTTGGTCTAAAGTACAAAAGAATCTCTGTACTCTTTTTCATACTACATAACACCCTGAAAGTGTTAGCCACAGATTTTACAGACGCGCCGTCACCCGTGTTAATGTTAGACCCCCACTTTACGTTATTTGATTTCGGACTGTTACTGGAAAAAAAAACTTTCAAGAAATTCTTCTTACTGTATTATGATGAAAGTGTCACGACAGTGTCGCAAAATATAATAAGAGTAGATGTGATAAAGGAAAGAATCAGAACAGGGCGACTACTGCAGCGCTGTTTTGTTAATTTATCTTTATGACGAATAGAAGACTTGTTTCTTGTTACACTGCGTTCTTTTATTCAGCTTGTGTGACTTGTGTCATAACATTTGTATTTCTACAGTTAGTAAATTCCAAATTCCATCTCCTTTTTCAGCCCTTCATATTTTTATTGCGCTTTCACATTAAATCTAAGGTCTCCAGTGGACGTCATCCATAGCAATTACTTGCTGTGACCGTAGAAAATAACCTGTCACATGTCCAACCTATCCTCCCCCTGCTGAACTTATAGTACAATCCCTCAATGTAACGTCATTTGATCCCATCCATTATGGTTTTCCCCGGCTATATCCAGCTGTCGGCTGTCTCGAAGCAGAGGTGGTGGGGGAAGTTCTAAACACAAAAGGTCCGCTACAGTGACAACGAAACCCCCCACAAAGCCCATTAACAAACTTAACCTTGGTCCCAACAATAGTAATGTCTACCAAAAATTATAAGCAACGTTTTACAAATACTTGAGTTATTTTGCTAACAAGCCACAAACACAAAAGGTGCACTAACATGACGCTCGGACCCCCCACGAAGCCGAAACTTGCACTTGACTTCGGCCTTAACAACGGTAATCTGCCTGCCAAAAATCATGGACGTCGAATCATGCCTGCCAGAGTTATATCGCAAAATCAGCAGTTCCCACAATGCAGCAAGACAATTTCATAGTCCTTCTGACGAAGACAATCACTATAGAAACCTTTTCCTTAATCTTAATTTAACTGTGTAACAAAATTCTGTTTTATAATACTCATAGTCATATCTAAGGAAGAATAGGGCGTCATCACTCTTCGCAGCCCCCCATGCGCCGTCATGTTGAGGTACATCCCCAACTCAGCAATGTTTTGCCAAGAAAGTCCATTGAAATTGTTACTTAATGTGCATTTGGTTCTGACTCTTACACACAGATAAGTTCAAGGCTCACAGTATTTCGAGGCCGACAAAGACATAGTTTCTAGATAAGTAGAACTAAGGAGGGTTTAGTTGATGTTGACAAACTTTTTATGATGTGATCGGGAAAGCTTGATTTGAGTGCCAGGGCTGTACGATTGGTTGAGGTTTCTGTTGGACATAGATAGCCAGTGTCTTGTTTCATAGGCCCATTCCCACTAGGGTAAAATTGTCCAGATCAAGCCAGATTGATTTGCTTTGATCTGATCCAAGCGAATCAATTCAGCTCAATCCGGACACTTTTTACCCTTAGGCTTGTACCATAAAAAACCATCACAGAACTAACGTTACAGGTGCCCAATGAATTGTTTTCATGGTTGATCTATTTGTTGAACTAACGTTGTCGTGAGGGCTCCCTAGTTCCTTCGTACGCCGGCTCAATATTATGTACAAAATGCGCTTACTATCCAATCTATGTGTGCTTTACTGGTCCCAGACCAACATTCCACCATGAGGCAAAACACATTCAATTTGATTTTGAAGCACAAGGTTTTGATGGAAAATAGTGCCAGTTGCATCATGTGTATTCCTCATTTCTAAAGTTTGCAGTGTTGTTTTCAATTTTGCCAATTATGCTTAACATAGATAAAGGGTGGTTCTTTTGGGGGAAAATGCATAATATATTTAGATGTTGGTAAACTAGACACTGTAAATGGACCAAACAAACCGCCTACTAGATTGGAGCTTTTAGAATCTTGGAAAAGTGCCTTTTGTTCATATTTTATAATAGTTGTAATATATTATTTTATGAGAATTATGGGCATTACCAGTAAGTACTGATAGTGAATGTTTTGGCAATATGTTTTCCTGTGACAATTGAATTTCTCTTGAGTAACATCAGGGTTTTGATGATGGGACTAAAGTTGAATGTGGTTTATATAAAGTTGTATGTTGTGTGACATAATTTCTTGCTAAGCCAATTGCTGTTTTCTATACACTGACTTTTGTTTCTCCCGTTTTCAAGATGGGGACCCGAAGCCTGGTCTGAGCGGAAGGAAGAACCAAACTTTTACGGACAGAGCTGTGTGAAAGAGGATGGGGAGGTGTGAGTATGGTTTCTTTATTAACGCAAGACAACACTCCACACTGTTGCCTTCAGGTGCACACACTTACACTCGCATTTCTCTCTTTTGCCCAGTTCAGTCTGTATGCCTTTTTCCCTTTGACTTTTTAACTTTAACTGGCAACTTTAATCCCACGTTAGGCATCACTGAAAAATTCTTCGTATTGTGTCTTTGAAAATGCCAAATTGCCCCAAAGTAGTCACTTAAACCTTTAAGTTTAACTTAAATCCCACCATAGGCATCACTGAAAAATTCTTCGTATCGTGTCGTTGAAAATGCCAAATTGCCCAAAACTAGTCACTTAAACCTTTAACTTTAATCCCACGTTAGGCATCACTGAAAAATTCTTCGTATTGTGTCGTTGAAATTGCCCAAAAATTGTCACTTATAAACCTTTTTTTACACTTCTTTGAACAATTGTGGTTGATTGAAATTATTCTGCCAAAAAAATCTGTTGATCAATTTTCCACTCTCTTACACTGTCTCACATTTCTCTCTTTTGCCCAGTTCACTCTACTCTGAGGGTCGGCATGCCTTTTGTCCATGTGGTCCGGACCTGAAGGAAGAACCACACTTTTATGGACAGAGCTGTGTGAAAGAAGATGGGGAGGTGTCTACATTTGATGGCGGCGGCAGCAGATTTAGCCAGGTGATTATTGATGTTCCTATACCGCCTCCATGCACCAAAGATGATCATTGTAAACCTGCAATTCTATTAGTGTCACTGACGAAAGGTAGTAGTCTGACCGTTTCAGGTAGCACCAAAATCATATCGAGTTGCTTAAGAGTTAAGTACTTTTTTTTGGTGTGTCTTTTATTAGTACATGTATGTTGTGACGTGGAAGGATGATATGTGGGTGTGATTACTAGGTACATTTACAGGTAAGGTATGATTTTAGTTGTAGTAGCTTGTAGTGGGAGACAGCGGTGAAAGACCCGTGAAGATACTAGTAAATGATAAATTTTCTGTGGAGAAGGATCTATAAAGTCTGAAATTAAAAGAGTGATAGATGAAATGTTAACTTAAAAGAATTCCAGTAATGCTACAGATTTACAAAGCTATATGATGTAAGAAAAAGACATAAATGGTTTGAGAAGGTTGTAGTATGGAGGCTTGTGTATTTGCAGAAAGTATTTTCAAATTGCAGAACAAAATTTTGACTCTTCTGCAATGTTGCAGAGCACTGAAAAAAAGTATTTCGACCACTGATTTGAGTCGAATATCACACCAATGTGTGCGGGACTGGTAGAAACTAATAAATCAGCTTTTGCAGACAGGATTTTGCATTAAAAGGCCCCATAAGTGAAGTTGATTTATATGTCCTTTAAATGCTTCACACCTTTATTCACACCATCCCTCTTCACTCAACAGACTTTATTTCACCACATTGGAAATACCAAATAGCTCAAAAATTGTTGCTTTGGTTGTCACTCTAATTGTCCTGCAAAAAAATTCTAATAGCCGACCGCACAAATTCCTCTTTGTTATCCACTTCGTATCGTATGAAAGCTAAATTGTCGCTTTCAGGACCTTTACACTTAAATTCTCTTTTCGAAAAAGTTAGTATCTTGCCAGGCTGCATTAATTCCACACTAATTCCTTTTTAAGTCCATTTTCCCACAAAAAATGGGAATAATGGGTCTAGTTTTGTTCTGGTGCTTCTGAGCTTTGATTCGAAGGCCAAAAGCTGTTTTCTATGCACTGACTTTTGTTTCTCTGTCTTAAAGATGACGTTGTGGATGATCCGGAGACCGGACTGTAGCAGGATGAAGGACCAGACTTTAGTCAGCAGGTCTCAACCTGTGTAAAAGAAGATGGGGAGGTGTGAGTATGTTTTCTTTATTAACACGAGACAACACTCCATATGCACACACTTGCACTCGCATTTCTCTTTTTTCATGAGGAGCTAGTTAACTGTTAATTGTAGCCAAATTGTCCCTTTTGACTTTTGTACTTAAATTTCCGCTTTTGAACTTTGTTCACACTTCAATTCTCCCGCAAAAAAACTGCCAAATTGCCGCCAAACTTGTCGCTTTACACCTTTCTTCACCTTTCTCCAGCAAAGAAACTGCCAAATTGCCCCCAAAGTTGACGTTTGAGACCTTTCTTCAGACTTTAATTCTCCCGCAAGAAAATACTGCCAAATTGCCACCAAACTAGTCGCTTTACACCTTTTTTCACACTTAAATTTTCCAGCAAAAAAAACTGCCAAATTGCCCCCAAAGTTGTCGTTTGAGACCTTTGTACACACTTAAATTCTCCCGCAAAAAAACTTTGTCTTAGAAGGCCACATCGATTCCACACCCATTTTCCCATTGGCACCCTCACCTGGTTAATTAATTGGATTAAGTTTTCCCGCCAAAAAACTTAGTATATGGTGCACTCTAACCTTGAACTTGTGCCCCCCTCCCCACTCTTCCTGCCCACCTTCCACACTTCTTCCACAACTCAGAGTATGTTAGTTACACTGTTCTCTGGACTTCTTCGCACATGTAGTCACCACACTTTGCTACACAAACACTTGGTTAATCGAGTGCAGTTTTCCAACACTTAGACTTTAGAATAATCTTTCGCTCTCCTGGTCGGTCAATGCACTAAGTGTACTCCCCGTGGGATGTCTTTCCGGAGACATTGATGCTTCGACACATCAGTATACCAGTGCAATTGACTGACCAGGAGAGCCAGAGATATAAAGTCTAAGTGGTGGAAAACTGCACTCGATAAACCAAGTGTTTGTGTAGCAGAGTGTGGTGACTACATGTGCGAAGAAGTCCAGAGAACGGTGTAACTAACATAACTCTGAGTTGTGGAAGAAGTGTGGGAGGTGGGCAGGAAGAGTGGGGAGGGGGGCGACAAGTTCAAGGTTAGAGTGCTCCATATACTAAGTTTTTTGGCGGGAAAACTTAATCCAATTAATTAACCAGGTGAGGGTGCCAATTACTTTTTTTGGGCGGGGAAAATGGACTTAACAAGGAATGAGCCGATGTGGCCTAAGAGTTTTTTTGCGGGAATTGAAAAGTGAAGAAAGGTGACTAAAGTGGCAATTTGGCAGTTTTTTTTGGGGTAAATTGAAGCGTAAAAAGAAAGGTCTAAAGCGAAAGTTTAAGGGCAATTTGGCAGCTTTTTTTGCTGGAGAATGGAAGTGTAAAGAAAGGTCTAAAGCGACAATTTTGGGGGCAATTTGGCAGTTTTTTGCCGGTGAATTGAAGTGTAAAAAGAAAGGTCTAAAGCGACAGTTTTAGGGCAATTTGGCAGCTTTTTTTGCGGGAGAATGGAAGTGTAAAGAAAGGTATAAAGCAACAATTTTGGGGGCGATTTGGCATTCGTACAATGCAAAGAGGGTAACAACATGGAAATTTGAATTGATGCAGCCGGCTGAGATACAAAGTTTTTTGGGGGGAGAATTTAAGTACAAAAGTCTAAAGGGACAATTTGGCATTCAACTATACAATATGAAGAATTTTTCAGTGTTGCTTGTTGTGGAATTGAAGTCGCCGGCTACAATTAACGGTTAAATGGCTCCTCACGAATAAAAGGGAAATGCGAGTGCGAGTGCAAGTGTGTGCATATGGAGTGTGGTCTTGTGTTAATAAAGAAAACATACTCACACCTCCCCATCTTCTTTTACGCAGGTTGAGATCTGCTGACTAAAGTCTGGTCCTTCATCCTGCTACAGTCCGGTCTCCGGATCATCCACAACGTCATCTTTAAAGTTAAGACAGAGAAACAAAAGTCAGTGCGTTGAAAACAGCTTTTGGCCTTCGAATCAAAGCTCAGAAGCACCAGAACAAAACTAGACCCCATTATTCCGTCGTAAGTTCTTTCAGTTAGATTTAACAGTTTCAGCTATTTTAAAACCTGAGCCTCACTCTATCTATCTACAGTATCTTTTAGTTTTTACCTGTGAACTGACTTTAACCAGGAGCATCTTTTAGGGGCAAATGGCAACTCAACATCCTTGCCATAAGTTCTTTCGGACAAGATTTAACGGTATGAGCTATTTCATGATCAAAACCTGCCCAAATTTTCAAACTAACACTGAAAACTATCTGCCCGAAGTACTGTAGCTTGAATGCGGGCTTGTACAGTTCAAGTAGAAAGCCTTTACATAACATGTCAACTCAACCTCTCTAACAGTCTATCTACAGTATCTTTTAGTTTTTACCTGTGAAATGACTTTTAACGGCAGCGTCTTTTAGGGAATGACCATTCTGGGGCTGTCGAACGAATATGACTTTTTTTGCTGTAGCCATGTGCAGATTGTGCTCTCATTTATTAATCCGATGTTGAAGTCAACAGTTTTACTGTCATCTTTTAAGCAAATGACATGTGTGTTATATGCCTCTGAGTTTTAACACAGCTGAGAAAAAATGTAACATGTAAGTTTCAAAGCATTGTCTCACCTGTACAAACTCTTCACTGTTTTGCTGAGCATGAGCCCTCGTTGCATCTCATTAGAACAGAAGTCACCCATCATCACAGGTTTCTCCCAGGCAGGACTGGAACATCAGGACACACCTAACCATACGAAAGAATCATTAGTATAGGGTTCTAAGGGCATCTCAAGACAACACTTTAACTGACCATAACAATAAAATCAAACGGAACTTTTTGCTGGAATGGCTGTAGAAACTTGGGAAATTTTTTTTTTGACAACTGGTAGTACATGTGTTATGCCTCTGAGTTTTAACATAGCTGAGAAAAAAATATAATGTTGGAAGTATTGTCTCACCTGTACAAACTCTTCACTGCTCTGTGTCTTCAAGAAGTCGCCCGTCATCACAGGTTTCCCCCAGTCAGGACAGGAACATCAGGATGCACCATTCTATGCATGATACGGGATAATCAGTACAACGCAACAAGCAACCAGGTACAGGTGAATATAGAAAAGTATGTGAAGTATATGAAGAAAACTTACTTATTGGATCTGCATAGGCATTTTCTAGCCAGTAGTTATAACACTCTGTCAGACACAGTAACTGCTGACCATATATATAGACTCATACTAACTAGTAACTTTATTATTTGCCATACATTGTACCCGTGGCAATTATTGTGCAATAAACTTTGACTTTCAAAGTTGGAAAGGCCCAAAAGTTTGAACATTCTTCAAATTGCTATATGAAGAAAACACAAATTTGCCTAGATTAGAACAATATGAACAGTGTTGTTGTTCTTACATACCAGCAAAAAAAGCCAAGACAACAACAAATGGAATCCTGATATTAAATATACTCAAATACAAAATGTCCCACAATAATTTGTGTGCGACGAAGGAGATGGAAACTCATTGGTGCGACATATCGTTCCACAAAACGCAAATTTCTGCAGAATAAAACGGTTAAAATGACGAATTATAACGTAGTCTGTTGCTACAGGTTTGTTAGAAGTACAAACATGTACATTCAAGGAGCTAATTTGTTGCCTTACCTCGCAAGAACAAGTCTTTTTCCATGGCAGTCGCCATTTTCGTTCCCAGTCTCCACTGCAAAGGTCATGGAGCTGCAGCCGACGCACAGCGGCGGGACAAGTATCCAAGCGCAAATCTACGCCGACTGAACAAGCACCATAATTCAACTTTTACGTCCCAAAACTGACGTATTCCTCTAACATTTACCACAGGTTCCATCTCGATGCCATGCACAAAAATTCTCTGCACCCTTCTCTAGTATTGTGCAGCACTACTTTGTGCCCGGACTACTTTTGAGGGGTTCGCCCATAAATACTGTGTTGTGCGGCCTTAGTGTGGACCTCTCCTTGGTGCTGAACTCACCATCAATTTCATGTATTAAGTATTGCAGTTGTGGCCTCAATACGGTTTACGGTGGGCACGGTTTACGTTTCGACAGGCACGCGATACAACTTTTGCCTGCAAATTGCATGGAAGGACAGTCATATGCATGCATATACAAATGTATTCAGCATGGACGCCATTACACGAGCGAAAACTCTGAACTGGGGTTGTTCCGCCGCGCGGGCACTTTCATTTTGCGACGTGGCTCACTTTTCAATGAAAATCTATGCTTACCTTCCGAGCTGACAGAGTTGGCCATGGAACTGGACGCCTCAGGACTCTGGATGTTGTAATTTAGGTTAACTAGGAAGCATTTTGTCGGGTCAACGGCCCATTCCACGGGCCGGCGGGGGTGTCGGCGAAATATCCAATCACGCGGAGAAGTGTTCCGATTTTGGAGGAATGTACGCTCAAAACTGGAGGAACGTCCGCTCACCTGGAGGAGTGTACGCTCAAACCTGGAGGAATGTCTGATTTTGTGAGGAATGTGGTATTTCGGAGCAATGTCCAGATTAGATTGGTCGGGGTGAAAATTGAAATGGCAAGGTGCAGAATGCTGCAATTAAGCAACGACCACGTACTATGGTTCACTTGTACTAGCTGGACGTTTTATCACAAAGATGAGAGTTTAATGGTGAATAGATTGACCTGACTTTCCATTATGCAAACCTTAAATGGCTGGTTACGCATTGCGGCATGCAGACCCCATTTTTGAAAGAGTTTATAAATAAAAGCCAACTCACAGTCAAGTCCGATGTTCTCTTCTCTTGTATCCTCCTGGAATAATAGTCCTAGAATGTGACAGGTACACAGGATAGCTGACAGGTCCCACAGCACACACAGGAGACAGGTCCCACAATGTCAGCTATACATTAGCAGCATCTCAAGCCTAGGGTGTAAAAGTGCTATAACAATTACTCAGAGCATCATACATTGCAATATTTGTTTGAGTTCTATAATCTGCTTTGGGTCGGGGGCAAGAGCAGAGCAAAATTGCAGTCAACATTCAATCAAAAGTCAACATATTATTAGGAAAACATATCATGACCATGGAAAAATCAAAGTACATCTCACATAAAATACCTCAGGACCGTGAGTCACCAACATTTACACACAGAATGCCGCATTATTTCAAACATCAGTTCATGATCAACAGCATTCAAGCACAATTCTCATATTGACAGAACATTATGGGAAAAGATGACTTACATAATGCATATAAATCAGTAAAAAAAATTCAGAAAACAGGAAGAAACGAGCGTATCTAATGTAGTCATGTTAGTTCAAACCGGACATGAAAAAAACGTCTCCGAACGGCGGCTTTTACGTTTAAAGTGCAGGTTTAAACACATGGAATCGTCACCGGAGCATATAATTCACGCCATTCTGCGTTTTAGCTTCATTTCATTTCATCTCTTCTTTCATTTTGAGGTATATAGCCACCTTCAACTAGCTGAAGATACTGCTGCCTTTTTTGTGGCTAATACGAGATGGGGTTCGACAGGCCTCCATCCATGAAAGGCGTGTAAAATTAGTGCCTTTCCCAAGGACACAAGATGGTGACATGGCTGGATTCGAACCCAGGACCACTTGGTTCTGAGTTCAACGCTCTGCTGTTGCGGCGCCACACGACCCCAACGAATTGCAACGAGTTCGGCCCAAATACGAGAACATAGAGGACAATGTTAAGTGCGACTCACCTCCTTAAACGGGCGTAGCTTGTCTTATAAAAGACGAATTTTAACCACCGAGTTCTTCCCTGTCCAAGCACCGTGACTTGCCATCTTGCTCTGAGCAGCAGCGTGGTCTTACCACCTGATACGGAATCACCAGAATTTGCAATTTCTCAATTAGATAATTAAGTTAGGCCAGATTGATTTGATTATGGATGACATCCACTGGGAACCCCAAAACTGATGCGATCGTGCGAATAAAAAAAAGTTGACTTTATTCTGAAATTAAGGTGGTCATGAAGGTTGAACAAATGACTAAACACACAGAGTAATATTTTATTGGTATGGTGAGTAATAGACTCTTAATTTTCATTCTTTCACATTTGCTTCTTTTCCTTTGGAATGGATTTTGGCATTCTGCGACACAAGTATCGTTTTCCATTTTTTTCCAGTTGCGGCATATATTTGCTCATTTTGCAGCTGCTTTGTACGATTTACAGTATGGCCGAAAACTTGTACAAGCTGCAAATTTAAAACAAGAAAAGTACAAGAGACTCAGTATACTACATATATGCTGTTTTATTCTACATACATGGCTGACACAATGCACCTGACCTGACCGTAACACGGTCTTAATTTAGCGCCGCCCAGTGACGGTGGAATGTACTGCAGTCACCGACAACTTGTCACACATCACCCGACCGTGACCATCACCGTGACACGGTGTCATTTTAGCGCCGCCCAGTGAAGATGAAGAGTCAAGGTACTGCAGCCACAGGCTACCATCTGTTACGCTATTATAAATGGCAAGAACACGGAAGACATGTGGTATTTAGAAGTAGTTTCCATGCGTCGCTTTGGATTCAGTATCCACTATCCAAGTATCGAAATTTAGCACATCCTCGGTGGATGGTGGATGGAAGCCGATGGCTGCAGTACCTTTACCCGTCACTGTGCGGCGCTAAATTGACACCGTGTCACGGTCAAATGCATCCCGATCGTGATGGTGTTAGATTGAAGCATGTGGCTGCAGTACCTTCACCCGTCACTGTGCGGCGTTAAATTGACACCGTGAAACTGTCAGGTACAGCCCGTTTATGATGAATAATTGATGATGGGTGGCGCAGAATGGCCATAACGTTATAAGCTGAGGAGAACGCACGCGGTGGTTATATCGTTATTATAAGACCTGTCACGCCTACAATATTCTGCCTTCATATGATAAATCCATGTGAGCAAAAGTTACGATCCTCCTTCCCCACCTCTGCTTGGTTTTCATTCATATGGTAATGTTTTCGACAGCGAAAAGTCCACTTCTGCAAAGACGGTGACAGATTCTGCAAGCGATCAGCTGATCGCAAAATCATGTCTTGACGTATAACTCGAGAATGAAGCAAATTTGATGGAAGGTAATGAAAAGGAATAGAATAGAGACCACAAGGAGTATACTCTGAAAACAAGGAGGCCTAGAAATGTCAAAAGTTTTATTTTTCTAAAATTGAATAAGCGAATTTTCATCCCCTATCACAACCCCGTTTTCGAGACCCCGTTCCAAAAGAGGAAGCGAGAACCATTGTCAGATTTCGGCATTTGGCGAGTTGGGAAACGCGATGGGCTCTTATGGAGGTTTTACTTCATGTCTTTCCTTCTATTGTTCTTGACCTTGAGGCTCACTCCGCTTACCTAATTGTCACTAATTTATCGGGAAAGAACCGTTTTCGTCCAGCATTGGTTCATTTTGCGACAAACATTCCCAGAACAGCTTGTACAAGTGGCTGAATTGAGAGCTTTTTGACAGTACTTTTGGTAGCTTTGCGTTGTAGAATGCTGGATAACAATGTCAAAACATCACTAAGAATTAAGAAATTCGTCCGGATTAAAGAAATTATGATCCATGCCAGAAATAACACTTTCTGAACTACTAGTACCTTATTCCTGTACATGTACTAGTGTTGTGTATGTTGTACTTTTGAATATCACTCAGACAATGAAGCAGAACAGCCATCAGCAGTATAATTCTTCCTGTGATGATCTTTATTTCTACATCAAACACTTCACACACTCAAGATCAATACATGAACGGATAAGTCTCCACCTACATGTACAGACTGCTTCAGGCCTTCTTATAGCCAGGCCTTACTTTGGACATACTGGTAAGAACAACACTGGCAAATTCACCATATCATAGTATCAATACCGACTAGCACCCAAGCACTTTTAGAAAAAATTTCCTGTCTCCGTGAATCATAAATAATCAGGAATATCAAAATTATACACAATTGAAAGATTGAATTCTTAACAATCATACATTGATAAACCCTAAGGAGTTTAAATAAGTGTCCAGATGTGTGTTGAATCATTAAATGTTACACAACTGGTAAAATAAGCACCGTTTTGTATCCAGTTTAGCCCTGATACTCGCAGTCCTAACTTAAGACTGAGAAAGTGTGGTGGCTTTAATACCCCAAATTACTTACTAGACATATATACAAAATTAGAACAAATTAACACTATCTCAGGTCAGCCAATACCAAGCAGCTATATTCAGAATTAAATGGGGTAACCTCATTGGTCCTGCGACTGACCAATCAATGCCAAGATTGTGGGGTCAGCTACCAATCACAAGTCAGCCACAGTTCACCAAGAACATACCGGCATATTGCTAATTATAAGTCTCTAATCGATGTGAAGCTTTGTCTTGTTTTTGCACATCTTTTTCAATGTTACGTGACAAAGCAAAACATCTGCTTGGAGATTAGGTAACCATGGCACATTTACATTTAGTAAAAAAACAACAACACTGAATCTTGTCAATACGTACACAAGATACAAAGCAGCTGCCAGAAGGTCTACACTAGACCTTGTCATCTTAAAGCTGGAGGGCCCTTGGGAACTTGAAACGTCAACTTAACTTTAAAGTTTAAGTCATGAGTTACATATTTGTTGCTTCTCTCTGTACTGTACTATAATATATTCCTTTCTGTTATAACTTTATAATAGAGAGACTTTCAGCTTTAAACTTGGGTAGATTTTCCAAATTCCCAAAGTCTCTCCAATAGATGAACTCCATAATTACCAGCACCAGCGTTCATGTATACAAGTAACAAGAATACCAATGTAGAAATTGGGAACAACTTTTTAAAC
Source organism: Branchiostoma belcheri (assembly GCF_001625305.1). Lineage (NCBI taxonomy): Eukaryota > Metazoa > Chordata > Leptocardii > Amphioxiformes > Branchiostomatidae > Branchiostoma > Branchiostoma belcheri. The sequence continues at coordinate 2,728,110 of NW_017804464.1, forward strand.
ACGATTGACAACTTAGATGGGAATGAAATAGTAGCATGAAGTGAGTATGAGTCTTCAAATTTTCTAAGCCCTAAATATTTTCAAGAAATGATGCTTTACATGAAGAAAATCATGCAGATACATGCTTACAATAGACATAATACCCATTACCTGATACAGGTACTACTGGTAAGTACATACCAATGCCTTGTTGACTAAGAATGTTGAGCATAATGGTATAAAAAGCTCATTTGCAACCTAATATTGAACTGTAAAAAGATATGTGAATCAAAGCAAGTAGTACAATTCCATTTTCTGACTCATCAAAAGTTGAAATACAGAAGTTTTGCTACCTCTACATGACAACATGTCCTTGTGTTTCACTTCTGAAAAAAAGTTTGCACAGAAATACATTTTCCCCCAGCGAAAAATGTTGAAAATTCATATTATGTGTGATATAACATGGCAAATTTGCACATGGTGAAGAAATCAACAGTTTAACACTGATCTTGTGTCTGAGCACACTGCTTTTCAACATCCTATGCCTGTGCTTGATATCTCAACATAATATAGAGAATATCACAAACTTTTTAGAAGTATAAGCCCAAAAGAAGTCGTGATCATGTTTAGATCAACTTCAGACAATTTATCTCAAGCAACAGAGCAGCACGAATCAACTTACATCTATTAAATGTTTCCTGCTGAAAATGTTACTAAATTGCGTTATTCTCATAGCATCCCAAAAATTTGGAATGTCGATGTTAGGATTTTTTTTGTAAACGGTTACAACTATGTTTGTTTAGTTTTGTATCTTTTTCTATAAAAATTACAAACATCTTACAAAATGGCAGTTGTTTTAGTCACAGTCACATTACATTACAAGGGGTATAAGACATTGTCACTGGATGGTTCATAAACGTTTTTGTCCAGACTATAAGTGTTGCAATTCTTGAACTCATGCCAAAGACAAAGTCTGTACAAGTGTCTTAGACAGCTTGGGTAGTCCTTAACCATCTCTGGCCTGGCAAGATTATCTTAAAGTCAAGAAACTTTTTAAGAAGATGAATCTATGACCCCAACGCTAACTCAGTGCAGTAATTGTATGGTACGTACCTTGTCCTAACATAACATCATACCATCACAGTCTTTCTTATCAACATTTCACAGTCCCTATGTGCCTGGCAGTAGTCATATAAATGGTTGGAGAGTCTTAAAATGACTATCGGTACCTACAGTTTCAGTATACAAAAGAAACACACTACAGATGGAAGACCCTTGTTAAAAAAAGATACAGAATGATACACTTTTACCAACTGAATTGCGACGCTTAAAATGGGGGTGGGCTTAAATTTCTTTACATATGACTTTGTCAATATGAATTTTACATCCAGTTTGCCTTCCTAAGCCCCATAATAGCAGGTTCATGAACCATTTTATACAAAACATCTCCACTGTACATCACTAATGTCTTTGGAATTATAACATATCTCACCACTAGAGCTACAAAATGTAACACATGTTACAAACTACATGAACTATGACTACTCTACCATACTAGTTGAACATGATAGTCTTTAATGTCTTTAGATTTGGTCTCTCCAGATGACAGAATTCATCTAATACATGTAGTACATGTGAGATTGCGACAGCTGTTGGCAAAATGGCCACAAAAAAAATCAGGAAAGTTGCTAGATTGCGAACTATTGACAGATAGTTCTGTAGTACGAAACATCCGTAGAAAAACCTGCTAACTCTTACAAGGAATTAAACACTTCTCACAGTCTATTTTTTTGTCATCTTGTAGATGTGTACATCTTTGAGTACATGCAGTTTATAAAGTCTTGTAATATCTTAGTTTACGCAATAGCCTAAATTCTAAAACTCCATGTGAATCAGTTAACTGTATCTAGGTGTGAAAAAGATGCAAGTATCTTTTAAGTCTGAAAAATCATTTTGTGTTAAACTTCTTATTCCTTCTGTTGTAGAAACCTGCGTTTTACAGCATGTCTTTGCTGTTGTGAGGCTTGCTGTGGTTGGTTGCCCTTCTGTTTGGCTGACCTGGATTGGCTGATTGCCAGGCTTGTTGTGATTGGTTGGTTGGGTATCAAGCTTGCTGTGATTGGCTGTCTGCATGGCTGGTGTTGCATAGTTGTTCCAACTCGATGAGGTAGTCAGCCAACACATCCTAGCTGCCACCTAAACATACAGAATGTGTTTGTTTGTTTGTTTGTTTGTTTGTTTGTTTGAGTAAGAAAACCAGGAAACTGTCTTAAAGCATAACACAGCAGCTTGTACAGTAACAGTACAAGCTGCATAAGACCAGTTTGATTTGTGCCCTTGTAAAAGGAGGCCACACTGACTTAATTTTATGGATGACATCCTCTGAAGACCCCCAAACTATTGTACGCGGGCAAATAAAAAAATAAGTAATTCCAGCCCCCCCAAAAAATGCTGCTAAACCACAGGAATACAATTTACAAATTTGGTACTATTGTGAATTTACATAGCAACTTTTACAACAAGCCAGCACATGCTGGCTTTTGCAGTATTTATGAGTCGGCACTGTACCGAGTTCTGTGGAGCCCAGGTAGCCATCCTCTGTAGTTACCACTGGCTCCTACCATGGACTACGGAGGATGGCACTTATGCCAGAACCTCGTTGGAGGTGATTTTTTTTTGTGTGTGAGGGCAGCCGAAAATTAATTCACGTGTGGATGTCAACCATGAAATTAAATCAGTGTGACCTCAGAAGGATTACTAGAAGCATGACGTAACCTAGCTGATGTCAACTCACCTTTCTTCTGTCATCTCGGCCTGTTGCTGTAGTCAGGGAACCCTGGGAAGGGAGCCATGGGTTTGTTCATTCCCATCATGCCATAGGGCTGCAGCAGAGGCGGCTGTGGTCCCACACTGTTAGAAAAACCAGATCATGGAGGTCATTATCCCATTATCTTACCTTCATGTGTAACACCACAGTTTTTCAATTTCATGAGGTCAAAGGGTTAGAAGATAACCACCAAGATAAGTATCACAAAAATCACAATCTGCGAACTGACACAGGAGGAAAAAGAAGAAATCTTGAAAATGTACTTCTGTATTTTTTCATATAACAGTTAGCTGGTAAATTTTCAGTATTTAAGTAAAGTGAATTCATTCCTCGAGCTAACCGACATCTATCACACTACAGTCGTCCCTCAGTAAGACATCTGCATAGTTCCCGTTTAGAGCTTCTATTCAGCCGTGTGCGAGATGTCTGCTAGCTTGAGGAACGAAGCCACTCTACTAAATATCTGGTAATTTTTCAGGCAGTATTGAAGGACAGAGATTCTGTCTTTGCAAGCATAAGATTTCTCTGTTTTCCCTCCTGAGCATCAGTTTGACAGTTTGACCGACACCTCACCTGGAAGGGACCGGCACCCACCTGGCTGACATCGGAGAACTGACAGCACTGGGACGCAGAGGGGAGTTCTTCAGGGGGGGCATGGGAGGGGGGTGCAGGTTGGGAGGGG
>NW_017804464.1:2731617-2758569 GCF_001625305.1 Branchiostoma belcheri
AGGGGGGAGGGCGATGGAGGGAGGGGGGACGGAGTAGAAGTTCTTCCCCAGGTTGGCGTTGTAGAAGGCCGGTGATGATGTTGAGGAGGAGGGAGGGGGGAAGGAGGTGTGGAAGTGAGGCTGGAACCCAGGCTTGGCGAGCTCGGCGCTGTCCGTCTGGTACGGTCTCATCCCGCCAGCGGTCGCCAGCGCCCCCAGGGGTGGGTACCCGGCCGTCCCGAACGCCCCTGGGTGGGGCAGGTTGGGGTACATGGAGCTGCCGGCGGGTACAGACATGGGTGGCTGTTTCTGCATGAAGCCGGGGCTGGGACTGTTGTTGTCCTGTTGGAAGGACTTCTCCCCCTTCTGCCACGGCTTCTTCTGTTTGAACTTCTTGATTTTCCCAAACTTCCCCTCGTGTGCGGGCCCGCGGCGCTCCCGGTTCTGCCACGGTCGCTTCCCCTGCTGGAACTTACGACCTGCAACATAATCAGAACCTTACGATTCATCTTTTCCACTGTCAGGTCTTAGAAGAGAATAGCTTATTTTTAGCAGTTGTAGACCATTCAAAGATGACTGATATTGATCAATCTGGAATACATACATGTACTTGCCTACACTCCTAAGTTTAGTTTTGTTATGATTCATAAAAGTGATTCAAATCTCTGAGGTAGATGACTAAATTCTATTTGGGATTTTTGGGTCTTAGCAACAGGAAAGAGACATTTTGACAGGAGAATCATTAAGACAGCAAATCTGTGTTTGATGCAGGACTCTAGCCAGCTTGAAATCTTTTTCCGTCAGCCCAGGTTCATGATTGGAACTGGCAGAAGAGTGCTCATAACCTCGGGGAGTCCAGGAACATATCTTGTATTTTCAAGCCTTTAAAAACTCATGGGTTTGAAAGCGTTGTTGGTGGTCCTTCTGATGTTTTTATACATGTTTTTTGCCAATTTTGTCCATCTAGGTTGACGAATTGGTTTTTTAAATTTCCGCCACAACGTTCCTGCAAAAACTGGTGCTGGTTAGAGCCCTTGTTTGACGATAACATGCTACTACCAGTTAGTCTTACCTTTGTCCCCAGACGGGTGTCTGAACCCACGCTGGAATCTGTTGTTGGACGGGAAGTTCTGCCCTCCACCTGCACCTCCGCTAAACCCACCACCGCTGCCGCCCCCACCGTGACCGCCGTCCCGGGACGTCCCTGCACCCCCCCGCTCACCCCACATGTACCCTTCCAGCTTCATCCCACGCTCGGGACGGTCTGATGGGGCAAAAACAACACAGGACTGTCAACAGGACTGCCTTTCAAAAACACAGGACTCTCTCAAAAACACAGAACTGTCTCTCAAAAACACAGGACTATCTCTCAAAAACACAGGACTGTCTCTCAAAAACACAGGACTGTCTCTCAAAAACACAGGACTGTCTCTCAAAAACACAAGACTATCTCCCAAAAACAAAGGACTGTCTCTCAAAAACACAAGACTATCTCCCAAAAACACAGGACCGTCAACAAAGTGCTCAGGCTCCCCTCTTCCCTTTAATTCACAAGAAAAATCATCTACACTTATAAAAGGGAACAGCACATGAGGGTGTGTTTGAAATTCAGCAAACTAGAACTATGTCTCCTGCTGTCTTACTGAGGGATGTAGAAGATGGATACCATCCTTGAGGGTCTAGTTTACTCATTGACACTGTCCTGTAACAGTTAAAAGAATATTCATCAGTGACTGTTTGAAAGGTATCAAACCCTTGGTACGTGTTTGATACCTTTCAAACAGTCACTGTTTGATGGATATTCTATTAACTGTTAAAACTATACGTGACTGATGAACCGCTTCAACGACTGGGTCCTGTATGCTTTAAACTTTGACCTTTCCCCTCACCTTCCACCTTAAACGCCAGCTCCCTACCGTCCCGCCACCTGTACTGGTGCCCCCCCTGGCTCCACTCCTCAGGGGGGTAGTTTGTGGACATACCGTCCTCGGGCACGTCCTCCTCCGCTGTGTCCGTCTCCGACTTGAAGTCCACTTCCTCCGTCTTGACCTGTGGGTCAGTGCCCTGTAGGTCATTGCCCCCAGCCTTGCCTGGTGCAGTCTGGTCCTAAAGGGGACACAGTAAAAACACTGCTTCAATTCTGTCATCTTTAATCCTTATCTAACTAGAAAGGTAACTTTTGCAAAGCAAATGAATAATTTTTCCCTTTACATATTACCTGCTTTGTTCATTCTTACTCAAACACATTCACATATATATGGTGACAGGAGTCTAAATCCTTCCTGCTATAAAATTGCAACATTATGTAACCCAACACAAGGTACCATGGTGACAGACATCTGGTTCTGGTCATTGACCTTTTGTGTTTCGGTAAACATAATCAAACTAGCTTTAACCTCAGTGCTATTAGATACTCAAGACACTACACTGTGTCAGGGAAAAGTCTGTCTGCAAAATTAGTATCTGGTGAAGGAGTTGCACTACCTCTTTGTTCTCCTGGGGGGCGTCTGACTCCTTCTTCTTACTTGCGGAGGCATCCTCATTGTCAGATACGTCCGGGGAGGAAACCATTTCTCGTAGGTCGAAGTCCTGGAGAGGAAGACAGAAGTAATTTCGTGTATTAATTGCATGTTAAATGTTTGCCAACATGCAATTTTGTATAGGTTCCAGACTTGTCAAATATGTATTTTGCAGAAGTATCCTGAATTGCAGAACAGAACTTTGACATTCTGCAATATTGTAGAACACTGAGAAAAAGTATTTCTACCACCGCAAACCGTGACTGGACACCGACCTGGCTATCCTGCTGCTCCTTCTCGTGTTCCGAACTCTTCCGACGACTGCGGTCCAGCTCTGATGACGCGAATGCCATGAGCGCGTCGAAACCACTGCTCAGCTGCGCCTGCCACTTCTTGGTGTTCGGGGAGATGGTGTGCTTCGATTGGTCGTCGTTTTCAGCCACAACCATCGCAGATTCCTTGGGCAGTGACGGGGGCTTCTTCCCTGGGGTCAGGGGTCGTTTGGTCTTTTCTACACCACCGGAACTGTCAAACAAGTAGGACGACAATTACAACACTGCTGTTGAGGTATCTGACAACTTAAGCTATTGAAAAATTAGCCATACAATTCAACTTGTACTACAGTACTACTACTAGCTGTCGATTGTCACGTGTCAATCATAGAATCATCATTTCTTGACATCATGATCTGGTTGCCTAATGTGAAACCAGTTTGTTGAATTCTGGCAAATCTACTACAAAGACACAAACCTCGACTTGTCTTCCGGACTGTCTACTGCACCCTTCTCTTGTGCCTGCACTTTAGCCAGGCTGCTGATGACGGTTTGTCCAGGCGCTGTCCGGGAGGTCACCTCCGCGACCGGGGAATCCCGCGCCGACTCAGGGGACGAGATGGCTGTGATCTCCAGCGGTTGGTTGATGTTGGTGACGATATTGGCGATGGTCATAGGCAGGTCTTCATTTTTACCCTCACTGCTAGCACCTTCCCGGGGTTCAGCATTTTCCTCGGCAACCTTATTTTTCTGACTGGCTGTTGAGGTAGGCGAGCTGAGTACAGGAGGAGCGGCGGACACTGCCGGCTTCTTACTTCCGCCGTCCTGCGCTGCGGGGGACCTCTGCCGTTTTCTCTTCCTCTTCACCTTGGTTTCTGGTGGCGTTGTCGTTGTTGCGTCCGTTTCTACTGGCTTGGAGGCCGTGACACACGTGGTGCTGACAAGGACACTGGGATTGTTCGGAGCGTTCACGCCACAGAAAATCTGAGGACCGACATCCCCGGACGTGCCATTGAAGAGGGGTCTCTTGGCTTGTTCCAGACTGGAATACATCATTGGATTCACCAACCCTTGTCCACCTGCGCCCCCTACCATTTTGACAGCGTACTGCAGGTTCCCAAACCCCATGGCGTTAGGGAGGACGCTTGTGGGAGCACCATCGGACCTCACAAACTGAGCAGCTGATTGGCTGGTGCTAGGTGACCGTTCCCTGGAGACCAGCTTGTCGATGGTGAACGGGGACGTCCCACTGCGGGGGCTGGGGGTGTTTCTCGGATAGCTGCGCGATGAACTCACACTACTGTTACTGTGAGGACGGTCTACCCCCAACACTCCCTGGCCGTCAGAAACGGTCCCTGCCTCAACACTGGGGAAGGGGCTGGAGCTCTTCCTTCCTCTGGCCTTCCCTTTGGGGGACTTACTCTCCTGCTGCCCTACCTCTTTTGGAATGGCACCTTCCTTCTCTGCAGTGTCCAGGCTTGCCAGGGGAATGCTCACCGGCAGTTTCGGGGGGTCGACGCTCTCTAAAGGGATGCTGATTGGCAAGCTGAAGCCCGTGACGGGAGGGCTGACGGGACTGACAGGGGAGATGCGGCCGCCCATGTAGGACGCGGCGCCCTCCACGGGTTGTTTGGCGGCGTCCCCTGGGCCCTGGGAGGGAGGGGAGGGCCGGTCGCCTTCCTTGGGTTCCCTCTGCAGAGCTGGGCCCAGCAAGTCCACACAGCCAGCTAACCGTGGTTCCTGTGGATCAGGCAGAAATACATGTCAGATGACTCAGGGCTACCACTGACAGTGGTATCTGTATCTGTTCCTGTACAGCCGGTATAACCACCCCTCTGTGTAACACACCAGCTGAGTGTGAGTAGCTGAGGAGAGTTGGTACTCAACATAAGACAAATCAAGATGTTAGGACTCAAGTCAACTTCAGTAAAATCTGACATAGTGGTGTGTACTGTTACACTGTACCAAATTTGGTTCAGGTGAAAAGAAAGGGTGTACTGATGCATTTCAGTGTTATCTTAACGGTTTTTGGTTGGCATCACTTTGGTTGGCATCATCTTAACGGCATCACTTTGGCTATAATGTAAAAGAAAATTTTTTTTAAAGAAGTGAATCCATACCTACTGACCCTATTTTTTTCAGGAATGTAAAAAGAAACACCACATGAATTTTCCTGTGGCTTACCTGAGAGAAGTGTTTCCTGAGAGCGAGCTTGGCGGGGGAGTAGCGTCTGTAGTCAGGCAGGGGGCTGCCCTGTCTGGCAGGGTGAGGTGACAGTTGCTTCCCCACCACCCCTCCACTCCGCTCAGGGCTCGGGCTCTCCAAACCTCCTGTGGGAAACATTTCATTTTATTTACCAGGAGATACACACTCAGAGCAGCATGTCGACAGAACGTACTGCACCTGTGCAAAGCCTTGTTTTTTTTGCGGTTTGGGCTGGATTTTTGGTCACCATTGCATTACAATTTTGCCTGTTGCAGACCATATCTTTTCCTAAATAACATTTGGAACTACAAATGGGACGTTAACCTTATATATGCGAATACATTTTGTACTACCAGTCAACCAGTGAAACTTCCCTCACCTGTCATGGGAGAAGTCGGCTTAGAAGTTGCCATAGCAACAGATGCAGTGGTTGACACATCATTGGTCAGTCTCCTGTGTGGACAAAATTCACATCATCTCATGTAAGGACAAGACCTGCTGCACTTCATACTCTACAACCTAAAAACTCAAACTTAACTAGAAAAGACTGCACAGTAAATGCATAATGTTATCCTTCACATGGTGTAGCACAGCAAACTACTGCACTGTTTCATCTTTCATCTTAAACAAATTTATTTGATATGGGGACTGGCCTCTACAACTCTGTCCTGCTCCAAAATGTAACCAAACACCTCAGGGTGTCTGCTACTGCACCAGTTACTATGGTGACAGACATCTGGTCCAGGTCATTAACTTTATTTGCTTGGAGAAGACGAAGAGGAAGAAGAAACAGAGCAAAAACAATAATAAAATCCTTGGTCCTCACTTGATGTCCTGCTCCCCATCTGCAGTCTCCTCCTGACCCTTCCCAGCATGCTCTGCTGAGTCCTTCTCTGACCCGCCCTTCTGCAAGGTCGCGACCTCTGTCTCCAGCTGGTTGGTGAGCTTCTTCAGACGTTTCCGCTCCGCCATGGCCGCCATGATCTCCTGCATCACCGCCTCACGGGTCACACCATTCGGGTCCTGGGGGGTAAGGACACTGACATTCAGGCATTTTCAGAAAAGCAGACAGCGTACCCTCCCAAAACAGTTTTGTTATTGTCTGCCTCAAATCAATAAACCAACAAAAATCTCCCTAAACTAGAAAGGCTGGCATTTGCTCTTGAACAAATGCAGCATATTTACCTCCATCTTCTTCTTCATGCGACTCAAAGCTGACCAAAGTGACATCTAGAGGGAGCATAACTAATACACAACAGACTTATCAGGGTAGTTAACACTGTCAGACTGTAACACAAACACGCAGTCCTGTCTCTGGGACCCATGGGGGAACAGCTAAGTCAATATTTTAGGCAACAAATAAGCATGTTATTAGTGTTAGCTCTATACAGATACAGTACCAGTTTTGGTACAGTATCGGTACTGTGTACACAGCCCTAGCCTGACCTTTTTGTTGTTGTCTGCCTCCAGTTTGTCGATGTCCTGCTGCAGCTGCTGTGCCTTCTGGTGCAGCTCCCTGTTCCGCACAACCTCCTTCTGGGACAGCGTCAGGATGTCAGCTGCTGACTTGATGCCCAGCTGTAAGAAACAGCAATTTACTGTACAGGTACATGTAGATTCTTGTAATTGTTAGATCACCAACTTGTCTTGTTTATACTCATTTTTTCTTTTACCCATTTTGTAATTATGTATGTATTTTGTCATTCTGTGTTACTCTCATTTTATGTTTTTGGGTAGAAGGCGTTACATAAGCAACTATGCTTCTTGCCTAATACTCAATAAATATATGTGAATTGTCACTGACCTCCTGTAGTCTGGTGGACAGCAGCTTCTTGCCTTCCCCCAGCAGCTGTTCAATCTGCTGACTCAGCTGTCCAGCCTTGGCGGTCAGCTGTTCCTGTCGCGCCTGTCAGACAAAAGGTGGATGATTATTTTAATACCTGCACAGCCCCAATTTTACCTGCACTAACCTGCATATCCAGCCCTGAATCCGTAAGTAAACACATATTACTACACAAAGTAAACCATATGTGCTTGGTTCCTACCTTTTCCTGCTGTATTTCTTGCTGTAGTTGCTGCTTGTAGTCAGGCGTCCGCATGTACGCTAGGAACTGGAGGTACTGCATCTTGAATGTTTCTGTGTCAATTAGAAGTAATTCAATTGCATTATTAGCAATGTTTTGGAAGCCTATTCAACTGTTCAATACATTGTCTTTGAGCCCAGACTACATAGAGTACATAAAAATTATGGCAAATTTTTATAAAAGTGACCAGAGTAAGAAAGGGTGGAGTAAGTGGTAATTCTACTCACCTAGCAAACGTTGCAATGCAGGGAACGCCTGCTCCACCATTGGCTGTTGCTGGAGACGGTAAGGGTGTGGCGGCAGCGTGAAGGCAACCGTACGATCGTATGGGCTGGTCGGCCCGCGGTCGTGCTGAGAGCCTTGTGGAGACGTGCTGTTAGACACCGTTTGAGCGTGTAGCAGGTCCAGCGCGTCTGTTTTGCATTTGGCGATCTTTTGTCTCCGTCGTGACTTGTTGGGCGGTTCGGTCGAGTCCTCGGCCTCGTCAGATTTCTTCGGACGCCCCGGCCCACGTTTCGCGGCCTGCCGCTGCTTCTTCTTGCTCGCCTTCTTCCTATCGCCCTCGTCTTCCGGAGGTGAAGGTGGTCTCTGTAACACAGGTCAAAGGTAGAAGGTTACAACACTTGACCTCAAAAGTACCCGAGTATATCATCCCTCTTACAAGAACTGTTAGAGGGATTTTATGAAATACAACCTTTTCATTACCTGCTTCTGCAATATAAAATATTACTCCATGAAGTAGAGAACCTTCTGAAGCAATTTTTGGAAATCTGACTGGTACTATTAATGGTATAAGTCATTTTGAGCCAAAAATTGTTTTTGGTTCCTTTCCCTAAAAATCTGAATTTCAGGTGTCTTCACTGTCAACTGTAACCATAATTTGAAATACTTTTGATTTCATCACCTTGAAGTACTAACAAAGTTACATTTAGCGCTCACTAACAGTTGTAGATTGACCTTGTCAAATCTGTATGGCATGCAATATGTCTTTCCTGACGCAGTGCCACTATCTAATGGGGTTAAACTAGAAGCCATGATGCCGACATACAAACAGAGATACATGAGTGCAACTTGATTTTATGGTTGTTCTTATGTGGAGGCCTCAAATAGAGTATGGTGCAAGAAAATCGCCTCAAATTCTGAGGTGTCACCAAAAATAATTGCACGTCTTTTACAGTATGATGCAACTTTTGGGGACAGTTTCATTGTACTATGTAGATACATGTAGCCCTTTTCTATCAGTATAAAAATTTCACAATGTACATTATAGTAGCCTGTTACCAGGGTTTGATCACAGTTTCTGTGCTGCCCTTTTGGTTACAGGAGCTAGATTTTTAGGCAGAAAAATAAGCAACATAGTCATCCATAAAATCAACTGTGATTGGCCAAACTTCAGGGATCTCTGTCATCAGGCAGTATAACTATAAGCGGAGGTGTTAAGGGGTCCTGAGGGTTCTGCGAAGGCATGACAACTTATTCTGACACGTACCCGTTCTGCCGGCATGCCCACTGACCCCCACATAGCCGGCCCCATCTGAGGAAGAACACATCAAGTCATGTACTACTACACCCCTGGACACACAATGGTACGTGCCCAAATCAGTCAGGTTCGTCTGATTCTAGACTGGTCCATCGCATTCTGGGGGGGTTATGCTCAGTATAACTGAATTGGCCAAAGCCACCTTTCCTCAATGATGCTCTCCAAGGTCACATATAAGTTTTAGTAATGTCATTTCATTTCTGGGGTCAACTTTCCATACCAAGTCTAATAAATCTATGAAACCCATATCAATACAAGCATAGTCACGCTCACATACACAGACATTTGTTTTATTGCTATTAGTCATTTTTGTAAATTGTAATTAGACAATATAACAAATTTATATATGATAATGATAATATACCACAATCTACAAAATAGAAACAAAATAATGAAAGTAAACAATAAACACAGATCAATATGATAGATGTTTGGTCTATGTACAAATACAAGAAGTGATACATTGGCACGAAAAAAAAAGAACAAGAAGAAAAAAAGATCTTTCATTAAAAACAAGGACACTGAATAAGATTCCTTCCATACTTACCACAGCTCGGGTGTAGTTGTGAAAACCCCAGGTGGGAACCTCCATCTGGAAAACATAACGAGAATATTACATGCATTTTAAAATCGTGGCTCAAGCTTATTTTTAGACCATGTCCAATAAGATCAATGTCACTGATGGAAAATAGTTGCTTGTTTCATATTGTAGGCTGGTTCTAGCTATTTATGGGTGGTACCAAAAAATAAAGGGATTCCTCACATAGCTTGTTTACATGTATGACTGCCCTGAAATTGAATTATTGGATGTGTATAAAATTGTGCAGTGATGACAATGAAAAGTCAAAATGACCTTCCATCACACATGTATGGTGATGATACTGTGAATCAACATTTTTTTTACTGTGAACAAATAATTTGCCAACTTTCTTTTTGCTGGACATGCCACCACTGAAAACGTGTACATGTACATTTTTCTCAGACCGCGAACTTTTGCTACTCCAAACAAACATAAAGTGATTTACAGTATAACAGTTTGTTTTACCCTTTCGTGAGGATTCTTGCCCATCGGCTCCGGTTTCTTCCCAGCGATCCACTCCTGCCACTGTCGTCGCGTCGTGGCGCCATAGATGTTCTCCTCGTTCTCCTTGTCGAAGCTGATGTTCTTGGCGGCGCGGAAGTCCTCGCGGCGCGTCGGTGAGCTGCTGCTGCTCCCACTGCTATTGGAGCGCCCGTTCCCGTTCCGCCCACGTTCGAGCTACAACACACAAACACAGACGCCCACGAAGATTAATTCAAACAGCAGCTTCCTTACTCCATCTCTGTACAGACGGTTTCAAATGGAGGTAAACAAAAAGGAAGAGAAACAAAGGAGACAAAAAACTAGTTACAAGAGATGAATATGCTGTGGAATTGTCAGAGAAAATGACTTCATCTTAAAACTAGATCGTGAAATGTAAAAGCTACGGCTGCGTTGACATCCATAAGTTAAAAGAGCAAGAGAAAGCAGGGAAACGTACAACTGGTAAATAGATTGGCCCTTATAAAGGAGAGAATGGTAAAGAAGGCAAGCAAACGTACAGAACACAATCTATCTTAAACTCCAATTTAAAACCCTTTGGATTTAACAGAACGGAACATTTTTTCTTGTCAAGAACAGAAATTTGGTCAACAGTACCAGAAAACCAAAGAGCCAACAGGGGCAGTCTCAAAGGTTCACACAACTTCCTGAGATGAAATCACTTTTGTTTGACTAGAGTTTCAAAATCATACAGAAGTACTCAGAAATCCTTACCTAATACTATCGGTTCAATATCTTCCCTAGGAGATGGAGACTCTTGAAATGTCTTCAAACAAAAGTAAGTTCTTAAAGAAAGAAATGCATACCTTAGAGATAGCCCCAGGGTTGTTGTTATTTTGTAAGGAATCTTAGCACGTTATACTCACCCCCTGAGAATTATTATGAATTTTACTACTGAAGTAGTCTTCCAACTGGAATAAAAACACAAAACACCAAATTACTACAAACTCAAACAAACAGCCTTTTGTCTCCTGTGGTCTGGGCAAACTTGTCTCATCAACAGCGCCTCCTGCTGAAACACGTCATCATTGCAGCAGCAGGTGTCGGTCTTCCTCATCACCAAACATTTTCATCCAGTTCCATCCAGGGTTGACTTCACGACATCACGGCAAGGTTTTCACTGTAACTGCTACTTTTTTGCTCTATGAAAATAGGCTTGAGGTGTCAATCATTGCTTTTAGAATGATTTTCTAGGGCATGTCAAGCCAAATTGGTCAAAAGGAAGGAAATGTTTGTTTTTGGTTGAACCTACTTACATCTGTTTTAGCAATTTAGATTGCCCCTTTAAATTTTTCTTAGTAATACAATCTGAATAGAAGCAATATTCTTTATCTTCTGTAGCTTGCATTAAGGGAAAGAAAGTATTTTAAATTTTGTTTTCCTTTTCTTTTTGTAAGATTTTATCAAAAGGAAAATCACTCAGTCTGGACAATCCAAGCTCTGGAACTGAAGATGACACAAAACACCCAAGGAGACAGAAGGCTCGAGGAGCATAAAAAATCAGGAAATTTGAAAGATTTTGTACGCTTGATTTGGTTGAAATTTTTTTTACAAATTGCTTCCCCCTCCCCACAGAATGAACTACTGTAAGTCTTTCATATATGTATGGCACAGAGACAAGCAACGAAGAAAACAAAGTCTGTAGACCATCTTCCCAAGATCATACATGGAATAACCAAACCTAAGGTGCTCACATATTTTATAATGTTACTTCTTACTACTTGCAAAGCTTTGAGACTCTTTTAACACAAAATGTAAATTTTGCTGTTTTGGTATACTTTCAAAATTTTCCAATCAATACAGTGCAGCATATACATAACAAAATATAATTATGGTATTTCAAAGGTTTATTTTTGAAATTCGACTACCTTTATCCATGAAATGCAGCAGATTTAAAGATTAACAGTAACATTATGATATTATTCCATGTAACACATTTTGGAAGATAGTGTACAACACCAATGGTACAGAGCAGCATATTGTGACATTGACTGCAACTAGAAATGTGCTTATGGGTGAAATTTTTCTTTCAGCAGAGATTCAGGAATAAAACATTGAATGAGCAGCCAAAAAATATGCTATACTAGTCTTAAGTTTTATTTGGCAGACAACTTTTTATTCCTTGGCACTCCCAGGGAGTCTTGTTACCTGACATAATTAGGTGTAGACTATTGTTCTGGTATATGGCTGAAAATTTGCAAATCTAAAATCTAGATCTAAAATCTATTTTGACACTTCCATTTGCAGTCAACCACTTCCAGCAAAGCAAAAATGAGGGATGGAAGAGGACAAAGGTCATATATCCCACAATGCATCATAAAAAATCACATCATGCCTATCATGATGAACCATGGGAATTTCCCATGATGCACCATACTAGAGCTTATTCAACATTTGACTTATGTAAACTTATCTCTTTAAACAAATTTGACAAAGTCTTTGGAAACAATAAAACATACACTTTACTGCTTGAATTCTGTTTTTCATGTTATCTCATTCCTTCTGATGCATATAAGATTGAACCTTTTGTTGACAAGATATTTTTCTTTGCTCACTTAAATTTGGAATGACACTGGGGAATTGTTGGAAAACTTATACATGTATTTCAAGTGTGATATTTGTTAAGCTACCACCACTGGCGTGTTAAGCCAAGAGGCAGTTAAACTGCCAGAACGATTCAAAAATTTTCAAAACCCCAAGTGTCTTTGACAAATTCCAAGTGACCAGTGTTACAAGTCCATCCTTCACAGTCCGTGTTCAGGGGTGGAAATGGAGCTGATACTTACGATTGTTCTGTCGATCACGTGGAGGTAGTACGACACGGGCTTGCCGGTCCACGAAACAGACCCGCGCAGCGGAGACAACTCCGACACCCGCATGATCGTACCTATATCTGTCAAACAACACAAACAACGCATGTGTATTCATACGTAACACAGTAGTTTGACCAATTATTCTCAGAGCTCTCTTACTTGCCTTTCTCTTTTGTTGAAAGGCAAGTTGTTGCCATTATAAATGGTTGATGCCGTATCGCAGAATGGCACACTTCAAGTGTATTAGAATGCTCCGTCAAACACCATGATGTTTTGTGGTGTAGAGGGTTAGGACTGAATAGGATTAAGCATTTTGACCCAGGTCTGCATCTGTGCTTGCACTCCATCTTTTTTCTTCACTAATATCTTTGCTATTTGCCATGTTGCTGCAATACATTTTAACTAAAAAGTGCATTTTATAATATATATGTTTTACATATTTTTCAACCCTGGAGTGGAAACATTCATCAGGACTTACCATTGAGGTTTCTGTCTGTGATACGAAAGTTGAGAGGACAGAAAGCTTTGGAAGAGACGACTTTAGCACCTGTAACAAACAATATGAACTGTAAGTCACCAGTAAGTACATGACACTTCCTGCAATACATACAAAAATGTGAAATGCAAATAAATTGAATCTTTTGAGATTATTTGATCACCTCCTCAGTTATCTTTTGAGGAAAAAAATTACGAATAGATTTCTATTATTTCCCATGATTCTAGCCATTTTTTAAAAGAAATTATGCACTTGGTTAACAAGTCGCTTTCTCTCAAAATGCAGGTTATACAAGAAATGTTGGTTATAAAGAACAATAGTCACAAACTGCGCCCAATGATGGAAGACTGTTTTTTCAGCCTCTGTATAAATTTTCAGTCTCTCACTCCTTTCTACACCTCATTACAAATTCCAAGGAAACACTGCTCACCTTCTTTCATGTTTGCGAATCTTTCCTTGAGTTGGTGGTCCACAGCGGGGCCAAAGGCAAAGTTGTTCACAAACACAATACTGCAACAACAGGGGGGGGGGGGGTTATAATATAATGTATCATGTTGAAGAGTAAGCAAACCTTATGCCTTAGTATAAGACTTTTTATACATCAAACTCGACATGTTGATTTGTTCATATACTAATGTACCGTTTTGTACTATCCACTTGTTTGTATGTTTACCAAGTGACAATACTTTTGTTGTGTCAATAAAAATCATCAACTTATTTTCTTCTGCAGTATCTTAAATTTATTAAAAGGCTTTTAGAAATGGATTTTCCAGAAAGATCTAACTTGTATTTTGACCTATCCATACTTTGAAATACTCAAACAGTACCCACTCACAGATTAGTTCAAACAATCTGAAAGGCTACAAAGTTACAAGGCTGTCATTCTATCACTGTCTCCACTCTCTTCCCACCCCCATGCCGCCCACAGAAATACTTTCCTAGAAACAGTTTTACAAGTGAAACACAGGAATGAGTGGGCTTCTCCTCTAACAAGTACATCTTGGAAACATTTCCCATAGTGACTGCACTTTCTTCTAGGAATATGGAAGTATCCTAATGGATTCTTTTATGACAGAACTCTTGATTGAAAATGATTAGAATATACATTTTGTTGGATTGTTAGAAGAGTTGTTCCAGGACCAAGCTGCCTGAAAGTGATCGAGCTTAGGCCTAGAAACAAAAATGTTTCAGTCTTGAAAAAATTAGGGTCAGTAGGTAGGGATTATCTTTTTTTACTAGACTTTGGAAACCTCTAGTGATTGAGCTTATACAATACGTTTTAGCAAACTAAGTAAAACTTGCATGAGGACACTTATATTTATAATGTCAATGTTGGAAAACCAATTGTACAATGTTTTATCACTCAGGTGTCAGATCATGGAGAGAGAAAAGGTCAATCAGCTAGAAAAAATTCATGTCCCTTACAGGAGTCAACCAAAAAAAGGGCTAGGGTCATCAGTTTTTAGGGTCGGTCGGGAAACAGGAAACACAACATTTTTTCCCTAGGCCTTACAGCCTATCCAATATCCATACATGTAATATAACTTGTCCTCTAAATGTAATCCAAGGCTGGTCTTGAGGGATATGATCATGATTTGAAGCCCCCTACCTCAACAGGCTATGAATACATTCATTCCCCATAAACAAAACTCATCTGATTTTATGTTCTTTTCTTACCTAGTATTGGCAATTTTATCTTTGAATGTTGGAGTCAGGAAATCCCCCTTCTCCAACTGTGTAGTAAAAAGACAGTAGTTCAGAACATTAGTACATATTTGGTATGGCTGACAACACGAAATGTAAAGGCTAAAATGCCCCCCAAAATACATGTACGTATACTCTCATAATAACAGATTATACCATGACAAACAGAAGGATACCTTTTGAAATGATCTGTAAAAGTTCACTGTACGTCTAGCAACAGGTTCTAAGAACACATAGACACATAACCATAAATGTGTCCATGTGACCATAATGATGATAAAAAAACATTAGAAGATATCTTTCTCTCTCATTGTTTTTAAACTTGTTTCCACCTGTATATTAGGTTATGTTAGCATTATGCTTGGCTTAAAGCATGCCAAAGATCTGAGGAAAAATTATCTATTAGTAACTCGACAAACTGAAAAAAATTAAAAAGTAGCAGACTCACCTTGTATTCCCCATAGGTCTTTCCATACCACTTCATCCACTTCTTGAAATTCACATCCATTCTCTGCACAAAGGACAGAAGAACATGGGAAATTAAAACAAAACTTCAGCAAATGCAGTACTGAAGAGAAATGCTAGGGGGCATCCAAACCTTGAGCAATCTGACAGAAACAAGAACCACAGAATAGTTCCGTGCTCACCTGAGAGTATATGGCAGGGACGTCAGACTTCTCCACACCGTAACAGAACCGACATGGCGTGGACGCTGCCACCTGCAGAACCACCTGTCCAACACCTGCAAAACAAGTATGAAACACCTGTATTACACCTGTCTAACACCTGGAAACATGTTATGAAACACGCCTGTCTTACACCTTACAGCTAACAGTTTAACTGCTCTTTCCCAATTTTCACAATCTGGGCAGCTTCTTGAGCACAGAGATTAGGTCTTGTTATATTTCCAATAAATACAGTTCGTACAATACAAATACAAACATGCACTTGCTCATTTAGTGCCATGTCAGTTCAAAAAGTGGTGGTTTTGACATACCATGTACTGTGTACATATCATATCCTAATACTTAACCATACTGTTGGTCTAAAAAGAACTGCTGTCCAGTAAAATTTGATTGTTTATGCTTGATTAGGGTTAGGGTAAATTGCTTATATAGTACTGTTTTTAGTTGCAAGGCCTTACTTGCAAAGTTTGGCATAATTGGCTTGTAACAATGCATCCAAGGTACTAACTACATGTACCACATTGACACCCCATCCCTGTCCTTGGTGCTGACTATCTATCACACGGAATGTTGTTTTCCTCCTTACCACTGCCCAGGTCCATGAAAGTGTCATCCTCTGTGATCGTGATCTCATCTGTCATCTGAGCAATCAGGTCAAACGAAGTCTCTCCATACACCTGGGGGCAGAAATGTCGTTTTGTTACCAGATGTGATTCTGTCAATACACGCAGAGTTGGTATTGCTGGTAATCTCCAAGCAGATCATACGGTGGCAAGGCAGTATCCATTGGCCAGAGGAGTGTCCATTAGCCACCGAAGATCTGCCTGCAGTCGAAACGTCAAAGGCTATTAACACCTAGTTGTTGCCTACTCAGAATGTGTTTGCCAAGTAGTTTATTGCCCTAACCACCGGGCAAGGCTATTGTCCTCCTTGTGGGGCTGCATGGTTGACCGTTACAGGAAGTCTGTCTATGGGTCACAACACCAACTGTTATACATGTATTGGGCAGTTTAAACAATGGATCCAGAGGAGAAGGTTCACCTTGTGTTTTGTAATGTCTGGCATGGGGTTTTAAATTTTAACCATAAGTATCCATTTCCATGTTTCAGAAAGCATCACAGTGCCAGCATACAGAATTGTATCTGATTCAGTTAGGGGGGGAACTCCCACTGAGATGTGCGCGGGTGACTGAATTTGTCCCAGATTCAAGCTATAAACCGCTTGTAAAAACCTTAGCGTGGCCAGTTTTTCAATTGCTGTTAATAGGGGCACAAGGAGGGGCAGCAACACCATTTTTGAAAGGAAGTGCTCCTCCCTGTGCGAGTGCAGGCAGATCTTCGGTGGCTAATGGACACTCCTCTGGCCAATGGATACTGCCTTGCCACCGTATGATCTGCTTGGAGATTAATTGCTGGTTCCTCTCTGTGCATAATTTTCTCATCTTTATATTTTCCTCTTCCTTGTCTTTGCACTTATCTACCTAGAATAAAACGTTGTACAATCAGTTTCCAACACTGACATTGAAAATATAAGTGTCCTCATACAAATTTCACTTTGTTAAACTGTATTGTATTTGAATAAGTTGGATCACTAGAGATCAACTTAAGTCTAATAGAAAAAAGAAGGAAAAAAAGATCGTCCCTGCCTACTGACCCCAATTTTTTTCAGGAGTGAAACAGGAACCCACCGCACTTATCGAAAAGAGTAGGGGACCTTCCCGGCGTGAGTGGTTCAAACCATACAGTCTGGTCTCTGGTCTCACATCTTGAAGAGGTGATAGTCACCTGTTATGTCAACCCTTCCACAAATGTGGTAAATTTTCATAAATAAATACATTGATATGCAAATTCAATCCTGATTTTAATCCTGATTTCATTGTATTATGTTCTACCTTGGTTCTACGTTATAAGATGTTAAGGTTACAAAATTGTTTCTCTTAATATATGTTATTTAAGTTACCTTGATTTTGTATTCGATTTGTAACCTGCGTTATTTGATACCTTTGTTAATCTTGAGTTCATTTTGTTAATGAATTTTGTGTGGGGTTTTCTCCCCAGGAACCTTTGAAAATCGCCATCAGGCGACATGTGTTCTCCTGGTTAAATAAACAAACAAACAAACAAACCTACCTCAGGAGAAAAGGGCTCGTAGTTGTTGAGCTTGTCGGGGTTGTCGATGGAGTGGTTGTAGACCTGTGTGAGGATGTGTCGCAGCAGGCCGCGGGACGGGCGTGTCTGCAGCTGCGCCGGCCGCGTGGTGCCACGCACCTGGTTACCACGGAAACACTTGGCGTGAACAGTGACGAAACGAACGGGGATTAAAAATAAATCAAAACAAAAACAACAAACAATCCAACCTTCTTTTACATGCAACCAAATCAAACTTATGTATAACCTTGTTTTAAAATGTTATTCATTTTCATATCTTGCTTTGGCAATTATCATTTTCAACATGCTTTGAAATTATTAATGTATTAATTAACATTTAAAATCAATAGTGTAAACATTAAACATAAATACAAATCTTTTCAATACATAATATACTGTAATATGAACTTTCGAGTATATGAGTCACAATTTAGATTAACGCGAAATTTGGAATCAGCTCAGTCTAGTTACAAATTTTTTATTTCATTTTTCTTGTAAAATGTAAATGATATCTAGTAACAAGATAGCAGGTCTTCATGCAAAGGGTCAGCTCCCTTCTTGTATTAGTGTGAATTTGTAGTTTAATTTCATGAAGAAAATAATCATGCACCAATTCAAATCCTTGGTTTCCTCACCATTCTATGTACAAATCTAGCCAGAGGCAAACGTGAAAACAGAGGGTTGGAAAGAAAACTTGAATATAATATTTTCAACTCCCTGAAACTGTACACACATGTAGCTAGGACTTTCCCCCACCCTCTGTTTTCAACGTTGTTGACCTTTTAACTTTCAGCATTATCTTTTGTTAATCCGCAGGGCTCGAAATACTGGGTGCATGTGTACCTTAGTGCACCCAAATTTGGAGCTACAGTGCACTCAATTTTTCCTAGGTTTCCTTAATGTATGTAAAAGATGTCAAATGTACCTCATCTGAGTGTCAGAAAAATAATCAAACCATTGTTATTATAGTACTTTTCTTTATGAAACATTAGTTTTTCCTGACATTCTACTTACTTTAAGGTGCACCCAAAAATTTTTGTGCACCCTATTTTTTAGGTTGGGTGCACCAGTGCACCTATTCCAAAAAAAGAATTTCGAGCCCTGATCTGAGAACAGACAAATCGGCCTAAGCTCCAACTGTTAAAGTTTAAGGAAATGTTTCTGGAATAGTTTTGCTAACCAGCTGCAGTGTGGCGTCAATGGCACGGTTGTACTTGTCACAGATGGTCTTCATGCTCTCGTAACTCTTGGTGTCGTAGTCCAGAAGCACGTTGTTCTCCATCGCGAGCTTCAGCTCGGGAAAGTCCTCGCACACCCATCTAACACAGGACAGATGGACATAGGGAAATGTTTGTGTCTTTACTTTAGAATGGTATTTGACTATTTTCAAAACTTATTCCAGTAATATCTATTTGTACAGTGTAATGCAACGATTATGTATTCATTGCATGAACAAAATGGCTGAAAGTGAAACCACTGTATTACCAGTAATATATGGACAGGCCATAGAATTTACCTATCAGTGTCAAACAGTTACTGTATATTTCTCTGTGTAATGGGGCAAATCGTAATGTTGTAAAATATTTCACCATTAACAGTATCATGTGGAAAGGGCTGTATCAGTGTATACATAAAATTTTCAAAGATTTTCAGGTCTAAGTATGGCAGATTAGGTACTGGTATAGCCTACGAGTACTACCGGTATTATAGGTACAGTTAACTGCACCACTCTTTACTGTAAACCCTTCCGCATTACCATCTCTCCCTCCTTTATCATTCCACTCCCTCCCTCCATCAGTGTAACTTGCTAATTTTCTTACTCCCTTTTCTAGGAAAACCCCTGCTTTATCTGTACCTAACTATCCTGCTCCTGGAAACCTGCCTATAGCCCACACGTCTGGAATACACAATTCCGAGAACCTTGTTAATGATGCACTTGTCCTACTGAAAAGCAGGTGGGCGGATTTTCCAAAAAGTCCGAGTTGAAAGTGAAGTACAGAGTACTAATTATGCCTAGTTTGCAGACACTCGATTGTGTGTGGGTGTTACTACTACTACTATACAGGAGTGGGAGAGAGAAAACTTACAGAGAGAAAACGTATAACTGGCTTTTCAAAGAAATGACTTCTCATTATCTTAACTGTGTTGTGTTGACAGCCACTCCACGGAGTAGGGCGAGTCCAATGGTGTTAGTTCTTAGTCCTTTTGTTGACGTTGACGTTGACGCTCCTTCCTGGCCATCCTTTTTGCCTCCACGGCGGCAACTCTCTCGCTTTCAAAGGTTGAGACAGCCGTGTAGGACATCTGCCTCCAGGCACTGCGGTTGTGGCAGAGGGCTTGGAAGTTTGAGGGGTCAATGTGACCTTTCTTTAAGTAATGTTTAAGTGTGTCTTTGTACCGTTTTCTCTGTCCCCCCCTTGCACGGGTCCCTTGCTCCAGTTGACCGTAAAGAATCTGCTTGGGGAGCCGATTGTCTGGCATTCGTACACAGTGGCCAGACCAACGTAGCTGACTGCGCATGACGAGGGCCTCAATACTCCAAGAGCCGGCTTCAGCTAGCACGCTGGTGTTGGTGCGATAGTCAGTCCAGGAAATGTTCAGAATACGCCGCAGCGAGCGTTGGTGGAACTGTTCCAAGGTCTTAAGATGCCTTCGGTAGGTGACCCAGGCCTCACAACCATAGAGGAGGGTTGGAAGAATTGCGGCTTTATACACCTGCAGCTTTGTTACCGTCTTAAGGCTTGCATTGTCAAAGACCCGTTCCCTTAAGTTACCATAGGCTGCACAGGCACAACCTAGCCTGTGTGAGATTTCGTCGTCAATGTTTCCCTTGTGGTTAAGAATGCTGCCAAGATAACTAAAGTGCTTGACACACTCAAGGCGTACTCCATCCAGGTAGAAGCTTACTGCTGGCGGTTGTTGACCCGGAGCTGGCTGGATCATGACTTTGGTCTTTGACTTATTTGTAGTCAAGCCAAGAAGTTTGTATGCAGAATTGAAAAGATCAAGTGTATCTTGTAAATGTTGAGCCTGGTGGGCTACAAGTTTACAGTCATCAGCATACTGAAGGTCGTGGGCAACAACTCTCTGGACTTTGGTGACAGCATTGAGGCGTCTTAGGTTGAAAATACTGCCATCATAGCGGTACCTGATTGTTACTCCAGGTGGAAGACGGTCTTTAATCAGTATCAAGACAGCCAGCAGGTATATGTCAAAGATTGTTGGTGCCAGTATACACCCTTGCTTTACACCAGTCTTGATTGTGAATGATTCAGTCTCAGAGCCATTGCAAAGCACCTTGGCTGTCATTTGGTCATGTAATAGTCGCAGTATTGTTATGAACTTGTCTGGGCAGCCAAACCGCTTCAGTATCTTCCAGAGGGCCTCGCGATTCAAAGAATCAAAAGCCTTAGTAAGATCGATAAAGGGCCATGAAGAGTGGTTGTCGCTGTCTGTACATTTTTCTGATCTGCCTAGCTGAGAAGATCATGTCGATAGTTCCTCTGGATGGTCTGAAACCAGACTGGGTTTCAGGCAGAATTTCCTCACTCAGGGGAAGGAGTCGATTCAAGAGCATTCTGGCCAAGATTTTACCAGCCGATGACAGAAGGGCAATCCCACGATAGTTCCCACAATCTGATCTGTCCCCTTTTTTTGTAGAGAACAGTTATTACTGCGTTCTTAAGATCGTCTGGTAGAGTTTCCTCATCCCAGATTCGCAAGAGTATGCTGTGAAGTCGTGTTGTGAGGTCGGGTCCACCACACTTGTAGACTTCAGCAGGAATGCTGTCGGGCCCACTTGCTTTGTTGTTGTTCATCTGCTTGATCGCCTTTTCAACTTCCTGGAGAGAAGGTGGTTCTGCAAGTCCTTTTTAAGGGGGTACACTGGAATCAGCAAAATCGTTGACTGATTAACGGTGGACTCTCGATTGAGAAGTTTTTCAAAGTGTTCTTTCCACCTGGCTTTGATGCTGGCTTCATCTTTGTGCAGGATGCTGCCATCTTCAGATTTGAGTGGGGCTAAACAAGACTTGGTCGGGCCATACAGCGCTTTCGTGGCTTGGAAAAAGTTGCGCATGTCATGCCGATCAGCAAAGGCTTGAAGTTCTTGTGCTTTTGCCTCCCACCAGGTGTTCTTCATATCCCGTACACGGGTTTGAACCTCAGCTTTCAGAAGGGTAAAACGTTTGTGCTTTTCAATATTGTGGTAGTCGTCTTGCCAACATACAAAAGCTTGGCGTTTCCTGTCAATCAAGTCTTTAATCTCACTGTCATTTTCATCGAACCAATCTTCGCTCACACGTTTGTGGAGACCAATAGTGCTCTTGCACGTTTGAAGTAGAACGTTTTTGAGTTTTGCCCATTGTTCATCCACAGTTCCCTGGTGGGTAGGTTCAAGCTGACTCAGGCGACTGTGTAGATCGGACTGGAACATTTCCCTTTCTGACGGTAGTAGTAGTTTGTGAGTGTTGAACTTTCTTCTTGTTATTTTGGGACCTTTTCGCACTCTTTTCTTCAATGAAATATTCATAGTAGAGCGGACTAGGCGATGGTCAGTCCAGCATTCATCAGCGCCCCGCATTGTGCGAGTGATCCTCACATCATGTCGATCTTTCGATCTTACAATTACATAATCCAGAAGGTGCCAGTGCTTAGACCTAGGATGACACCAGGTAGTTTTGTATTTGTTCTTAAGACGGAAAAGAGTATTGGTGATTACAAGTTCATATCGTGTGCACAGAGACAGGAGAAGTAAGCCATTTGAGTTGGCGTTTCCTACCCCGTTCTTGCCGATGGTGCCATTCCAGTGTGCAGCATCGCGGCCGACTCGTGCGTTGAAATCCCCCAAGAGAATGATTTTATCAGTCGTTGGGATTGACTTGAGTATATTTTCGAGATCTTCGTAGAATTTTTCTTTGATTTTATCTTCTGCAGTCAAGGTTGGAGCATAGCAGCTAATCACTGTTGCATTTTGTCGGTTGCTGAGTTTTAGACGAAGAGTCATGAGTCTTTCGTTTACTCCAGTTGGAATTTCCTCGAGGTCTTTCAGAAGGGAATTCCTTATAGCAAAACCGACCCCATGAATCCGTCTGTCCTCCTGTGGAAGGCCTTTCCAAAAGAAAGTAAACCCCCCCGCACCTTCATTATCTTAACTACATTGTATATGAATCATGATGTATGATCAACTTGTCAAAGTCGCTCAAAATTTTTATATTCACATTGAATAAGTTGAAGAAAAGCCCAGACCCCAAAGACAGGAATTACTAGTATATTTAAAGTACGAAATTTGGGGCAGGTGCATTTTTGTCCAACATACAGCTGCATTTACATGTAAATCAAGCTGTTTTTCCAGTCCAGATTAATGACTGGCAGGTGTACATGTGCATATGTACAAAGACTGAAAGAGTACATGTATCAAACAAACACATTGTTGGTTTCAGCCTGATTACTTATTTTACTATCCTGGAGATAATTCATTTTGACAATGTTTTGTTTAGAATAGGGCAACCTTTTAAATTTGAAAAAAGAAAAAGATCCATCCAGCTTTTCAAATACCCACCTGTAACATGCCATTTGCAGAAAAAAACTTCTGGATTGCCAGCAAAAATATAGGCAACTTCAACTTGTGTTACAGTGCCACATGGATAACTGATTGGGTATTTACAGAAATTTTTCCAAAATTTGCCAGAAAAATATCTGAAAATTTGTACCTGGTACTGAAATTTTTCCAAAGTTTGCTAGAAAAGCATCTGAAAACCCGGAAACAGGAAACTTGCAGCTAGTAATATACAGACCATGTAACAGGAAGAAAAGGATTTCAATATGCCTGTTCACTTGTATGAATTGGAACGTGAGTTAGTTCCGGACATGAAAGCCACGTGTCACACAAACGTACCACACACCAATATGGCTCATTAATGACGCCAATTACGCCCCGTTCACCTGTGCCGAGCACACGTGGCCGGCTAACACGTACATTTATTTACGTCATACGGCCCATCCTCGGCGTGTGTAGTACAACACTTCACGTCTCCAGCCCCACGTGGCCGCCCAACCAAGCACCATAAAGGAAACCCCCGTCAAACCTCCCGCACGTCATTCAGACCAGTACGTCACGCGGGCGTGTGGAGGGGGTCAAAGGTCAGGGCGGGAAGGAAAGCCCGCCCAAGGGCGTCATAAAGGTGTACGTGTAGCACAACCACGTGTAGGGATTGAACAATGGACTTCAGTCTGAAACCATACCCGAGATCTGGGATCTTTCACACGAGACTTCCTTGACTTCTTCATTTGTTTACAAACAACATCCCAAGCAACCCAACAGTTAACATCATTGGGGTGTTTGAACAATGAAGTCACTCTAAAAACAGACCTAGTTTTCAGAGCATGCACTTCCTGCTCATACATGTAGGTACAGGACAGGGTAAAAATCACTACATTATTTCCTGCAAGGTTTAAAACTAAAAAGGAATACTACAATATTATAAAATACCAAAAGTCGCGACCAAAAACAGTTACATTTTTCAAACAAAGCCACAAACACATTCAAATACTTGACTAGAATGCACATGTATGTACATGTATGTACTAGTCAATCAGATATTTTGCTTGGCAACAATATCAATGTTTTCTATGGATAAGAGTATCAAAAACAACCTTTAAAGGACATTTCCGGACCTTTGAATCATCACAACGTCAACAGCTGAATAGTGACATTTGAGCATCTAGTACAGTCACACCTTACATAAATGATCTCCCAGCAACTAGCTAATGTTTGCAGACAATCTTTAGAGTTGAAATCTCAACAATCCCCGACCTTTCCGAATTGACATCAAATGTTGTTATATAAACCTTATATGTGATTATATAAACTTTATAATAAGTCTGGCTGAAAATGTGATAGTTGACGTATAGTGGTCTCCTAGAAACAAGGTATTATACTTATATAATAAATTCATATGCAACCCACATGGCTAGACTATAGATTGCCCAAGGCAAAACATGCGAGTAATGTTACATTTTCATTGAAATGCATAAAACCTTTTATAGAAACCTTTCAACTGCCTTTTAGACACAAACCCTGACACAACCTACAACATTTAAAAAGGTAACGTTCACAAAACAAAGGCACGGAAAATTCAGTGTGATATTTGACTGCAAATGTGAAACAACACAGATTACAATGGGTACAAAAAACACAGTTCTTGCAGCTTGGAAAGGTAACGTTCACGAAACAATGGCACGGAAAATTCAGGGTGATATTTGACTGCAAATGTGAAACAACGCGACTCAGAATGGGTCGAAATAACACAGTTCTCTCAGCTTGTGAAGGCATGCTTCTCACATTATTCTGCAAAAGGGCACTAGAGGTTGGATGTGTACGTGCGAACGTGACTGCCAACAATAAAGAAACACCCCCGAAGCACATCAGTGAGACTTCAATGTCATTAACCATTCCTCCTCCGACAAATGACCTTGGGGGAAGAGGGCGAGATGACTCAGAGGGCACGGGCGGTGGTTAATGAAAGAAGAACGTCTGCATCTTGATTACTGTAATTCCTCCTTTCTTTATGGTACTTTTACGCTCACGGTTCTCATGGTCACTTCTGTACCATGAACTTATCATTACCGTTAACAAATTGTTCCTCAACGGTCTTTTTCCCTGCACCTGTCACCACTGTGAACGTGAACATGTGCACTTTTCTCAGACCGTGAAATTTGGCTACTGAGTGAACATAAAGAGAATTACAGTATTTGGAACCAATAACTGAGACTCATGCAGACATATTACATGTTTTAACTACTGGGTGGAGAAAGATGGACAGTCTTATTGAGGTCCTGTGTGGGTGGATGTCTCAAGCCTGCTACAGTCCTACAATGTTGCAATGTCTTATAGGATTGAGTTTGTGATACATCAGATTTAACAAGAGCCTATACGCTTTTCTTCAAAGAAGAACTGCTTGTTAGGGGCCGGAAGGCTCGCTAGCTCACAAAATGATAATTTCTCACTAATTAAGTAGAAGATTGTAGGCGTTGATTGAAAGAACTTTCTGCACAGATTTGGGGAGGTTTTGATCAACCAGTTAATGACAGAAAGGCAGAAACACTGTGAAGCCCTGAAAAATTACTCTGATTCCAGTCCTACTTGACTCTTTCCAAATTCCTACTGTAAAAAGCTTCCAGGAATGGTGATAAAATAACGTAAGAATCTTAGTAAGATTCCATCTAAAGGACTGAAATTCTCTGTATCCAACAGGCCCATGACAACAGTCAGTTCAGCTCTAGACTTGTCGTCTTCTGGGACACAAAACACTTGTACACTGGTATGTACCCTACACCAAGTTGGAAAATACCATTCCCAAAGAAGGCATGTAAGTGTCAAGGACTTTCTTACATTCCAGACCTGACTCCATACAAGGTGAAAACCTGTCAAGAGACACAGCACTGAACTGTAGTAGAGGAACTCCCTGTGGTAATAATGTCATTTCTACTTTTAACTGAAATCTACAGATCTCCAAGTAATTCTAGTAATCTAGAATCCCCTTCTGCTGGCTCTGATGTCGTTGATAAAATCTCACACCATCCCATTAGGCCAGTGATTATCGTGTGACAAAGGACCAAAGAGGATTTCCTGTCCAACCTAAACACTACTGCAATACAGTGTTTGTATGTCCTGGCAAATTTACAACAAGCTAATGCCTGCGAAACTATTACGCTGTGTTATGCTGAAGTGCAGTTATACCGGCTATACAGATACAGATGGCTTCACTTGTTCAAATTGTTACACAACAGTACAACAGAGTAATCAATAAGAATTTCAAGCGAATGTTAAATCAATAATGTTGTCTCACCTCAATCTATTGATTCGGTTGATATCTTTGGCCTCTCAGCTTTAGGCTTTGTCTTTCATTTCACAGATTCATGCGCTACTTTATTAATTTCACAAAATTGTATAGAAATCATAAATAGCTGTGGGCCAATTTTTTTCAGCTGTGAGGTGCAAACTTGTATTTACCTCAATGAATATGGGAATTAATTTTAATACCACCGAGGAATAAAAACATGGAAGAAACAGTATGACAAAACAAGAGTAACTGTCATTGATTGATTGATCATCAATGAAAGCATGATTGATTGATCTGTCTGAATATGATGAGTGTTGAAAACAACACTGTACCATATGAATGACTAATTATTGTATAACAATAAGATACAGGTGGTTGCTTAGATATCCCATTCTTCTTCCATTAACACAAAATGACTTCCTTTGTTATATTTAAGATTCAAAAATTTCAGTGTATTATTGATACGGCAACATGATGGCAAGGTCAAAATATGGTATTGTTGTAATTGCCTCAAACGACTTTTGTTCCATATACCTGTACCCGGTTTTACGACTTTTATGATATATTGCTATTTTTTTAGTTC